>NW_026623343.1:189416-235409 GCF_030028575.1 Malurus melanocephalus
GGCGGCGGCCGGAGCCGGGCTGTAGGGCACGGAGCGGGGAGCCATGGGCAGCCGCGGCCGCTCCCCGCGCCCCGCCGCGCCCCTGCTCCCGGCACCGGCGCTGCTGGCGGTGCTGGCGGTGCTGGCGGTGCTGGTGGCCGGCGCGGCGGAGGCGCGGGCCACCTCGGAGGGACAGCTGCCCGGCGCCGCGGCGATGGGCACCGGCACCCCTCCGAGCCCCAGCGGCACCGCCTTCGAGGAGACGCGGCTGCACGTCTTCACCCTGGACTACCCCCACGTGCAAATCCCCTTCGAGATCACCCTCTGGATCCTGCTGGCCTCCCTCGCCAAGATCGGTGAGCGGGGCCGTGGGGCGACCGTCCCTCCGTGCCCGTACCTGGCCGGGCTGGGGCGGTCCGTGCCCTGCGGGGCGGCCGCAGGGAGGATGGGGCTCCTCCGCGGAGCGGGATGCCCGGGCGGGGTTTGRCTGGCAGAAATCGGGGTTCTCTCAGCTAGGAAGGGTGCGGAGGAGGAAGGAGACCGGCAAGCGCCGGGCTACGAGGACCGTAAAATCCGGAGCTCACCCGGTGCGTGACTTTTTCTTGATCGTCCTGCTGTCATTTGAGCRCGGTTCTCTTTTTCTTAAAATAACGCTGGGTATAATGACGGCCTCAGAACAGGACAACGGGTCGATGGAAAGCAAATATTTATGAGGGTAGAGTATGCCTCCTCCTTTCTCTGCTTTTCCACCATTCMCTTATGTCCGAGATAGATATTAAAGACGGCACTGTAAGAGTAAGGAAGGCCACCTCTTCCCTCATGTGGAAAACAGTTGCATTGCATAGTTTCACTGAGTTCTGTGCAGCTTATATATAACGTTTTTAGTTTGCTTCTACGTCCCAAACAGAGAAATGAGCAAGGCATAATAATCTAAAGAATGTCAGGTAATGGTGTGATGGGCAACTATTTAAAATCCAGTAAATAGCTGTGAATTACGAACTTTGTATCTTCTTACCTAGAAGATAAAGTAAGGAAKAAAGCTCTGGGTACAAAATAGATACATTTACCCACACTACAGTTGTTTCATTCAGAACTGTGACTTTGCAGCACAKAATTTCCATAGCAAATATCATCATGCTCATTCTGATAAAACATTTTAAACAAAGTTAATTTTTTTCCCTCTGCTTGTGACATTTAACTAGACTGTATCACACTGGTTAGTGACCAGGTAATTAGGATTTTGGTAAAACAATTTGTGCTCRCCTCCTGCCATGGCTAACGTTTTAGCTGGGGGTCTGATCCTTGACCCAAGTAACTTGGTGTGCCATCATAACTTCCTGCAGAAGTGCTGTGTCTTGCAGCATTTAGCAGGCATGTATCCTGATGCATATATCCTAATGCATTAAAGGTGCTCTCTTAATCTGGAGTATGCATTTAGGTGTTTGTGGAATCAGGACAGAGTTCAAACATTATTCACTCCAGTATATCATGAACTGTAATAACCAGAAAAATAGGGAGTTTGGTAGAGAATTTATCCCTTTCAATACTGAAAATTGTTCTGGCTTCTGAATTTAGATAAGGCAAAAAACTCTTGAATAAGCTAAAACTATTGAAAAAATTTCTGTTTTATTAAAAATTACAGGGAAGCTATTTGAAAAATGTAAACACACATGCAGACACAATTATATATAATTTCTGTAAGAGACTATACATTCTGACTATCATGATATTTTGTCAGTGCATAGGCATCTAAAAAGTTAAAAAAAAAAAATAAAAACTGCTTGACTAATTTTCCAGTCTGACTCTATTAAGAATGCAAGCAAGCAGCATAGGTGAAGAAGAATGCATATAATTTTAAAATCCTTTCAGTTACACCAAATGAAAGCAAGTGTGGCTAATCTAGGGCATGCTGTTGTTAGTGTGCGTGTGCAGAGCAATGAGGGCCAGATCCAGGAGTGGCCCTAGGTGTGGCAGTGCTCAGCTTCACCACACCTATCTGCAGGCGCCCTGACTCCAGGACTGGAATTAAGAACATCCAGTTCTTGCTCCTGGAGCTCTGTCTGTGCTTCCGTACCCAGTGAGTGCAACAGGTAAACCTTCCCAGGTCAGGCTCCCATGGCTCCTAAGTCACATTCCACATCAAGTTTTCACTGGTTTCACCTTCTTTTCTACAGAAGGGAGCCCAGATAGGCAGTTTTGAACCACCARGATACCTAAATGATGCTCTGACATGTCCTACTGGTTGCTAGGAGTGAGCCATGTGTCTCAATTCAGAAGATGGAGATGRGATTCCCAGCCCATCTCACTGCTGTAGCTCTAAGAGCAGCCCTGTGAGAGAGGAGGCTCTGATGCATTCCTCTCCTCAACATTTCCTGCTGGGCAGCACAGGCATCTTGCCCCTGACCTGCCAGGCAGCATGAAATCCACCTCGAGACTCCCTCACTGCCCAGGAAACTTCGGTGCTTAATCTGGCATCACAAATTCCTTTCTGGGGCTAGGCACTGAATGCTTACACTTGGCACTGCTGAGTATCAAACCTTGATGAACAGAGCCCTAAGGTCTTTCCAGCTGTGAGGAGCTCAGAAGATAGGGTCCTGTGTAATAACAGCTCTCTCCCTGTGTGAAAGATCCCAAAGAAAACTCAACTGCAGCACCCAGTTCTGAATCTTTTGACAAATATATTTTCACAGAAGTGCACTTTCACCAGAGCTGAAATAGTCCAGCAATGGCTAATTTTTATAGGGGGTTTGTCTGATCCTGTCTGTGATCATGTCGCTGAAAAGTTCATATCCTCTGTAGGCTTGGTTTAGAGGGAGCAAGAAAGACAGCATAAGAAGGAAAACCTGAAGTTGTGAAGCAGAACATGAACATTTTGACAAGGAATGTTTTCACAGACATTAGGAGCATGGTGCTTTTTATTCAAAATGTGCTCATGTCCTGTTATTTATAGGACATGAGCACATTTTGAAATCTAATAAATTGCCTTGAATGAAACTATTTCATGACTACCCTACTTACTTTGTGTGTTGAGGTATGTGACTCACATGCTGAGGGACTCCATGAGTGTGTTAGATGGGACTCGCTGCACCTGAATATGCTGGAGTCTCAAAACAGTGAGATTAGTCCACTTAACCTCCAGTTTTGCTCCATTTTTATGCTACTAAACCCACAAAATGTTGTGTAACTGATCCAGATTCCCATTACTTCTATGTTTAATCTCAAATGCACAATGAGAAATGTGTCTTCTGGCAGTTGAGCTCGTACTCTCCTGAAAGAAGGTTTAAGCTATTCACCCATCTCAGTGGCATTTCTAGCATCAGAAAGCGCTGAAATTCACACAGAAAAGAAGGAAACCAGGCTTCTAAGGACTTTCAGTTTGAAACATACTGAACTTGCTCTTTAGGCAAGTGCCCTACACATTTTTGCCATGCTATGTGGAGGGTGTTTACTCCATAAACACCTTCCATGCCGYTGGAGCTGTGTCACTGCACAGTCTGGAGCCCAAGAGCAGGGTCAGAGGAGAGGAAAGGACCTGTAGTCCTGCATTCAGCATGGAAGTCTGAGTGTTCCGGTATTGCAGGGGATCTGCTCCTGGGGTGTTGCTGCCCCTGTAGCTATGAATCCATCAGAGCAGGGAAGATGTCCCTCATCCTTCAGGGCACCTGCTACTGACCTGATGTGCTCTGGATTCTAAATCCTACCTCTCTGTCTTTGAATCAGGACCTGTCCCCTTGATTGCTTTTCATTTAGGCAGGATGTCTTCTAGGGGTTTTGATGATGTTTACATGAATAAAAAGCCTATTTAACTTAGTGTGAGCCTTTACATTGCCTTTACGAATGACTCCCAGATATTTGAGAGGATATGAACTTTTCAGAGTAATTTGTAAGGAGGAAAAGAAAATGTCTTTTTTTTTTTTTAATTTTTATTTTTTTTTACAGTAGGCATTTTATTGCCATTGCATTACAGCTCATTGGAATTTTTTTTTTGTTTTCATCAAAAGCTGTATTAACAAAATTTCCCTCCTCTTAAATTTTTATTGAGGAAATTATTTAAAATTTACTTTTGAAGGGTTTTRAAAAACTTCAGGCAAAAGCTGTTTACTCGGGGGGAAACTTCCTGACTATTGTATTGGAATTTTATTTCTGCCACTGCAGAAACTATGATAAATCATAAAATATTTATATGGAAGTGGCTGAAAGGTGAAGAGTCAAGTCTCCAACTGCAAATTCTTGATTTTTTCAGGATCATTATTACCTCTTCCGCCAATACAGAACATTGGTGAWTCTGGTTTCGAAGAATGGCAGTGAATTTGGCAGTCCTTCTAATGAGTCACATAGGCTGTGATTCTAATTATTTAAAGCAGTCTGTGTTCATTCAAAATGGAAAAAAAAATGCAGCTTCAGTGGCTTGCTTTTAAAAATAGCTCTAATAGTTACAGAATATATAAAAACTCAGTAGATTAAAACAGCTTTCTTCTTGCTCCTTCTTAACTGTTTTTCCTAACTGTAAGTTCAGACTTTTTTTATCTGGGGGAAAAAAAAAAAACCTATGGTGAAAGGGGAATTAAAAATTTAGGAGTTACAAGGTACATAAGCATGAAATTGGGAAACTGGGTGTAATCTATACCAAGATTGCAGTAGTTTAACTGTTTCGACTACAGGTGTGATTTTTACTGAAATAGTTTTACTGAAATAGACGCCCGTTATTACCACACCCAGTGTTTCCGTGCAGCTCTCATTTAAAATAATTCAAATGCTTTTTAGTTAGGCAGGGATTGTGGGATCTTGTGGGTGGGGATCGATTTCTATATAATTAYGTAGGCCAAATATAGATAAGGAGGAGTCTGGAAAAGATTGGCATCGCTGGGACCTGGAATGTGACCTTGGTGCGTAAGGTTGATCATTCCATTAGATTGGTCAGAGTGAGTTCCTTCAAAACTTTTCCCATTCATTACCAGAATTATCCTTGCAACAACCAACTTCTATAATTGAAATCGTTACATCAAATCTGCATAGCTTTGAGAGTTGTAGTCAGCTAAGGARCATTCAACCCRTAACTCCTCATTCCAAACRTTTTAAAATTMATTTCTTCAGTATTTTGCACAGATWTTTATGAGAGAATCCTGACTCTACCACAATTCATGTAATACAGAAGAATGAACACAATAATACAGGCTRCAATGTATTGTCACTTTGTGGAAAACATGTTGATTTTTCTGAAATTAATTTGGAGGCTCCACTACAAGAATAATTGTATTTGCAAGTGCTTCCTCATAGTGGTAGGGAAAGTTATCATGGGTGACTGGGTGCAGGTCACATGTGCCAGTTCTCATCACTGGCTTTGAGACTCTAAAAGTAAAAATGAAATTAATGTATGCTTTAAACTCCTTTGTGAAGCTCTCTAGAGAGGAAGCAGTGGTTAGCATGATGGTTTTTTTCTCTATCTAGATGTAATTTGCCCTAGAGAAGTGTTTGGATTGTTTCTGGAGGATTCCACATTTTAAAAACCACCACAATTTCACAGAGAGAATGCTTGCCCACAGTTGCTCCATCCAGCCTAGCTGTTCAGTGGAATGTGTAGCTATTAATTTTCTCCCCACCAGATTAACTGAATTAACTGTGCTAGCCAACGTATTTGCCTTGACGCACTATGGGTGTCCAGTTCAGTCTTTGCAATCAAAATGAAATTGCCCTGCAATTGCTGTTGGTTTAATATAGGAATGAAGATAACAGGATCCAGAATAATCTTATGGATTCTGTGCAAGTAACCATTTTCCTTTCTTGTGTTTGAATTTCCTTTGAAGGCTTTCATCTCTATCACAAGTTGCCCTCAATAGTACCTGAAAGCTGTCTCCTTATTCTGGTTGGATTGCTTCTTGGTGGGATTATTTTTGGAGCAGAGGAGAAGTCCCCACCTGTAATGAACAGTGATGTGTTTTTCTTGTATCTTTTACCACCCATTGTACTCGACGCTGGATATTTTATGCCAACTCGCCTGTTCTTTGAGAACTTTGGTACCATATTCTGGTATGCTGTGGTGGGCACACTCTGGAATGCCATCGGCATTGGAATTTCCCTTTATGGAATTTGCCAGATCAGTGCATTTGGTTTGACTGATATCACTTTGCTGCAGAATTTGCTCTTTGGCAGCCTCATTTCAGCTGTGGATCCTGTGGCGGTGTTAGCCGTCTTTGAAAATATCCACGTCAATGAGCAGCTTTATATCCTGGTGTTTGGAGAGTCTTTGCTGAATGATGCTATAACTGTGGTAAGTTACCTGATAAATGATGAATCGATTAAAATGACAAATTATTGTTTACATGCCACTCCATTGTATCTCTTAATCTGGTTATTACAGTTTGCTAAYAGAAGTCAAGGAATGCTAATGTGTTTATCTAATTCTTTAAACTTTAGATTTAGAAACCACAGTAGCCTTATTGTGTGAAAGTAGTGGTAGCATATTTACTGTAGGAATTTTGCTACCTGATCACTCTAGTTTCTGTATCTTTGTAATTCTGTTACTTCTGTAATTTGGAACTGTAGGTTTTCCTCACTTGCAGAAATTTTGTTGGACAGGAAAGGGAAAGGGCCAGTGTGGGGTGTTGCAGTGCATTAATGGGGAGGATGGCAAATCACAGAGATGGCACAGGACCTGGCTGAGGTGAACTTTTTGCATATGCCCATCCAGATGGAACTGCCCTGAAACCACCAATACMTGTATCCCGGGCTACAGATGAGATAAAACAGCCACCTGGAGGCAGTAATTTCTAATCATTAACCAGCTGAACCGGGGTTGTAGTGCTGACCTGAGGACAGTAATCTATGAATTCCATTATCACCCCCAGTGTCCCTCATTTGTACCTGATGACACAACGTCTGGGACATTACTCCCATTTATCCACGCCTTGAAATCCTGCACATGCCAACTGTGTCCTAGCGTGCTTTCTGTTTTGTGAAGCATAGAGGTCCAGTTTTTCTATGATAGAAGATCAGAAAGGTTCATGAATTGGGTCTGCTCTTTCCTGTCTCTGCCCCTGGCTTCTTACTCCTGTCCCATTGTACGCACAATTGTCCTTCTGTTTTTCCCTTTTCTTGGACTTGGCCTCGCCTGTTTTTCCATTTGCTTGGACTTTGTTTCACTCATTTAACACATGTATATGTCATAATTTAATCTGAGACTTGGTATTTATAAATCCTTGTGTGTCTGTGGGAATACTGTATTATTTTTTCACTTCCACTGCATGCTTTRCCTGAATCTGTTGCTATCCAGCCAGCAGAATCGCATCTCTTCTTATGGGCTTGCATTAAAGCCTAGCTTTTCTCCTTAGCTTACCACTGTAACTGCCTGCCAGTGCTAACCTGGTACTGAAGCCAGTCCTGTAAATAAATAGGTGTACATACTGAGTTTCGAAAGGCTTAGAAGTTCAGCCATGGCTCGGTCTGTCTCTAGTCACTCTTAATGGCCGCTTATGCAATGGATGCATCCTCTTACAAGCTTTTTTATTTTTTTGAGGGAAAAGGATCTGGTTATTTAAAACTTATTGTTTGGTGGATTTTTCCAACAAAAATCACTTTTTTCAATCACAAAGTGAGCCACTGGAGCAGCAGTTAATACAGCATGATTTGCTAGGAAAGCTCTGCATCCTGATCACTCACATGTTCACATGTGCTTTTTCCCAAAGGCAARTTACTCTAAACCACCATTTTTATAGGTGCTGGCATGGCAATTTAATCTGTAGCTTTCCTGTCAGCTTCATAATTGCCTTCTCTGGAGGTTTCCTTATGGCATGCCTGCCCAGATGCCCTAACAGAGGGAAGATAATCTGGGGAGTCTGTAGGGCCAGTCCAGTAATGCACTGAGCTTACACATATTTATAAAGGAGTGAAAGGAATGTAGAGTACCTTTGGCCTTACTTCCTATCGCTTAAAGGTAGCACTTGGACAGAGACCAAGWTGTTTCCACATGCACAGAACTGGTCTGCTAATGGCTCCTTGTTATGTTTTTGCACACCTACAATCATGTGATTACACCTAAAATGTGAGCCAGGCCGTCACACGGATTGCTGGGGCTGCCCTCAGAGGACCTTGCCTTCCCTGCTCGCAGCAGTGCTGGGCTGCTCAGCCGTGTGCTCTGAGGAGGGGATGTTTGGTGCTYTCCCTTCCTCTGCCTCTGCTTTACAGAGGGAGCTGATAAGACCAGCAGTAGGCAGAGTCAGAAACTTTCAGCTTTCATTGCTGGAGCCCTCGAGTCCCACTTGGCAGGTGCCTGCAATGGGATTTGGCGATGAAGTAGGAAGGGAGTTGAATGGAGGTTGGCCATCCCTGGAAGCTGCCTAATTCCTTGGGCCACTGCAGTRTCAAAAAACCTGGGGCTACACACACAGGCAGTGCCAAACAGAGTGGCTTTATTAAATGTGCTTTTATTAGAATAGCACTGTCATCTGTGCTTTCCTTTTCAGAGAATTTGCTGAACCACACCTTCATTTTGTAAATAAAGCAAGGTGTGTTTTCTCAGGAATATCAGTGCTGCTGCATTTTTCAGATGGTCTTCCATGCCTAATAGTTTTTATGATATGCCTGTGCATTTGAATGTTTCTTTTCCCCCACTGGTGGAATTTTGGAGCTTGAATTTGGCTGAAGACAATGTTTGCCAGTTGGATTCTTGATCAGAATTGGTGCTTTACCAAAAAACTAAGTCAGATATAACTGGCACAATGATATTAAATAATAAAACTGTACCTGAGTGTTAGCAGTTCGAATTCCAGTCCTGGGCTTAAAATCACAAAGAAGGAGTCAGTGTGATTATAATAATATTATTCCCATATTAGAAAACATTACAGCAGTACTCTGTATTCTGCCTCTGCTGACATTATTTTAGAGTGCTTTAAGTAATTTTAGAATTAAAAACTAATCACTGAGAACTGATGAAAATAAGCAATTAGTATTTCAGAGATATTCTGRGAAAAAGTAATCAGTGACTAATATTGCTTGGTGTGACCTTCAGTGAGTTCAGCTGAGGGCCGTTGGGTAAATGCAAATCTTGAAATTCAAAAATCCTCCTGTTCTCATACCAAATGCATTCAAAATGTGACCACAGTTGTAGTTTTACTCACCTAGAAGTTTAGAGAAAGCTCAGTAAAACTGAACTGCTGTAAAAGGGAAGCAAACCTGATTTTGATCTCATTTGTAACAGTGTAAATAAACAATAAGAAAGGGGTTAAAATCATATTCATGACATTCCATAGTTGTAGCTGCTGCTYCTACCATGGTTGAAGTACAAAGGAGAGCAGTGCTTTCCTTCTTTGAAGTAACTTATGGCATCAGACTTGAGATTATGGTTATGTCTCCATGTGGAACAGCAATCCTCCATTCTATTTGCAGGGAGAATACTTGGCTGAGAGGATGAGGTGACATTATGAAAAGGCTCGGACAGATAAAAATTCTCTGCTTCCTTACAAGCACCTTGCAGTCCCCTTACTTTAGAGATTTGCCTTGTATATATTTATATAGTCACTTTTAAAAATATAGAAAATACTATTTAAAACTCCAATTAAAGAAAATTATCAGCTTCCCTAATATGCACCAAGAAAGTATTCTGCCAGGTCAAGTTCTGTAGGTGTTTTAGAGAAAAACACGACTCTAGGATTGTCCCAGTTTTCAACAAATGACTCAAGGGAGCTCCTTGCACACAACACATGTCAACACTATTTATTCTTCAGTCTGTGGTTCATGGAGTCCTGGGAGTCTGTGGTCTGAGATGTCCTTGTAAAGTGACCAGCAAAAGCCCTCCCACTCTCAGTAGGTTTAGCTCTTGCATGCTGCTCTCCATGCAAATCCACAGAGTCCACAAATCAAAATGGGTGGGAAAACAGTAGAGCCTATGACAGTGCTTTCCTGTCCTGCACAACACACAGTAACAAGGAATGGGTAAAAAGTCTGGGAGTCTGCCCCAAGTAACCAATTAAAGAGGTTTATCCAGAWGGAAAAGGACATTTCTCTCAAGTGGGTTCATTCTGAGAGCAGTTGTTATCAAATAAATAGTTCATAATCCTTCTTCTATTGTATTTGCTGCTTTGTAATGAAAATTACTGGTAACTATTCTAGGTTTGATTTAACCTTCTATTTTCATGCTTGCTCTGGAATATATTTTTTTTTCTTTTCTTGTTCATTTCTTTCCTTTCACTTAGCCAAGAGGACCCATAATAAGCCATGACTTTACGTTAAACTTTTAGTTCTGTAAGAACCATCCGGTTTTGACTAAGAAGTGCTGAACAACTTGTGTTCTGTCATGTGAGAGAGAACAAGACTGCAAACATGAGAAATGCTGCCATAGCCACTACTCAAACACTTACTTTGTTGGCACAATGCAAGTACTGATAAAACACTGTTCYCTCAAATAGCGTTCCTGATTGAGAAACCTGTTTGGTTTACTAAGAAGTCCAGAAASAAAGCAGAGATTTAACTCCTGCAAGCTGTCTGAGATGAGTGGTCTTCACTGGCTTAGCCTGTGAATYCTCTCTGATAGGAATAGGTGCTTGTCACCAGGAAATGGTTAAATCTCCCAAGTGAGTCTGTAGAGATGGGGKAACCCTTTGAAGTTTCTTCAAAAATAACTGATTCCATTGTTTTCTGTTTTGGAGAAACTAAAATCCTRAATATTAGAGAAATGTAGACTTTAGATTGCATTGCTTCCTGTATAAAACAAAAAGGGTCTCTGGCTAAGAGAATATGATAATCCTGTTGACTAGTTTGTTTTGGAGGATGGTTATTAATACTTTGAAAATTAAACTGGGCAAACACATGGCAACAGGATTTTTAATAGCAATGAAACCCAAATCTCTAGAATGACTTAATATTTTGAACAGTCTTGAAATCATTGTAGTCCTAAAATCTCAAATGGCATTTGTGGAGAAATTAGAAGCTCTGTGAGCAAATAAATTTAAAGAARAATTAGATCTATAATTCCTGGCTCCCCCAAATAGCATGGGTTAATAAATCTGTCTCATTTTCAAAAAGTGTCTTTGTGTATCTCCCTGGTGTGTATGGATGACAAATAATATGTCAGAGGTAAATAAAAGCATATCTAAAAAGCGAATTCAAGGTAGATAGAGAAATTCAAAGTTCAGCATTTAAGCAGAGGAACGTAATGACRTGAAGGGAAATTAAGAATAGTTCAAAAAGATAATGTGCTTTCTTTTTCCTCATAGGTCCTGTACAATTTGTTCAAGTCTTTCTGCCAGATGCGCACAATTAAGGTTATTGACATATTCGCTGGGATTGCTAACTTCTTTATAGTGGGGATCGGTGGAGTATTGATTGGAATCCTTTTGGGATTTGTAGCAGCCTTTACCACCCGTTTCACCCATAAAATCCGAGTGATTGAACCACTCTTTGTCTTCCTGTACAGTTACTTGTCATACATAACAGCTGAAATGTTTCATCTCTCGGGCATCATGGCGTAAGTACCCCAAACTTCAGTAATCATATGATCCGAGTAAGAATGCCAAAGGAAATTGGAGAGAGGATCAGATTTTGCAAACCTTGCCATGTGGCATTGTTCCATGGTACATGGCAGAGCTGCTGGCTTGAGGATTTCCGGCCTCTTCCCTCCCGCTTCCACCCCGTTCTCTCCRCTTGCCACCACACCAGCTGTGTCACTAAAACTGCTCATGGCATCACATCATAAGCCATATCTTTGAAATGTTCCAAGTTAAAAATATTCACTTGTATTTTCAGTGGGCTATTTTTAACCCAGGTCACTTTGGTGACCTGTGTCCTCRTGTGACCCTTCAACTAGTCACAAGGGCACGGGTGAGGAGTGGCCCATGGTGATGCAGGGTGGTGGCAGGGAGGGAGTGGGAGTGGGAGCAGGAAACTTCATGAGTTGGCTTCATTTTTGATGCCTGTATATTGTAAAACTATGTTTAACAGGCATGTGAACAGCCAATAAGTGCCATTCAATTAAGACAATATATATATCATTAAGGYAAACTCCTGCTGGATAACAAGCAYRATAAGGWTTGGGTGAATGTRAAATTTGCAGTCCTGTGGTGATATAATCCTGTAGTTTAGTATCTTGATACGTGTGCCTTTGTGTTACACTGTTCTCTATATGCATCATCATGTATAAAATAATATTTTTCTTCCCACTTCCAACAGATAAAAATATTTTCASTTCTGATTTTCCACTCTTGGAGTTCAGTAATGAAAAGAGCACAGTCTCTATCTTCATTCTGTTTATACTGTAACAACTTCAACATTAGAAAGAGCCTTTATGACATTTGRTATATGTAAATGTTTTGCTCTGGTTCCAAGTAATATTTTTAAAGGCCAACTTTCTTTAATGACTTTGTATTGTTCTAGYGGCAAATGTGAGTCATTCAGGCATTAGGAGCTCAGCTTTTTCTGTAAGCTCAGATGTTGCTGCTGAGTATCACTAATACTTGATAATACCTCACCAGATTATTATCTTTTAGGCCAGTAAAGATAGGTTTAATATCATAGTCATGCCAGTATAAAGTTTTCTGGAGCTGGGAAGTGATTTCCAAGGAAACTTACAGGTGATGATTTAGTAGCATAAAAATAGAAATATGCCATGAAACAACAGGAGTTGGTGCTTTMATTTAAGTAAAGAGCTAAAGATTGCATGGGTTTCTTACTCTGATATGAGCCTAAATAAAGCAGCATATGCATCCACTTTGACCGAGTTCATAAATATGCCATCTCTTTCCATAGCTTCTATTCATAGCGTTTGTGTGGTTTCTAGTTTCCTCCACCTCTGAAGCCAAATGTCCTTGAMATCCTATGATCAAATATTTAAAGGGTTTCTAAACCAAAAACATGTGGCTAAACTGTACATGAAAAAAATGTGGCAATGTTGATGAAAATACTGATTTGGACCTGCTGCATGCAGGGCACAGTGGGAAGGGCATGGTGGGTCTGCTGCTGAGTCCGTGGACCCACCACACRCCAGTGCCTGCCCCCAGCACACCAGTGCTTCCCAAAGCACTCACAACCTACTCATTTTCATTTGTGCAGTGGCCCCTGCCTGAATGGCTGCACAGGAAAAGAGGGAACACAAAGTATTTTCTGCCTCAAGCAGCACAGTAGAAAATGAGTTACYTTTAAAATGTTCTGTCTGTTTCTGACCCTAACCATGCTTTGCATTAGCGGACAGAGCTGTGTACAGCAGTAACACTGTCTGTAGAAGAGCTCTCAGCTGCTGTAAGCCATAAAGCCTGTCCCCTCCCAGCAGTGCTGCTGACAGCCTTGGAGCTCCCGCAATCTCTGCATCTCCTTGGAGTAAATCTGCCCTGTTCCTTTCAACTTCATTGGCCTTTGAACGACAGACAGTAATTTGCTCTGTGTCATAGTGCAAAAACACGGGCCAGTGTTGAGTTCCCCGAAGTTTTCTGCAGTGACTGACTCATGTCAGGATTGCTTGGGTTTGACTTAAAAGTCAGCTCTCSTWTGAGCATGTAGTTGGATCAAATGAYCTTGGAATGTCCCTTACAACCCAGATTGTTCATTTATTATTTGTTCCCTTGGCCATTTACAGTTCAGCTCACGGGGAACAATTGCCTGGTCTTCCCCTTTTCACCCAATGTCCACTTGAGTCTGTTAAACTACTGATTCCTGCTCCTTTCATAACCAGGTTTGTCAAGATACTCCGTGAGACCTTGTGGTTACATTCTGTACCATASTTTTGGGGGAGGACATGAGCAGGAACGTACAGTGCTACCAAATAAATAAGATACTTACACAGATTGCCTCATTCCTGGGCAAGTAGGAATTCACTGGCAGAGAAATAGAAGGCAATGAAAGGCACTTGTCCCTCTTCTGATAAGTTTGTGTACTCATTCTAAGGACAAATGGGTCTTGAAATGTCCGTATATAACCCCTGCACCAGGTTACTTGGCTGAAACAGTGAAGGGACTGAGCCATGTCCCTGTGAGCTGCAGTGAGAAAATCCTCTTCAGGAGGAAAGAGCTTCTACTGTAACTAGAGCTGGGCATGAATGGGGATCACAGGTGTAAAACATACAGATGGGATTCTGAACTTTATTTGCTTGGGTCCATTTTTAATTAAAATGCTGCATTTTCTGCTTACTAATTTCTCATAAAGGCTGTGAAGCAGCAGAACTACTCATATAGGTTTCTTTTTTTTTTTTTTGCAACAATGAATTAGCACACTGAAAGGAGCAAACATTGAAACTACTGTAAATTTAGTAGGTCAAGGAAACTTGAGGATTGAACCCAGTGGCCTAGTTTATTGCAGTCCTGACAGAAACTGTACTGTTTATACAGTGAGACTTTTATTCTTCAGAAGTACAGAATGTTGCAGGTTAATTGCAATGAAGTGCTTTTCCCTTCCCCTTCTTGACCAAGGCAATTTCTTAGATCACAGAAGCAGAAGGCAGAATTAATGTAGGGGGACGAGAAACGTAAAATAAAACACATCTAAGATTTGGCTTTGATTATAACGACAGTAAAAATTTAGTTTGTGAAGAACTTCTTATAATAATGTACATATAAACTTGCATAAAGACACTGAACTTTATATCAAATTCTAACACTTTATCCCCACACAATTTTCAAATGAAAGAGACTTCAAGTGGTGATTTTTCTAATGTAAACAAGTTCTCTAAAGAGATGACTGATTCAAAGTAAGCTGTGATTAGCTGTGGAATATTACTTACCTGAAGAGTAACAGCTCATATGCAGCTCTGTTTGTTACAGCTTTGAACCAACTCAATTATTTGACACTAACTGAATGAATGCAAAATGTGACTGAAAATAAGAGTGTTGTCTCTTTAAATTCTAGTGGTTAAGCGTGGTAGGTGTTTTAAGTTACAGCTTGCAAGGATTCTGATTAATCTGGTGACAGATTCTTATCAGACATCTATTTACAGTGTCTCCATTACCTCAAGYTCCAAAAACAAACCATGTCCAGAGCATGCTTCCCCGCTCCCCATGCTGCAGGGCTTYCCTAAATTACCATAATCATGAAAACAATTTATTTTAAGAAGGTAATAAGTTGTACTGAGTGTTTCAATGTGCCTTTGATGCAAACCTGACAGTCCTAATGCTTCAGGGCACTAAGCTGCTGCTTTGGGACTCTGAAAAGACTGTGGGCCTGGAAATAGCTGTTCTGGCCACTGCCTTCTTGCTCTTCTGCATTTGCTGCCCCTGCACTTGGCAGCTCCACAGARTGTGCYATTGGCTGGAGTGGCTGGGATGCAYTGGCCTTGTTCCACTTSTGCAGATGAGCAGTGTCCACACAGGAGAGCTGTCACAGCCCATGGCATAGCCTGAGATGTCTGTAAATGTGTCAGTGCAGCCTATGGCTTGTGAAGAGCTGGTTTGCCACTRACTAGGAGRCTTTTGGATGGTCAAAGTGTTGAGMAAATTTGAGAAGATTTGCATATGTGCTTTTGTAGTTGATCATTATAACTGTGTGCAAACTGAGGACCCTGGGGGTGTTTGACACCTTCTGTCCTTGGACATGGCCTGACTAAATTGCTGCTTCTTGTCAGGAMAAAACCCATGCATGGCCCAGGTCCTCTCCTGCTTTCTTCCTCAGTCCCCAGTCTGGGCAACTCTAAGATCTGAATAAGGACAGCTGTGGAAAGCATCATCACTTTGTCAGTACTGACAAAAATGCAGGACCTCTCTTGTCCCAACCACATGCTCAAACTAGAAGTAATACCTTAACTACTGAATTTTTCAGGTAGAAAGCTTGCATGTTTATGAAATCTCCATTAGATCATCACAGTGGACCCTGTGTAGCCAGGATGAGCTCAGCTTCCCAGGCAGCATGGTACCTGCAGACCACAGCCTTCTGTTCATGACCATGGTGAAATCAGCTGGCAATGACGAGAGGGCTGACAATTGTATCAGTACTGAATATAGATGGAGGTCTGGGATAGTCTTAGTGAGGCTTTGCTCCTTCTTACCTTGGAGTATGCTTAGGGCTGGAGCTCATCTTAGCACAGCAATGGACATTTTWTTTTGTGCTGACTAGACCTGCCTCTGTCACCAAGTATAGGTGGACAAAAAGGCAGGGTGAAGGCCAGGTTAGGTGCACTGTTCTGCCTGTATTTGTAAGCCACTATCTGCCCCATCAGACTGCATTTGTTTCCATATCAGASCCTCTTCCTTGGGTTTTATTCATTCTGCTGTACCTTCAGAGCCTCTGCTGCTTGGGAGAGGTCAGCAGAGTACACTGTGTCTTCTCCCTGTGTCCACATGTCCTCCCAGACTTGTCCCTCAGAAGTATTGTTGACCAGCCACTTTGGGGATGTGGATGTGGCTGAAAATAAGAGAAGGAAACTTCTGAACAAAACAAACTTTAACTAGGAGGAATGTTTTCAGAGTCTGCCAGCATCTACAACCTGAGCTGCTACTATGGACTCCCTGTTGCAAAATACTAAGAAAGTTTACTGTTTGAAAGTCCTTTTGAAGATGCTGCTGCTTTTGGGATTCCTTCTGTTTTGCATTTTTTTTAATCCATTATTTAGAAGAAAGAGCCCAGGCACATGTGTTCATAATATTAGTGAGGTTTTCCTGAGCTTTGCCTCACTCTGCATTTCCATTTCCATTCACATTCAGGGATGTTTGGTTCAGAGWGGTTTAGAGRTGRGGCTTAGAGGCAGAACATGCTCAGYWGAAGAATTTCTGCAGTGAGATCACCACCAAATTTGGGAGATTCCAAGAGAAATTTTCAGAGTTCTTAGCAAGCCTGCTGTCCTCCTCCACGAGAGAGAGAAGTGTAGAGATTTCAGTGTCAAGAAATATCCCCTATGTTAGCAAATAATTACAAACTGAAAACGTGGTATAACTGGGATAAATAACCATAGACTAGCTGGCTGCATGCAGAAAGACAATATAAATACATCTCTCTCTCTCTATTTAGAGAACTCACACATGAATATGTATAATGTTTTTGACTGGGAAATCAGAGCAGATGTTTTGTCCTAGATGGTAGAAYCAGGAAAGACAGATGTTTCACAATGCCTCTTGCCTTAGTTTTTGACCGTGATAATTACAGTCAACTGAGACTGTGCTTCCCTGCACATCACCTCGAGGTTATCCTCCAGCCAGCTCTGCTAACTGCCCTTAAACTTGTCCTGTGAGTGCTCCTCAGCCATCCCTGTGCTGTGGACAGGCAGACTGAGCAAGTGATGTAMAGCCAGTAATGTCATTCTTTTTTTTTCCTGAGGATTAACAAATTCTGTTTACTAACACAGACAATGGACTTGTATTCATATTTACAGTATGCCCTTTCTTTTTTTTCTAATTTATCAGCTGAGATCCCATTTCATTTACTTGTGGATGCTTTAAATGTGTAGCAGCACCTGTGGGATTTCTGATGGTGCTTTTCTCCTATTCAGCCAGAATTCAGTGCAGGCAGAGGAGGCCTAAAGTGGTGAAGGATGACAAATTGTAGCCTTACTGCTTACTTTTCTTGGAAAGGGGAGCTGGCTACTGTCACTCCCATTGAGGTGGGACAACTGCTCATGGGGAAGGAGGGAAGTCCTACCCTGCCCCAGGATATGCCATTTCCATACTGTCAGATGTCCTTCAGCAGCAACTCCTGTATTCCAAGGCTGTTCCTGTCTCTCCTCATCTGTACCTCTTTCAAAATACAGAGCTGGGGGACCCCTGCACAGATCGGATGCATTTAGTATGTGAAAAAATTCTCCACATGCTGATGTCTTCTCAGAAAACTTCCCATTGCAGAAAAAAAATGATTGTGCCCAAAATTGAAGGTTTACCAAGCCTATAAATTTGAGATTGGTTGTGGAATAAGTTWTGCTTTGCATTTTAAAGACATCTATGGAAAAGTGAATACTATTATGTATATATGATACAGTCTAAAAAAAAAATAACCAATGAAATATGGGATAATGTTTGCCTTTCAGGATTACGGCTTGTGCCATGACCATGAATAAATACGTGGAGGAAAATGTTTCTCAGAAATCCTACACAACAATAAAATATTTCATGAAGATGCTGAGCAGTGTCAGTGAGACCTTAATCTTCATTTTCATGGGTGTCTCTACAGTCGGGAAGAACCATGAGTGGAACTGGGCCTTTGTGAGCTTCACCCTCCTCTTCTGTTTAATCTGGAGGGCACTGGGTGAGTGAGTCTCAGACTATGGGTCGGCATTCTTTGCAAGTGAAATGTTTTACCTCTTGTCAAGTAGAAAATGATTACACTTATATAGAGAGCCATCAGTTTGTACAATGGTTTTTGTATTAGTAATACCCTGTGTTGCAGGGTCAGCTTCCACCTTCCCCCAAAATGGAACCTAAAAATCGGTTTTACCTTGATCCCATCTAAAGTGAAAGGCAGTCTGCTTGTTAATCACAATCCATATATTTAAGCAAAAAAAATTTGCTTATTTAAAAATAAGCAAATTTTGCTAAAAAGAATTAGCAGTCAGACAAGAATTAAAAATGTTAAGGKTTTTTTTGTGKTTTTTTTTGTTTGTTTGGTTGGTTTGGTTTGGCTTTGGCTTTGGGTTATTTTCCTTTATTTTTGGTTTTGTTATGTTTGTAATTTATGTTTAGTAGCTTTGGGATTTTCTCAGTCATTGACATAAATGGCATCAAACCAGGAAATGCCATAATTGAAGGGTTCAGGTATATATTGTAAAGGAAAAACTCCCGTGAGAAACTGCTTGATCCCTGCTGAATTTACAGTCCTAGCTCTTTTAGCTTTTTTTCTTTTCCTGGAGAGCTAAGTGCAGGGCAGGCTGATCAGTCTTGGAGCTGCTCCTCTCCCCAGGTTTGTGTGTAACCATTCTGTCCCTCTGTGTGTAAAGGTGGGTCATGCTCTAATCTGCAACCCTAYGTCCAGCCCCCAAATCTCCTTCCAGAGCAGGAATCTGGACTATTTTCCTGCTGCACCTGCAACCCCACAATTAATATTTTGTGCTAAAAGCAGCCAAACAGCCTGATTGCCMCCCAGCTCTCTCCCTGCTGTGCTTGCTCCCTTCACCTTCATACCCTTACTTCAACCTGCCTCATCCCTGGAACCTTTTTCCATGGGACATCAGCATGCACTGGCATCTTCTCCCCCTATCCCCAGTCCTGCACCTTTCCTGTCTGTTGAGTAAAATTGAGTGAATAGGAGTTTGCAGGGTTCAAAGCATAGATTGATGGAGCGGACAAGCCAAAGTGTTCAAAATCACCTCAAATCCTATTAAAAAGCAATTAGGAGTCTTGCTCTATACTGACACAGAGAATTATTGCTGTTCTAGAGGTGCAGTCTAGTGGATAGCTGTCTCATGGAGATCTATTAGCTCCTTCAGGTCTTAAATCCAGCTAACCCGAGGTGTTTAGCTCACTAAATATGTTTAAGATTATGTTCCTTAGGCTTTTTAATTTTGTATTATGGTATTTTCAAGCTGCTAAGTAATGTTTCCATTCTTCAATAAAACATATTGAAGAAGCAAATAGAAGGTAAGAAGGAAATAGAAGTGTTTTAAAGCAACTATTAGCATCATGGGCTAGTTCTGGATAATTTAAGTTCCCTTTTCCCCCTCCTCTTTGTATTTCTGTTTTTTTTCCCTCAGGTGTTTTTGTTCTGACTCAGATCATTAATGTATTCCGGACAATACCTCTCACTTTTAAGGACCAATTTATTATTGCCTATGGAGGTCTCCGAGGAGCTATTTGTTTTTCACTTGTATTTTTGCTTCCTCCTGCTGTGTTTCCCAGGAAGAAATTGTTCATCACTGCTGTCATCGTGGTGATATTCTTTACTGTTTTCATTCAGGTAGTACYTTTCCTCTTCTGGACTTCTTCCTGCTCTGAAAGGTTGTAAATAAGTCATGGGTAGGAAAATAAATGTTCTAATTTACGGGAACATGCTTGAAGGTACCCTCCATAGTCACGGTAGCAAAAAATAATTTGCATACCACAGGCAGGTAGCAAAACTATGCCAGATATTAAATACTTATGCTAACATTTAAGTAGTATTAAGTATTTAAGACTGGTGAGGTTGGAGTAGAGATAAAAGACAATCTGGGTACAGCTCCAGCACTTATTCCTTTTTTAGAATGTTTAAATTTGTGTGTTTGCTCARGAGTTCAGTGCTGGGTGTAGGGCACAGTGAGCAGGGAAAGATATTGAGAGCCCAGAAAGGTGGGGTCTGGGTGGTGGGAAGTGATGCTGCAAACCCCATGGACATCCCTATAAAAGCACCAGGTGTGTGTAAGGACATGAGGAATTTGTCTTTGGTGACCACCCGGCCATGGGAGCCTGGTCAAGGGTGACAACAGACTGAAAACTGCAAAATATGGAGGAGGCCAAGCCTGTCAAATAAACATATCAGACTGGTCATTATCCAGAGCCATGAGAGAGATGTGAGTGACTACTAATGAAATTCCAGATCTGGGGGAAAAAAAGATAGAATTTTGTTACTCTGCCTTTTRCATGGATAAAGATGCTGTGGGAGACAAGACTCTGTGCTCATGCTTGGGGAAAGGGGCAAGGTGGAGGTCAGTGAGTCAACTTTAGCTGTGAAAACTGATTTTGAAGAACAGAATAATTAAAAATGAGATACATAGAATGTGCTATGAGATGCAACATGATTGGAATACCAGGAAAACCTGGTATCATTSTTTGATAAGGCAATTTATTTTCTAGAGCAATTTCATTTAACTGGATTATTGTAAAAYATTTGGGGGTGGCCACAGAGGAGATTTTTAATACAACTACTCATTAAACTGAGGTTTAGATTGACATTAAGATGACTGTAAAGTGACTGAGGAAGGACCTGGCAATTTCTCCTTTAAATGGAAATAGAAGCAAATGGTCTTTAGGGTCAGAAAGGATTTCTGGGGGTCTCTAGTGCAACCCTGTGCTCAAAGCAAGGCCACCTTCAAAGCTAGATCATGTTACTCAGGGCCATGACAAGCAGAATTCTGAATATCTCTATGGATGGAGAAACCCCAGCCTCTCTGGGCAYCTKCTCAAGTGTTCAACCACCCTGACCAGATAATAGGCTGAGATATTATTAAAGGAATGCCTCAAGGATAAGTTAATACTCTTGTTAATTGACCATGGCACCTAAATGTAGGAGTTTTTGTTGCTGATGTTTGTTGATGACAGACTTTGACAAATGTTCTTGGGGCAGCAGTGAKATAGAGTATCCTGTGGAAAGAACTGAGGGCCAAGGAACAGAAAGGAAACAGAATGAAACTGAACAGTAATATGTGCAAATGTGTTCTTGATAGGACCTTCTTACTGAGAATTTCTCTTGTGAAATGGGAACCTTTCATTTGGAAAAAACCAGACGGAAAAAGATGCAGGTGTACTAGTTGGTAATGGGGTAGATTTTAAGTCAACAACGCAGTGGGGACAGGAGAAAGGTAAATCTGATCTTTGGACATACTGAGACAGATCTTTCCATTAGAGCATAGTGGCACGTTCTGGGGTGATCACGGGACTGGTGAGCCTGTCATGCGAAAGGAGACCAGGATGCYTTGGCCTTTGCAAGATGAAGGAGAAGAGGGACAATAATTACTGTTTATATGAGGGAGTGAACACTGTTTAAACTAAAAAGACAAATGTTGGCACAAGAACAAAGTGGTACACAGTGACCATGATGCAATTAAGAAGCAGCTTTCTAATTATCAGAACAATAAGGTTCAGGATGAGTGTTCCATTATGAGCAATGGGGCAAAGAAACCCAACTACTTTTAAGATAAAGCTTGAATCATTTGCGAAAAGAAATGTGACCTGGTTGTCTGGGGCAGTAGAGACTGATCTCAACACCACGGGAGATTCATTCCTCTCCCCTCTGCCAGTGTGTCTTATACAAGTAAACAAATTATCTCAATTCTTCCACAAATAATTGTTCAAAACCATTATATCATTCTGGAATAGCTAAAACTTTTTTGTTCTTTCTCTGAGAATAGTTAGGCAAGGACATGTATTCACAAAAAGCTTAGTGTCATGATCTTAAATAGCAATAATAGTGCTGTTTACATGTCTTTGAATACCCATTTTGGAAATAATCACTAAAAACGAAGACTTTACATGTTCATATTGAAATTATAGGGAATCATTGTATTAATTCATGTTTTTCTGACACATAACAAAACTGAAAAAAAAAAGCTTAACATTACTATGGCTGGGATAGGTGATRTATTCCTGATAGGTTCTGTTAAGTTGACCCTCTTGGACTTCTCAGCTCCAGGGTGCCCCTTCCTTYTGTTGCTTTAGTGGAGTCTGAGCTGACAAGGGTTTCATAGCTAAACACAGCACCTGCTAATCAAAAGAGTGAATTCACTTTTATAATTATTGTCTTCTTTTTTTCTCCACAGGGAATAACAATTCGCCCACTAGTGGAATTTCTTGATGTCAAAAGGTCAAATAAAAAGCAGCCTGCTGTCAGTGAAGAAATTTATAACAGGGTATGTTGCAGCTTCAGTATCACAGGTGAAACCTTTGTATAGATGAAATTCCTGGCCACATTCCAAAAAACAAGTATTCAGCATACATTATTATGGAGAGGTTGTATTAGATTTCTTTTTGATAGCTGTAATAAGCACAATAGTTGTAAATAGTGTAAATAGTTGTAAATAGTGTAAATAGTTGTAAATAGTGTAAATAGTTGTAAATAGTTGTAAAGCTTGTATTTAATTTCTGGCTATTGCCAAAATTATGGTTATCTATCATCATTTTGGAATCTTCATTTTCTTAATTGTTCAGATATTGAAGTAAATTAAATTTCTGTACTTTCACACATGAGATACATGCTATTTTGTTTCTTGGCTGCATCAGGATACCTTTGGCTTTATTTGATTACATTATACTGCTTTTGAGTTAATCTAATTAAACAAATGCAAACTCCCCTTAAACACACTCTTAAACTTACTTAACTCTTAAATCATCAGCCTTTATATGGATTTATGTTTGGTATGTGTGTGTCTCCAACTGTTGCAGATTATTAGCCGTGCATCTTCTTGAATGTATTTCTCTTGCAGCATGCCTGAGACAAGTGCCTTGAAATTTCCAAAGTGAGGAATAAGAAGGGTCACATTCAGAAAAGAATCCTATCTAGGCATCTAAAAGTCTGTCCTTTTAGAGCTTATCCTTTGGGCATATCTACCAGGGTTTTGCCCTGAGACTGAGGCCCCTATTATTTCCTGAATTAAAAGCAAGCAYGCTGCCTCTGGGATCAAGTGATACCTTGGCTGAACTGATTCAGTTTTTCATAATTCATGATAGACTCAGGGAGAATGCATTTCTAATGTTAGGTGAACAGGATGTTTTAAGATGAGGCTAGACCACAAATTCCTAAAATAAGAGCCCAGAATCTAATGCTGGCTCTCAGTTCTGTCTGTGCATCTGAGGGGCTGGTGCTGATGTGGGGAGCTTCTGTCCAACGAGACTCTCTTCTCCACAAAGTCATACTTGCCTCACTGTCAGGCTTGGGGAAGTTCCAGACATAGCACTGAGTGAAAATAAGTGAAAATATGGGRAAAACTTCTCAGTTTTTTTTCTCAGAAAAGCTCACGTCAGGCAGGAGCAGGGCAAGATTGTCATAGAGGAAATTAGCACCTAACTTCTGTCCTTYTGGGGCTGTGAGCTAAGGAAGAGCCAGGGGAAAAAAAAAAGCAGATTTTGTCTTTGAGATTAGTTTGGACTGTATTTGTTAAAATGGAAGCCTTGTTCTGAGTTGTGACTAGATGSTTCTGTTTTAAGTAAGTTGGAACCTAATAAGGTCTAAGGACAAGCCAAGTGATGTCTGTAATTTAGTGTAATGAACCAATGTTTTCTTTTAGTTCTTTGACCATGTGAAGACTGGAATTGAAGATGTGTGTGGACATTGGGGTCACAACTTTTGGAGAGACAAGTAAGAGTGGCATTTAAAACTCTTTGTTATACAAGAGAGGCTGMAATGGCTCAGCAGAAACAAAGGCTGCTGGGCATCACATTTTGTTTTCAGTGTTTATTCTTGAAAGTGGATGGTTGTTTTTAGAACATGTGGGTTTCAAAGGGAAAGCAGAAAAACAATGTCTTTTAGTAAACCACAAGCAAGTAGAACAGAATCTCCAGCTGGGAAGAAAGGCAGCCTTGTGATCCCAGGGTGAAGTGTGGTACCTTCTGAGGGTGCAGGTTTCTGACTGTTGMAGAGCATTTCCTGTGTGTCTGCTGAGCCTTTCATCCCACCCAGCTGTCCTCCTGCAAATCGTGTTTCTTAGGGGAGTTAAGTGGTGTGTTAGTTTCCTATCTGATGGTAAAACACAAAAGCCTTTGGGTTTCCTCTAGAAAGATMAAGGCAGCAGCTGGCATGGGATGCATGAGAGATTCTAATGGCAGCAGTTCCACAGCTCTTGATAGTTTACTTAAGACTTAGAATTGGCTAAGAAGATTACCCCTGGAAATAGCTGAATAATTCATATTTTTACTTTATCTGCTGAATCATCACCATCATTAGGTTGGATCTAATTCCTTTTACACTCAAATTCTTCAGACCCAAAGCATGGGCACTGCTCAGTACCCTTTAGTCATTGCTCCAACAAGAATTTAGGTATTTAATAGCACCAGCAGGAATAACTGAAGACAGCCCTGTCCAAATGACTTGGGGGTAACACAGTGAGGATGCTTTTCTGACAGATGTGTGAAATGGGTACAACTTCTCTTTACTCAGCCTGGTTTTTCTCCAATCTGTGTGAGATCTTTAATTAAAAGGTTACAGAGCAAAGGAGAGTCACACCTCTTCATGATCCCACCTCTTCATGACCTTCACACCCAAATTCAAGAATCATTTCAGAAGGTCTGGAAGGCAAAATATTTTCTGACAAACAAAATCAACACCAGCTGTAATCAATATTTTTTCACTAAGCATTCAAAAGGGTGCAGTTGCTTTAGCGAGAGGAAGAACTTCCAAAGTTTTACAAAAGCAGGCTAAAATTTCAAAGAAAAAGCAGTTGTTACAAATTTTGACCTGTTATTTGTTATTACAGTAAATATTTAATGTTCTCTTTGTCCTGATGAAAATGGAGAATTAAAAATAATATTTTCTAATAACATAGAAAAGTTTAAAGTTGCTGCTAGGGAAACTGTCCATTAACATATTAGTCAAAACACAGGTTAAGACTGTCTATCTGAAGTAAAAATGAAATTGACCCTTTCTTAGGTTATTCAGCATTAGTTTGTTAACATGAACAGACACATTCCCAGAGAATAAAGTCCTTTAAAATTTCATTCACTACAATATATTGGCTTTGCTTTACTATACCCAATAAAAATTAACTGGTTGGGCTGGTTTGCCTCATTACAGGTTTAAAAARTTTGACAATAAATACCTGCGAAGACTTCTAATCCGCGAGAACCAGCCCAAATCCAGCATTGTTTCTTTGTACAAGAAGCTGGAAATCAAGCATGCCATTGAGATGGCCGAGAGTGGAATGATAAGCAAGGTCCCATCATCAGTGTCTCTCAGGTAAGCAAGCGATGGCCAAACGTCTCAGCTGGGTCCCGTAATTTATTTCACAGCCCGGGCTGTAGGCAGGATGATCACTTTGACTTAGGATACTTTGTGYCCTGATGTCACCAGAGCAGTGAGAGGATGTGAAACAAGAGCCTTCTGCCAGTAGCTTCACACGCAGTGCTCAGTGAGCTGTGCTCTTCCAGGGTGTGTAGTTTTACTGGGACAGCCGCTCACATTGATCTGCTGTGGAGAGCGGAGGTGGATGTGGACATGTGCCTGCCTCTGCTGAGAATAGCCACAAGGGAAGCCCGAGGGGCATTTTGAAAAGTGCCTAAATAAAACTTACAAATTATTGTAATTTATATCACAGTTTGGAGATTGAGTTCTGTGTCTTACCACATTTGTACATGTTGCATTTTCACCTATTACTTGGTTGTTTAGAAATGTTGTTTCCACCTCTTACAAGGGAAATAATTAATGTAATTCCTGACCATAAAAATAAAACCATTCTTCTCTTTCCCTCCCTCTCTCTCTCCATCTCCCCTATTTTCTTTTTTTTTTTATCCTGCCACAGTGACCACCATGAAGGAAAGATAAAGTCCCTTTCTCCCACTGAAATGGAAAACATGCGAGAAATACTAACAAAGAATCTCTACCAAATACGACATCGAGTAAGGATGAACTTTTGCCTACTTAAATATCCCACTGCTCTTTGAATATACTGATTATCTTCCTAACACTTCTTTGAGCTAGTATATCTGCTCTATCATGTAACAAATAATTCTTTTTACTTCTRTTGCCTTGAATCCATATCCTGTGATATATACAGTAGCATAATCACATTGCTTTGTGTAAGTACTTATTTGATCTTACACTATTGATAAGSCTTAATGTTTTTGTTTTATTACTTCCAATATCCCTACAGTATTAAGGTGGGATCATAGGTGCCAATTCAACCCAACATTGTCTGCTTGTATCAGTATATTGGTCACTTCATGATATGGGATTAGATTTCCTATTTGCCTCCAGCTGTAATGTTGTTTGTATTRAAAGCAGAGATGATGAGCTGGAAAAATACTGAAATAAAAACAAAAGGACATTTCACATTTATCTTCCTGTGGCTAAGTAGTTTGAATGCCTGAGCCCTTGGAAAACATTCAAAAATTGAGCAAGYCTCAGCTTGCTGGAGGTAAAAATGACTTCCCTCTAGGGGACTCATCACTTTCAAGTATGYGTCTTTTATTGACATACTGACCAAGCTACTACAGTGTGGGGTAAACACGGTATTAAGYCAGCCTCTTCCATTTTCTCTTTCATTATKAATATCAGCAGGTTAAAAAAMMCAAARCCAACAAAAGAAACAGGTGATTGTGAAGCAGTTGAGTAAAAACATTCTTGGCATAATTATTCTTCTTGTTCTTAATCATCTGCAGTATGATCTTGTTCRCAAGGATTTATGCTGCTTAAAGCAAAAAGCCTGTTTTGCCCTGTTCATATAGTCCAACACACGTGACATCATGCTTTCCAGGTTTGATCACTGCTTTTATATTTCAGACAATGTCCTACAACCGACATAGCCTGGCTGCAGATGCAAATGAAAAGCAGGCCAAAGAAATTCTGATCCGTCGCCGGCACAGCCTTAGGGAGAGCCTGAGGAAAACAAACAGCCTGTCAAGGGAAAGACCGGTACTTGCATTTTGTGGTGTTTCTTGGGGTTTTTGTTTGTTTGTTTTTCASTTTTAKTTTTTGGGAAARCAGCTCTTTGTAGCTAATTGTCATGCAAAGAAAACAATCTTCTGACATGCAGAAAAAGAATTCTGAGTTTTTAAGACAACTGCACATATAAAATCACACTTACACCTTGAGTTGCACGCATGAGCCATATACTTTGTGTTGACACCTTCAGCAAAGATTCAGTCTTGTAGAAAGTGATATGAGAGTGCTATAATTTTACCTCAGAGAAGCCTGTAGAGGCTCTGTGCACAATGTAGGGATGATCAGTACTGTCTATCAGTATTTTGATGATGTGTGGAAGATCACGTTTAAAAWTTACTTTGACACAGGAAAACTACTTACAATATGCTCCAAAATATGGGAGAGGACTTTTGACCACATTAGTCARAGCAAGCTCTTCACYTGAAAAATGTTTTATTCTCTTCAGYRTTCAYAAMATRTAGTCAGGCCTTCAGATTTTGACAGAGATGAAGAAAACTCCTGCCACTTACAAGGATTGCTGAGGCATGATAATATTTGTCTCTCTGAGACAATTGTGCAGTCATAAACTTCCAACTCTATTGGAATGGAGCACACTAATGAAGCAGGGAAACTGATCCTCCCAGTCATATCAGGTATCAAGGAAATTAGGTATGCTATAAATATGTATTTTCATGTTACAGGAATACTTAGTGACTCTTGTCTTCATTTATACAGTTGTCCTTCAGCAGCTGAGGCTGGAATAASATCTCCAAAAGGGCTGTATCTCATAGGTTATTACTACCAGAACTACTGTGATGTATTCATGAATAAGACTGTTCCTGAATGACTTTTTTTTTTTATTTTCTCAGCCAGAGTTACATATGTTATCTTTGTCAAACAATTAAATTATTTACTATGTGGAATAATGAGGAGATTATTTGGAGACTTTTGGAGCAGGGAGAGAAAAAGAGTGTCTGGTAACTTTTTAAAACACACAAGCTCTAATTTTAAGAATAATTATCCTTGGATAAATCCTCTACAGAGGGGAGAGGAGAAAGAGGAAAAGAATAAAAATCAAGAGAGGAAAAATCTCTAAGGGAGAATAAATTCTCTTTTAGGTTCCCTTTGGGTCAGCCACAAGGAATGGTATGAGCAGATGAGAGCTGGTAGACTGTAAAGGTTTTAAAAGTTTGTAGCAAATGTAAGAAAGGATGTCCTTGAGAAACTTTTGAATTTAAAAAAAGGCAACTTGTCCTGGAAAGTACCTCTCATGTTCCAGGAAGTATGAAGTGTGGTCTGCTCCCAGGGCCTTTAAAGCTCAGTCTGGGGAAAACAAGGGTTTTATGCCCTGAGCTGGTAAATGATCGTGCTGGTGCCTAACTTCCTCATCAACTTCAGTGTGACCAGTCAACTGGATAAAGTCATTTATATGTATAAAGGGCTTGCAGGATCAGAATGCAGATTAGTTCTTGAGCCCAAGCTTCAGTCTCAACCAAATTTTTGCAACTGACTAGTAAAAAGTTTTAAACAAGTTTTAAACATGAGCTGCATGATGTGCCATGTTTGCAGCGTTTGCCTTCCTTGGGAAAGCCTGTGCAGGCAAGGTTGAGGTTAAAGACCTTACATTTATTAACTCTGATCTCAGAGGGCAAATCACTRGGCTTTCATTTGATTAAACTGCTTGAGATTACTCAGTCTTTCCCTTAGTTAGYACAGATTTCAGCCAGCAATCAGCASTGAGTRTGTAGTAAAAGATCACATATTAGCTAATCCCCAACTTGTCTCCAGCCCTTTAGCTACACAAACCCATTCAAGCCTTGSTTGTGTACCTTAACATACATTATGCAGGTATACTAATCTGCAGTGACTTAAAATATTTTGTTTTTCTTTGCACACAGGCTGCAGCAAATACAAAAAGATTTCTTTCACTTCCTAAAAACACTAAACTCCCAGAGAAACTACGAGTGAGAAATAAAACATCTTCCAGAGGTAATGAAATTTTTCTGCTTTTCTTATACTGTGCTGCAGTCATTTTGCTCACGTAGAAGGAAAGTTCTTTTCAGGGATGATGCAGAGAAATCAGCATGTCAGAGCACTTAAAGCAGTGGGTCCTAAAGCAGATATTTGAGTGTCGAGAAGGGCCCTGGACAGCRGGGATTTGTGGAGATTTCTCACTTCTTATTCCATACTGGCATAGTTCTCCCAGTGTACCTCCTCATGTCAGCAAGCAGCAGCCTGCAACACTTCTGCATCAGGAACACTGCCATGGCTCATTCTTCTCATCTTTATTCCATAAAGTCCAGATATCCCTCCTGGATTTTGACCCTATTTGGTTCTTTTCTCTCTGGGGTCAAGGTAGAGGACAATGCTCTGAGGGYAATGAGGACATTATTTCTAGTTTATTGCTCTCATGAAGAAATTCTCAAAATGCTGTGGTTTACAACCAAATGGATATTCTTTTCCCCCTGCCAAAATTCACAAATGTTTTATATTGGAGTTCTTGAATTCTAACAAAAAATAAAAAAGTCTTTAGGAGCACTTTTGTGAAAGCTTTGCCCAATTCTATTTATTACTTTTGATTATTACTGGTTTCATTAYCATGCTTATACCATACTTGGGAGCATTTCTTTTCATGACAAGCTGTCATCAGAATTTCTTGCTGGGAAGAGGAAATCTCTGCAAAGTTGCTGAAATTTTCTGATCTCCATCCCAATTAGTTTTCCACTATTCCCAATTAATTTAACAATAGACTGTGTTTTTATCTGTTCATAGTTATATCTTTGCCCTCCTGAGTGTTGCATGCCTTTTATTCTGTAGTTAGTCTGCAGAGGTCACCTACTGTCACCTAGAATTAAAGAGAAAATGTGCCTCCAGATTATTCAATTGTCAAAAAATATATTATTTGACATATTTAGAAAGGAAAAAGCCTGAAAACACAGTCTGATGAAGACCTTCCTTGATACATAATTATCTGGGTGAATGGACAATTACATGGTGGTACATTTTGTTGACCCCTTCCTCACCTTTTTAAAAGAAATAACATGAAGGCTCCTAATCTAAGTTGYTCTTATGACAGTTGCAAAATACACAGTTGTTTACTTTGATATATTTAAAACAACATATCTGATTTAAGTCTAAAAACAAATCTGAGGCATTCATAAACAATTGTTAAAATTATTAAATTATTCAAGCGTGCAAGCTTTGATGAAGATGTTAATTCATTTTAAAGGAGTCTGCTGGGGAAAAATGTATACACATCTATACATCCAAACAATCTCCAGCTTGCTTTACCTGGCAGTGATCATTTAAGAGCTTTCCCTAAACAATTATGCCAGCTTTCCCTAAAGCACCTTGCTGTGAGTGGAAGGAAGAGTGTGAACCACTCAAAACCTGTAAGATTTGCCCTGTAGATTCTGTTTCATGTGTTACATTCAGGCATATTAAGGATGGGATATTTCCACCCATCTGTACATTGACCTTGAGAGATCCTTTGCCTGGTAGAGCATTGATCCTCATTTTCCAAAATCAAGATCCTAGAGTTCCTGTACATGTTATGCTCAGGAAATGCCTCTCAGTTTAGATTTCATGACATGTGAGAGCGAGAAATATAATCTTTTATCCTGCTTGGATGTAAGCAGGGGCTAGACCCTAAGCTCATTTTTTTTGCCCAGAGAACAGGATGTTTCCCAGAACTGGGGAATCAAGGGGGTACTTGGCAATCTAGGAGCAGCTGAGTGAAGCCTTTCTAAAAATCAGTTTTGAGGGGAGGGATGTTTTTAAGCCAAATTTACCCGCTACCTCGGCAGAGTTAAGAAGCTGTTGCTGAGTCTAATCAGAAAGCACTGARTATAGGAAACATGGTGAAACTTTATTTTATGGGTGCAAGGGCTCAGTGTGCTGTTCCTCAAATATTCCTGAAACAGTTATATTCTGCACTGAAACTGTATTTTTGTTTTCAATTAACAGTGGGTGACAGCAGTGACTCTGAGTTGGATGCTGCTACCACAGTGCTCAATCTGAGACCCAGAGCAGGGAAAATCTTGAGAGAGCAGAGACTGAGACAACAGAGGCCACTGCCTGAGTTTAGGGTGGAGTGGAAGAACGAAGTTGACGGGAGCCAGGACAGCCGAGGAGAGCAGCAGGACCCCAGCACTTTGCCCCAGCCATCCATTGGGTTCAGGCAGCCGCTGCTGACGAGACCAAGATTTGGCACTTTGAGCAGGGAAGATTTGACTGCAGACCATGGGGCAGCCAGACCCATGCCACCACCACGGTTAGTGAGGCAGCCGTCACAAGGGGAACGGCCGAGGAATAAACCTGAGAACCAGCTGTACTGAACGCAGCCAAAGGGAACTATTGACAGTAAACCATGGACTTATTGGATTGGGATTCTAAACTCTCTGATCAGACTATGGGATCCACTGAAATAACAAAACAAGCCTCAGTCTGGGTCTAACCACTTCCGTTTGAGTTAAGTCAACTCCATCAACTAAGTGAAAGGAATACTGGAGCAATTGCAGAGTTAAAGACAAAATATATAYCTATCTCTTTTATAAGTAACTTAATGGCAATGCTTTAATTTAATTACGTTATTTCCACTGTTAWGATAGTATGGAAATGTGCCTTATCACATCATCTCTCGTGGAACCAAGTCATGAAGGTTCAATACCCAGTTTTCCATTGCAAATTGTTGTTGAAAGTCCAGTGATGAATGGATTCTTAAAAAAAMCCCCAAACTTTTGTATCATTTCAGATTTTATTTATAATCAATAATACTTGTTTTAACCAGAGCTTTAATATGAATAACACTGAAAATTGCACAATGCACCTATCATATAGACTTCTAAAGAAGAATAAATATATTCCTGAAACTTAGTTTATTTGAAGACCTCTGATGCAGAAAAAGAGGAAGAAGAGAAGAAACAAGCTGTGGGAGCAGAATTGCAAATACAGCTTATAAAAAGGACTTGCAACAGAGACAAGACCTGAATAGCTTGAATTTTTACTTTCTGAATTTTTGGCAATATGTTACCTTTGAAAGGTACTAAGGATCACCAAAGAAAAACTGAATTACCATGGCTTTCACTAATGTCAGCAAGAACTGAGAGCACTTTGCAGAACACCAGAAGGCCTAAAAAGAGAAAGCTTCAAGTGTATAAATAATGTTCTGAATCAAAATTGCTTTTTTGCACCTTAGTTACTTGGTTGCAATGTAACACAAACACAGCAGTAGAATAGTTGCAGAGCACTGCACGTAGACAAAGCGAGCAGTCTCCTGTTTGAGTCAGGGACCACTGAGACTCAAGAAAGCTCATTCACTCCTGCTTGTGACCCTGGTTAATTTCTTTTACTTTTTGTTTCCTCATCTGTAAAAGGGGAAAGATAATCTTTTCTTTGTCTGAGCTATGCACTCCAAGGAACAAAAATGTTCCATCTAATTTGTTTTTTTTACAGAAAAGTAGCACAGTGGGGCCCTGGAATCAGTTGAAGTCTCTGTGCACCTTAATAACATGGACTTCTTGATCCTAGCATCAGTGGCTGCCATTTGAGAGCATATGGGAAAGGAGGGTGCATTAAAATAAATGATACTTAACAGTAGCTCTCAGGAATTTGCACTTTCTGTCCCACTTAATCTAAGTACTGAGCTTGCTTTAGCACAGATACACATTTCACTACAATGCAGAAATAATTTTCATTCTACTTGTTACAAGATTGATAACTTTCATTGAAGAATGTACACTGTGAAATCGTAACTTTTCTCTTTCATTAGCACATTTCTAAATCTGTGGGCAATAAGATTAATTTTTTTTTTAATTTAAGCTTGTTTTGAAAAAACTATTAAAAATCAGAGTTTCCTTTTAAAATCACAAGGTAGATGTCTTTCAAATGTTTGTGGGTGGGCATTGATAAGGCGGGATGTAAGAGTTTCCTTCTTCTAACAGCATTTCCAAAATATTTGTTTCATGTATGTATTTGAAATATCAAACCTTCCTGAAGTTTTTCCTTGGCACAGGTCCTTTAGTCGTTTTCCTCTGTTCCAGCTATGGAAGTTTCTGCTGTGTGGCAAATGCAAAGTCTAAGCTGCAGAGGAATGGCTGTGTGAACCCCATAAACCTCAGTCAAATTTTCATGGCTATTCTCAACAAATKATTTTTGTGGAAATCAATATTTAGCTGTCCTTTAATGATCATCTCCTGTTGGAAATAAAATTGGGTTCAAACAAAGCCAGCAAGTTTCAAAAACAAATTTAAATTTGTCTTTCAAGAGGCAAGTACTTTGACYGGTAAAATTGTCAGGGAATGCTCTGTCACTGCATTATTTGGATCATGTTTGAATAAGAAAAAGGCCTCGAATTTCGATTTCAGTTTTGAGACAACATCCTCTTTACAGATCAGACTGTTTAGATTAGATGTTTTATATTAGGCCCATCTGAAATCTGACCAAATRAATAAATATGAAATGTTTGTTGCATATCAACATTTATTTTATTCTCTGTGGAGTTTTCTTGTTCATGTGCTGATAATGGCCAAGCACTCGGCTTCTATCTGGTGAGAGCTGCCTTTCATTTTTTTTCAAASAGTCGTTATTTTTATGGCACAATTTTAAATAATGAATGCAGGTTTCAGGAACCTTACTGCTCTCTCTGCTGGTTGTCCATTAATGCAGGGCATGCTCAGATCATTGGTGCCTAAAGTGTGCCCTGTAGTACAAGCACATCAAATTGAAGGTCATTTTTATGAAATATGGTCATAAGCTCTTGGTGCTGCAAAACATAACACGTTGTTACCTTTCTAAAACACTTTAAAATCCACAGAATACAAGCATCAAGGCACATCTCCAGCATGGTCATACTGTGAAGCAGAATTGCAAATCTCCTGGGACTCTGTGTCCTTGCAAGTACTCTCTGTTTTTCCTCACTCTGCTCATCCCACCCTTTTCAGGCTCTTTTCCATTACTGCTGAATCAGCCCCTCATCATGGCTGGGAACAGATTTCCTGATTTCTCGCCTTTTCAGCAGCAATGACAGCAGCAGGTGGCGCAGGCATTGTTCTAGGTAGCCCTTCTCATTCAACTGCTACTCTGGTTTGCTCTTTTTTTTTTTTTTCTTCCCTACAAAGGAAAAAAAGTTAAATAGCACTATTTTTTTGAGCTTGAGAGGAGGCACCTCCTTCATGATGTATCCATTTGTCTGCTAGAGAATAAAATGCCCAATAGATCTGTCCTTGAGCACCATCTGATGGGGAAAGTCATGTATTGACTGAGGATGTTTTTTCTTGCTTTTTCAAGGAAACCAGATCCTYAGCAATGACTGGGAAACTTGCCAAAGCCACACACAAATATTTTGTTTCCAGACGGACACCCCAGTATACTCTATAGTATAGATATTTTAATGCATTTTTGACGAAGAAAGTCCAGTTTTAGGGATAGTAGGAAAATACAGTTCCACTCTGAATTAGGTTTTTCTGAAGATTTTCCTTTCAGCTCCTAAAAGGCTTATAAATTGAAAGTAAATAGGATAAGAAAGTAGGTATAACAAGGCCTAGAGGAGATAGGCACCCATTCATCTCTTTTAGGCGGATATTTGAAAAAAAAAAAACAAACCCAAGAATAATTTGCCAAAAGAGGCAAAATTTTAAGGGCTGTCCTACTTGGTACCAAAGTATAATGTAAATTCCACTGAAACCAGTTCAACAAAAGAAAACMATGCTGCACAACAATTAAAAAACTTGAGAATATCCCTCTGCACCAAAGCCACATAGAAATCACACAGAAAAACAAAATTAAACATGCCTGCTGTATGAAGAGTATCTTGGGCTCTCTGGGAGCAACCACACTACATCCTGCACCAGCTTTTTCAAGAGCTGCCAAGTCCACCAGTTCCAGACATCAGCTGACACTCCAATAAATGCTTTAGCTGGTCACCATCTCCAAAATTGTCCAAGTCAAAATCCCCCAGCCTGTGAAGAAAAGAGAAAGGATTTTGAAATTGGATGTTGGAATGCTTTTTGTACTATAAGAGCTCTGATCCTATAAAAACATCCTTGTGAATATGCATGAMTATGGCACCCTAATTGCCACGTTTTGTTTCAAAAAGTAATTTTTTTGCCATAAAAGGAAATTTTAAATACTTCAGCTTACTTCATTTTCCATTTCTGAGACCTCCTATTTATTACACATTTGATAGAAAGGGACTGGTTCCAGTTGTGTAGCACATCTCAAAAAATAGTTATTTGGTGGTGAGATTTAAAATAATTAAAAATTTGGATTGATTTCTCTTTGTAAATTAACACAGAAGTTTTTCAAGACCTCCATTCAAAATAAACTGTACACTCTCATTTCTAAAAGCAGTCTGACCTCCACTAAAGTATATTGAATCTCAATACACTCAATATTCTCAGTCATTGATTCTCAAAGTTCAGGCTCYAATACACTCTCAAAAGATTCATGATCTTACAAGATTTACGATCAGCTCTTTGTAAATGAGTCTTTAATATTACAGCAATAATAGCACAGGGCAAGACTTGGGTTTTCAAATGCTTAAGTGCCAAGCTATAACGGATCATTTACTCAAGGGTATCCTGTAACACCCATAACCAAATGGGGACTGGCAGCACCACAGAGGTTCCCAGCAGCAGGAATGTGATGGCACTAGAGTGGCAGAAGTAATGAGCAAGCCAGATTACAAACCGTGCTTGTCCTGTTTTGTTGCTGCATTTTCTTCTCAATAATCACCTGTTTTCTAAAGATGAGAATGGTACTGACCTCTGTGATGGTGCTGCAGTGAGTAAATTCAGAGGAAATTAAAATTGGACAAGAAATGGAAGTCTGCAGACTGGTGAATTGGGTTTGCATGGCAAGGTTTTGGTAGCAGGGGGGATATAGGGATGGCTTCTCTGAGAAGGTACCAGGAGCTTTCCCTGTGTCTGACAGAGCCAATGCCAGCTGGCTCCTGGATGGACTCACTGCTGGCCAAGGACAAGCCAAGTGGCTAATAACAGATTCAAGAAGGAAAAAAGAAGTTATTGCATAGAAGCAGTTGCGGCCACAGAGAGGAGTGAGAGGAACAACCCTACAGACACCAAGGTCAGTGCAGAAGGAGGGAGAGGAGGTGCTCCAGGTGCTGGAGCAGATATCCCCTGCGGCCTGTGGGCAGACCATGGTGAGGCAGCTGTGCCCCTGTAGCACACAGAGGTCCACAGGGAGCAGAGATCCACCAGCAGCCCCTGGAGGACCCCGTGTCACAGCAGGTGAATTCCCATAGAAGGCTGTGACCCCATGGGAAGCCCACACGGGAGCAGCTCCTGGCAGGACCCATGGAGAGAGGAGCCCACGGTGGAGCATTTGCTGGCAGGACCTGTGAGCCTGCAGGGGACCCACACTGGAGCAGTCTGTTCCTGAAGGACTGCACCCTGTGGAAGGGAGGCACACTGGAGGGGTTAGTGAAGAACTGTATCCTGTAGGAAGGACTCACATTGTAGAAGTCGGTGGAGGAGTGTCTCCTGTGGGAGGGATTCCACGCTGGAGCAGAGGAAGGATACTTCTGTTTGAGCAGCAGCAGAAACAATGTGTGGTGAATTGACCATCTCACTCCCCATCTCCCTGCCCTGCAGCAGGGAAGGAGATAAAGATAAGGAAAGAGGGAGGGGTGGGAGAAAGGTGTTTTTATTTTACTTCTCATTGTCCTGCTCTGATTTTGATTGGTAATAAATTCAATTAATCTCCCCAAGTTGAGTCTGTTTTGCTCATGACAGTAATCAGTGAGTGATCTCTCCCTGTCCTCATCTCAACTCATAAGCCTTTGATTGCTCCTCTGTCAAATTGCAGAAGGGAATGGCAGAGTGGCTTTGGTGGGTACCTTGTGTCCAGCCAGGGTCAAGCCCCAAMTGGTATGTTTATAAAAGAACTCTGCTAATGTACACAGCCCACCCGAATGGGGGAAAAAATCTCACATTTGCTTTACCATTTAAAAGTAACAAAATCAGTACATATCATATGCTACATATAACTGTTTTACAGAAATAAATTACCATATTGAATACACAGCCTCTTCAACATGAGCTGATCAAAATGGTCAGAAAAGTCACTTTTACCAAAGGGAAAATTTTGAAAGGCAAAGACCAAAAATAACCCAACAAACCGAACCAAAACCCAACCCTTTCTACAGGCCCAAGAAAATCAACCCAAAATAAAGTTAACAGCAAGCAAGAGAAAAAAAAAAAATCTTAATTTGCAGTGGTTTTCTGGCAGAAACCATTTTTCTTGAAGTCCATTTTCAGATCTGGTTTGTCTTCTACAGATATAACTGGATTAAAGAAACTGCTGAGTAATCCAACAGCTTGGACTGTAGCCAAAATTAGCTGCAACTGCTTCTACCTCAACTTAAAAGGGGGGGATCACATCTCTGTATCTGTAGGAATGTCACTGAACCTTCACTCTCTGAAATTGCATGGTCATGGCAAATAAGAGGCAACACAAGGGGTGCAAATGTGGTCTCCAGCATGAGGAACAGTAGCTTTAAGGATAATCTAAAATTTGCTGACTTGTCCATTTTATTTTATTCCTTCTTTTTCATGCTCTGCCAAGCCACTTGCCAAGCCTTGGTTCCTGTGCCCTTTATGAGAAATGCAGACAGATTAAAATGATTTTAACTGCAGCTTGAGGGAAAAAAAATAAAACATCTGCACTTCATATTGACTTGAACACTTCTATTTTGTGCTGTAGCTTCATCAGAGGAAGATGGGAAAAAAAACCACAGTGACAAAATGATACATGTGGAATGTCACTTCATTTTATTTCTAGTCCTTAAAGAAAATAAAAATAGTGCAATTTTTCTGTGCCTGTAAAGGAAATAAATATTTCTGTGGCACTTCAGAAATAATTYTGGCCTACAAGTAAAACACTTCTGTAAAATGTTGCAACATGTCCCCAAGGCCACAAGMTTCCACAAATTCTTTGACTGTGAGTTTTTTATAATCAGTATTCTGGTACCTGTATGTATTACGATAGATGTTTACAGAAGTCAGATTAAATCAGTGCAGCAACTTAGAAAGGTAAATGCTATGTACGTCATATAATTAACAAGTATTGGAAAAATTACTAAATCATTCATATCTAGTAATTTTTGAAGCTTTTTTCCAACTCTTTTCCTTAACCCCTTGCTAGAGATTCAAAACAGAAGTTCCTTACTTATGGAGGGTTGGTTTTAGTAGCAGGGGGGATATAGGGGTGGCTTCTCTGAGAAAGTAACAATTTAAAAGATGAAAGAAAAGATGGAAATTTACAGCAACAATGTTTTGGGCATTTACCAAGAAAGGCAAGAGAAGGTAAGAGACCCGAAAATGCAAKTTCCTAGGGAGAAATGAAACACAGATTATTGTGATAAAGAACTMTGAGGATACGTACTGAAATCACAGCAGTAATAAGACACTGATCATGGCAATAAACAAAATTAAAACAATTCAGAGTWCTATATATGAATTCCTATGGTGCTGCCACTGAAATCACTGAGATTTCAACAAATATTTGAATGCCAGGAGGCAGTGGAAAAGGTAAAGAAGAAAATGAAAATAAAAATGTGAAACATATAGGACTCACCTGAAGCAGGAAGAGTGTTTGCACTGATGTGTTCAAGAAGGCGAATTAATTGCACAATTCCCCCCAAAAACCCAACACTTGTACATAGCTGACTTTGGACTTTCATCACGTAATATAACAAAGATCATTGGGAACATTATCAATACAAAATATATTTTTTCTGTCTTTCACATGAAATACTAACAATGGTGACCAGCAAGTCACAAGCTTGAACAGTAAATAGCACAGAAGTGCTACAGCTCTCTAGCACCTCTGTGCACCTCTGAGAGTTAAGCCATGCACACAAATGGAGACTARAATACCAACAAAACCATTTTTCTCTTGTCACTGAAATGACACTTATGCCTGAGATGAGAGAGGACGCATTAATCCAGATCCATGAGCTACTGCTAATTGTTTCAGCATGCCTTTGCAATCATTTAAGAGTATTAAGAAGGAAATTTATTCTTAAAATGAAGGTATAAAAATCACACAGGAAACATAAATGAAGAATGTATGATGTAGTTGCCCAGTACAAGTCATTACTAAACAGAAGCCACCAGTTCAAATTTCTATAAAACTTAAATTCAGCCTCAGTTTCAGCTGGAATGGCCTTCTATTATTCTAAAATTAGGTCTTCTAGTACATGAAGCTAGCATATACCCAATTCTGTTACTTGGGAAAGACCAGGAATCAGCAGGGGTTACATGATTACCCCAGAGTGCCTAATCATGGTCTGCAGAAAGTTTATAGAAAAAAGATGCTGTTACACAAGCTACCATCACAGCAGACAAAAGCCAACAGACCACAGCATAAGAAATTAAGGCCAAACATATTGCAAATTCTCCTTCTGATTAAATAACAAAAATTGACCTTTGATTCACCTTTTTTAACAATCTCTCAATCTAAACACTGTTTCAAAAATGAGCTACAAGCAGGATTTGTGCGTTTCAYGACATTCTTTTTTCCCCTCCAAAAAGGTTAAAAATCCATTAAAAATACCACAGCCAGTACAATATAGCAACATCTGCCCCTCTTAGAAATGTCCTAGTGGTAGCAGCTACAATAACGTTTGTCTAGCATGAACATCCCTGGAGCAGAAATATGAATATGTACTTGCTTCCATGTGAACATAATGTGCTCTCTTTAAAAATCACATAATTACTGTACAAGCCTGGCAGGTGAAGACACATCTATGCAATCCAAAATCGTGACTATTGATTTTTTAACTTCTCATTCGTGTGACTGCAGTATTTTTGTTTGTTTGCATTCATGATCAGAATAGCGACYAACGCTAGTCCCACGGCTAGGCTAGGAGGGCCACAAGGACTGAACTCCTGAGCAATTCCAGACAGGAGTGGGGCAATAATCCGTCCCACTGATGTCACAGACTGTCCAACACCTAAGAGTGTACCGCTGGCCTCGTTCCCACCAACAGTCAATTCCAGATCAATGATACACGTACGGCCTATGGTAGTTGAGAAGGCTAAGAACGTGGAGGACAAAATGACCATCCATATGCTCAGAGCTGATGTRTACAGGAGAATCAGCGTGCAGGTAAAAGTGCTGGAGTGCAACAAAAGTCTGTAAGTGTTGTGCCCATAGAGTCTTGTTATTGGTCCGAGCAGACAACCAGCCAGGACTCCAAGTGCACTGCTATAACTCATCAGGTATCCAGCAAACAAGGGTTTCACCCCAAATCTTTCCTCCAAGGCAAGAGTGAAATTACTATAGTACAGCAATATAGCGACAGACATCAGGAACCGCACTAAAAATACATCCCACAAATTAGAGCACGCAATTCCTTTAATCTTCTTCAGCACTGTTGCAACTTGGATCCACAGAGACTGGAAAAAACTACTGTTTGTCACACCTCTACTGGTTGTTGATTTCAAGTGAAGGTCATGATTTGCTTTTGCTGAGAAACTGCTTGTTCCCTTGTCTTGGTAATGCTCCCTATTGCCAGTGTTTTCTTCACTCCARGGTAACATCCAGACAAGACCTACAGAGATCAAGACAGTCGATTTCATTCCAATTGTATCCGCTTTACATGGAAGACATTAGTTTGACTGTAATTTAAAAAAAGACTTCAACAATACTTGTACTTTAAAAATTTGCAAATATTATGTCTAGTGTTACTCACAGTATCAGTTCAATTTTAAATGCAGTGAAAGCAAGAAAGGAAAGCACTGAGATGGCACACTCATACCACATAAATAAATCTAAAGGCTAAAGCCCAAATTATGATTTCTACCCTTCATCTTTGGGCACATCAAAACTTCCCATTTGTRTCTGAATGTAAAAGGGATATAGGCAAAACAAAGAAGTACCTGGAGGATAACTGTTTCAAAATTCCTACCCTTCCACACAAGTTCAAATTCAAATAGTAGTATTGGTATACAAAATATTTATGCCATAGATGATAAACACACTGAACTCAAGATAYTACTGATGGCATAGAAACACAGAAGTGAGGAATGATGGGATCCAAGAGGCAAAATGTGATAYACAACTTACCACCATTCAGAAGGAAGATGGAGGCACAGATGAAGGAYGTTTGGTAAAAGCCACCTTCAAACTCTGCAAGGTAACCACCAACAACAGGCCCCAGAATGAAGCCCACACTGGARGCTGCATTGAAGCGCCCCATTACTAAAGGACGATCTCTCTCCAAAACCAAGTCAGACAGTAGGGCTTTAGAGATGGAAAGTGTGTGTTTGAAAATACCTGCAACAAAATATAAACAAATTAATATACATGTATTGCTCAGTCCATAAAAGAAGACAGAAGGTATCTCAAATCACAATGGTCCAAATCTGTATGACTTTTATTTTTAAAATTCTATTAGTCACAGATTCTTCAGTGCTAGAATAGGCAGCTTTGTGGGGTTTAGATGTCTGGTGGGTGAAGTCACAAGACTTCAAATTATTTTCAGGAAAAAAATAATGAGAATTCTTGATTTGTAGAGACTTTTCCAATACTAAGGTTCAGTTGGTGCCGCTGGGAKATGATGCTATGCAGCCATCCACATACCATGATTTCTCCTGTAGGAATTCTCAAGCTGAGACAATGGGAAATTTAAACTGCAAAATGCCAAGTGTTTACTCACCTACAGGGACTCTGGAAATGGCAAACAGGAGCACTGTGGTGGATGTTCCAAGCAGGAAGTAACCCAGTGCACTGAGAAGAATACAAGCAAGCAGGGAATACCGTCTTCCTACTATATCACTCCAGCAGCCCTTTCACAAAGCAGGAAAGAAAGATCAGCTTTTTATAACACTAAGCTGTGTGCAGTGATCTATCAGTACTTCTAAATTAAACTGAGAAAAGACATCAAAGGACTGTCAATAAAACCCTAGTAAGCTTATCACACAACATTCCTAAGTGTTCAAAATCTGGAAGTCACAAGCGGAATTCTGTCCTGGTGGCCAAAACTAGGAAATTTAATGTTATGTATAGACCATTCTTAAAAAAAACCAAAAACCTCCCTTTTAAAAACAGTCCTGCAATAAATACCATAAAATCTTACCAGCAGGAGCCTTCTGAAAATCTTAGTATAAACAACCACAAATATTTGTTTGCATCACTGCTTGTTATGCATTAGATATTTGTTGAACATCCTAAAAGCAATGATCCTAKCTATGAGGAGTTTGTCATCTGAGCCCAGACAGGTAAGAAGTAGCTATGCTGAGGGCAAAAAGAAAACTAGCATTTATTATGCTTACAAATCAGCTTGCTTCCTAAGAGGAAATATTATTTAAGAAAGTAGACAATGCAATTCAAAGAAAATGCCAGAAATTTACAGCAGGAAATGATCCCAGGTGGCCTGCATAACAAACTCTGAACCATTTTTTTTATGAGATGTTCCATAATCTAGAAAAAAGTACCAGGGTAATATTAGGATACAAAAATCAAGAGCTAATAGAAAACAAAAACAGCAAAGAGGCAATGATTTAGACCACAGAGTCAATTACAAGGCACTGCTCATTAAACAGGGAAAGCAAACTAGATCACAGGTTATGAAAAGCTGACTCATGAGACTGCTTTTTGGACAGGCTACTGCATTGAATGAAACTGCTTTACTAGCACCAACACTAGGGAAGATAACCCTGTATAAATGTGACCTGCTCAGTAATGTATCTGAGCCTAATCTGTATTCCAGTTTTTGTCTRAAACCTGTATTCTCTTTGGGTCTGAAAAACCAAGCAATTCCCTTTAAAAGAAACTGACATTTTTCATGCAAACTGAAAATTGGTTCATCTGACCAAAATGCTTACATGAACACTTTATGCATTTTTAAAATTTCAAGAAATGCTATTATCCACCCCACCATTTTTGTCCCTACAATCCAAAGACCAGCATGCTCCGGAATGCAGTCAGAACTCACCACAACTGTGCTGGAAAATAGTTGCATTACACCGTAAAGAGATCCTGAAACAAACAGAATACCAGCGTTAAAAATCAAACCTTTTTTTTCTAAATGAACTCTGCATAAAATTTTAAATGATGAAAAGTTAAGAGAAATTCTGGGAATAATTTACTAGAGGAATAGGAAGAGGGAGCAGGACAAACCAAGGGTGAGGTTTAGCATTTAATCAACAAAATAGTTTCAGAGGACCACAAAATAAAAAAAAAGAGCTGAAAATTTGTAAAATGATGTAAGGTAAAATGATGTTGCTTTGTATGGTGTATTAAACAAAACATATCTTGGAATTATAATTGCTTTCTCAGAATCAGGAAGGAATTCAACTTCTGGAAGGGACTTTCTACTTGGTGCTTCACTATACCACAAGGTACTACAGAAGCCACTTAGTGGCACAAGGCAAGGCACAAAAAAGAAGCAGAGAGAAACATCTGCCAGACTCTTTCATTTATAAGAATACACCTCAAGCCCAGGCTTTTCTAAAGTTAAAAATYAAAGCACTGTTGCAAAGAAAAAGTATTTCTGATTAGTTATTGCTTAAAATAACACTGTCAACTCAGTGTAGAAGCAGAATTATTTAATAAAAAGTGTTACATAAAAAAGCAAAACAATAAAACTGAGTAACAGAGYCCATGTCAGCCACATAAAGATATAAAGAATATATTGTATCACTCCAAACCATAAACAATACCGTAAAAGGTACTTTAAAACCACAGAATGCACCTTATCACTAAACACTTTAAGATAAMATCCCAAATCTTCAGAATTTATTTACAAACGTTCCATAAAGTTAATAAATATTTTGCCAGGACAGCTGTAAGGATTTTAATCAAACTGAGAGCAATCACGGACACTGGAAAGCTTTGGAGAACCAGCTGCAGAAGTACTGTTTGCAAAGTGTAAATAACAATAAAACTACAAGCAACACCTCTAAATTGCTGAGCTGTGAATACTTGGATGCTGGAAAAGTAGCTGGACAAATCCTACTGGAAGACTTCCTTATTCTTTCCAAGTGTGCTCTTTCCCAAGCAYGTGCTTTTGGCTACTGTCAGTGTGCAAATTTGGACCCAAATTTCTCTGGGTCTAAACAGTATGGCCTCCCTTACAGATTTACCTGGAAACTGTCTTTATTTTTTATTATGTTTTTAGCAAGGAAGAATTACGTTACAATGTCCAATTTACAGTATGGCATAATCCAGGCCTTATCTTATTATTTCGTAAATCAAGTCCTGCAACTCACCTATGATTCCAGCAACTGTATGACTTGCTCCTAGAGATTTGATATGAAGGTTCATTAAAGGAACAACCATGCTCACCCCAAATAAGTCCTGAAAAAAAAGCAGGCAAAATTTTAGTAACTTTCACAAAGACAATGGCAACCTGGCTTAATAAAAGTCAACATTAAAAATATAAGGTAAATTATCTCCCTATCAAGACAGACTTAAAAAAAAAATTCATATTACACAACACATAAACTGAAAGATGATGGATTGCCTCACAGAAGAGTTAAACCTATGAAAACATCTTCTCCCCCCACTCCAGATATAATCCTTCTGAAGATATATATTTAAACATTAAATATTCCTTTAATATATATTAAAGTTGACCTATTTAACAAGAAAAGTACTTTGTATCAGTATTTTAAATTCAAGGACTTATTTCAATCWCCTAAAAATACTTTGTGTTTGTGCAAAGAACTTCTATTTTGAAAAATGTTRTTTTAACCCAACCACAATGGGGAATAAGCTACAGGAGATTAAAACCTACTTACAGACTGCTTTTGTGTGTAGCTTAAGAAATGTAGTGAAAAGACAGAAATAGGAAAAAGGAAGAAAAAAGGCAAAGCATAATTGAAAAATATTTTGTAAGGGGAGGGTAAAGGACACTGTCCACCCTGATCAGAACAAGGATCTCCTACTCGTTCCTTTTGCTTCATTACCTTTYGTTAAGCTCAACCACATTGACCAGYAATTCTCTCACTACTACTGCAATCTGGCACAGTATCCAGCGTCCCTTGGAGAAGATCTACTGGAGCAAGACCACCTTTCATCACTGACTGAACTGGACTACCCCAAAGCCTGATTAACAGTAACAATGTGTATCACTAAGTGAATCCTCACAGTCTGTCATTAATTATTTTTTGATGGCTGAAATTKAGGCTTACAAGGTTAGGGTCATTAAATACATTAGCATGAACAAACAGAGTACACCACTTACAAACATCTTCAGTAACACAATCTTAGCTGTCATCTGGGAACCTGAAGTGATGTTCACTGACCAGGTCATCAARAGAGACATTAAAAAAGTCAAGTCTCAGACCATACCTTGGCAGTAYTGGACTGTCATAGGCTTGCAGGTAGAGCAAGACCCCTTAACCACTATCCTCTGATGAGTACTTATGTCTCATTTCATCGGTAATTCCTTCTGTGGAATGACAGACACGCTGTATTTGGCTACAAGAAGTTTGCACCATCACATTTTCTAAATGGACACTCACTTGATTGATTTCCTTGTGTACCCAGCTCTGTGTCAGCAAGATGTTACAGGGCTGGAGGACCACAGTGTTTAAAAGTCAGTTAAAAGAAGCAAAACTTGTTTTAATGCATCTTTTACTGGGGTATTTGCTCCAGGACAAAAACCAACCGAGTTGTTTCTATTGCCCAACCTAAAAGTAGGTAAGACAACATCTAGACATTTCRCAGTGCAAACTCGTACTCATTTTGWATTCATTTTCCGAGTAATCGCTTTTAATTTCAAATTAATTAAATGGCACTTTCCTGAGACTCATGAATCGCTACAGTATACGAGCCTTCTGCAGTCTATACAGTGTGTTTTTTTAATAAGGCACCTTTTTTTTTTTTTTTTTT
>NW_026623343.1:235537-244016 GCF_030028575.1 Malurus melanocephalus
TATTTCAGGGAAACGGGGAACAGCTCTCCTACACGCACAAGGCGAGACTCGGCTTTCCGGGTGCTGCGCTATTCCATGACATTCACRGGAAGAAGATCCGACCTGTGTATCCAACTGCAGGATAAACATTTACCCATGTTTGCACGGGTAAATCACCACAGCCGCTGCACACCACCACCGCTACAAACACTRCAATTCCAAGGAGCAGCCGCAGCCCCCAGAACGCCGCAGCCTTGCACGGGAAAGGAGAATCTTCCCGTTCCGGGCGCGCCGCTCGCCCCGGGCCGCGCTGGGCGGTTCCACGGCCGCCGCCGCCCTGCTTACCAGGAATCCCACGGCGTACAGGCACCGCACGAAGCAGGCAGACCCGGCCCGGCTCCCCGGGGCCCTCGGGCCTCCGCCATCCTCATCCTCCTCCTCCTCCATGAGGGCAGCGGCCGCCCGGGCCTGCGCAGTGCTGGCGGCGGAAGCGGCCCGGCCCGGGGCTGGCGGCGGSCACAGCTCTGGGTGTTGTTTCGTTTCGTTGGGCTCAATGTCCTTCGCGTTTCCTCTTTTTCTTTTTCGGCGGAAAGAGTGAGCGTCCCTGCCGGCCTCGGGAGCCGTCGGGATCSTTGCCTCCACCCTCCCACACACACCTGCGTAGGACTTTGCCCTTCCTGCCTTTTGCGTGTTTGTACGGGGAGGGTTTTGCAACCCGTCCCGTCCCGTCGGGGCCGGAGGCTCTGTGGAAGGCAGGAAGGGCCAGATGGAGCTGAGGGGTTTTGGAAACCCATATCCTGTGGGAGCATGGTAATGGCTCTACTGCGCCCTTCTCGTGGTTGCTGTAGAAAGATTGCTTTTGGGCCGCGCACCTCTGATCTCACTTGGCAGGAAGGTTAATCCACAAACACCAGGTTTATGTCCAAAAAGGAGACAGAGGAGTCCTGAAACTTTATTCGAATAAAGGGAGAGATAATTTGACAATTTCCCATAGAGTCTCTCAAATTGTTAAGAAGATACAGCTTCCTTTTTATCCTAATTTCCCGGCCGCATTTCCCTCTCTCTTTCGCTGTTGGCTGAWGTACTTGAGACGTACAAACTTTCAGAATCACCTAATGCAGATCCCTTGTAATGTCCATCCCCCATGGCCCTTTTTGATTTGTGTCCCTGTTTTTAAGTCCAGGGATTTAGCACAGCCTTGGGTGAGTAACAGTCTGTGTCAATTAGAGGAATTCCTATGGAATTTATGGTTCCTCCCATTGCTTCTTTCACCTGTCAGTATCTGGCCTTATCTASCAGCATTCATSTSGTAAGCTGCYGTGTCSCAGTGTTGCTGCTGTCCCTTGGCCATATCTTGGGCTCAGCCCAGTGCCTGCATCAAGTGTTGTCCTGCCTTGTTACGTGGCTGGTGATGGTGGTACTGAGCTAAGGATGAAGGGCATCCCTCTTTCTGCTTAGCACATTCACTGCCTGTGCTGTGTTTAAAGTCAGGGATAGCTGGAATTGTTGATGACTACTATGTTATAATGCATTTGCATCCAAAGCAGTGAAACTTCATTCATAAATCCCTCAGATGTGCTGGTGGAAACGATTGTCCCATGCAAAACATGACCATACAAATTTATGTTGGAGTCAGAGGTGCTMTTTTATATAGTTGCTTGGCCAGGGATCAGTTAAAGTGCTGCTTTTTTAAATGCTTCCAAAAATACGCAAGGGAACTGAAGATGCTTTAATTTGTTTTCAGTCATGAGAAGAAACTAWTGAAAAATATTGATGACTCTTAAGTTTTAAAAGTTGCCTGAGTTATAAAGTTTGAGAATGATCATTCAGTAACTGACAATAGTATAACTTCAGTTCTATCTTCTTATATCATAATAAATGAAATTAGATGAAATAGATATCATAGGGTTGAGGATTTTTTACAGGTTTAGGTCACAAAAAAAAAGAAAGAATGTGGTTTTCCTTATGGCTATTACAAATTAAACTAAAAAAAAAAAAAAAAAAAAAAAAAAAAAAAACCCAAACCACCAAAATGTAAAGTAAGATATATTTCTACATACGCTGCTTATTGATAAGATACCAAGACAAAACTTAGCTTAGTATATGCGTAGGGACAAAGATGTTGGAGTCCTGACAAGAATAACTCCGTTGTTTAATATCTACTGACTATATYTAATGGCTATGATGTTTTAGTGTTGGGTTAACCAATATATCCTATTAATTTATCTGTTTGAGGCCACTTTGAATAACAAATTCTCTCAGTGCGGTTTTTAAAATTCTGGATACAGCACTAAGTGAGATCACAGTTGCACACAATTCCTCTGAAATCGACAAAATGGTGACAAGATACTGAAATATTAGAGCATCCTGGGAATTGCCGCTACATTGTCTGCTCAATATTGCGCTAATTTTACCTTTGGTCATTTTAACTGATAGAAGAAATTGAAAATGTCTAGAAATTTATTAGAAGAAACTATTAAAGAGGTGGATGATTAAAAGATGTGGCAAAGCTTTAGGTACCTTTCCTGTTATCTAAGGGACATTGACTTTTGTGCAAACACTGAGCCCAAGTGAAATTTTTGAGATTTTATGTGTTAGTCTCTGCCATAAATCTCAGAATCCAGAGTTAGCTATTCTGTATTCTTCCCAGGTTTTGAAGATCAGAATGATCGAGTATGATGGGGACAAAATATTTCATCAGGAGCATTGAATTCCCTGACAATGAAAACCCTCGGTTTTGTATGTTATTTCAAGCTATCTCTATGCAGAATGACTTGTAAAGCAGAGAATAACTAAACTTTCTGACATCAATGCAAACTGATCATGAAAAAAAACCAAGCATTTAGAGAACATATAGGTGTCTCRTCCTTTAACAGATCTCTTACTGTTTTTGTCCTGGCAAACTTGATCATATTGTTTAGGAATTGTGCATGTTACATGCTTACATAATTTACAGAATATATRAGAAAAAGGCATTAATATATAGTAATGTGMCAAATATCTCTGTTGCCTTTGAACTGAAGGCACATGATTTCAGCTGCCTCAAGGTTCCCACTCATGTTCTGTCATTGCAATTACAAAATTTAAGATAAAGGCTCCCAAATWAAGGAATCTGAAGATAAATGTTCTCAAATAAAGTGATTTTATGACTGATAAGGGAATTGACTGGCAATTAAAGGAATGAGCATTTATCAGAGTCCTAAGGAAAATAGAGCTAGTYGAATATCTTTGGGGCCAGAGTTACATACTTGGTTGATTAAAATGATATTATCAATATAGTAMACTTACATTAAGGTGTTTTACTTGTTACTAGATGATTCTTAAAGACATGAACACGATAGAYACTCAGAAATGGCAAGGCAGCATGTGTGTTCAGAATTGTCTAGATGATCCTTTTATATCTATCTTTTTTTCATGACCTGGTAGTAGCAGTTGACTGAAAATTATTGATTTTATGGATGATGCTAGAACCAGGAAGAATGTGCAGACTACTGTCACTACACAATCAGTGTACTCAGTTTCCATTCTACAGAAGTAATGTAAGCATAAAGTGCATCATGCTAGAAACAAAGCATGAGGATGTGCACCTCTCTGTTGTAAGTCAGTGATTATGAGATGATCTTGGGAGTTGTAGTAGTTAGCCTGTAAGTACTGTAAGTTTTTATTGCTATTTTGTGCCCCTCCAAAACATCCATCTTTTGATAAAAAATGTGGGAACCAGGAGTAAAAAGTCAGGTAATATTTATTACATTTGTGTAAGTTTTTTGGTTTGTTTACTAATGCAACATTGTGTCTGGGTCTGTTGTCCTAGCTGAAGATCAATTTTGAATAAACTAGAGAGGGTTTAAAAAAAAAAAGGGAGAGAGACAGTGAGAGAAAGAGAGAGAGAGAAAGAGAGCGAAAGACAGAGAGAGACTTTAATGGCAGAAGGAACATTTTTTACAGTGTTGGGCTGCTGGAGATCAGAATATACTCATSATTGGTGGGCTACTCTTGCCTCAAATTATGAATGGGCGAACTAGTCTGTGTGAGAATGTCTGAGATTCAGTTTGCTCGTGAGGGGAGGGGTTGGGGAATCTTCAGTCTTTAAGTGAAAACACCTACTGTAAATGTTTGGTRTCACCTGCCAAGCAAGTCTGAGACAATTCTTGAGGCAGTTTGCAGCTGCCCTTCCTTAGTCAGTTCTGTGGCTGTGTGTGCTCCAAGCCCTGACAAAGTGAAAGCACTGATGGAAGTAATCTAAAATCTAATAAAATTCTTTTTTACTAAAGTTCCTTATATTACTTCAATAGGGGAGAAAAATGTTAAATAATAAATTCTTATAATAAATTATAAATTCTTAAATAAAGTTTGTAAAATACTTCTGTGAGACAGATCTAAGACAACYACTCTGATTTATTCCAGTAAATGGAATATATTCTTGAATTCCTGCATTATAAATAGGTAAGATCAAGACCCCCAAATGTGCAATTTGTCATCAAATTTAGTGAATCTAACAATGAATTATTTCATTCTGGTTTACCGCTTCAGATCATTAGGGTAACATTCAACAGTCATTTTAACTTTTCATATACAAATTGAGCCAAGTAGAAAAAGTTACAATCCAGTGGTCCAGAACATTTTAAGAGGTACTGGTAAATGAACTTGAGTTTGGAATCTGCTGTTAATCTTAAAGGCATTTAAAGTGTAATCTGTCTGAAAAGATCTGCAAATTTAAGGGATGTGGAAAGAAACTTTAATTGATTCAACCCTGAAAGCTGTAAGTGAATCAGGTAGGTATGTCAGAAAGACATAGAAAGCATTTATAAAAACAGCTTGTTAAAGGAAGGAATTATTTCAGGCATTGTGCCTGTTTCTTCCCTTCTGGAGCTTTTCATGGCAGCGTAACTGAGGCCACATAACTTTCTGTGTTTCTTTCAGTTAATGCCTGCAAATTCCAATAAACACTTTGGGAATGGTTTAGATACTTTTGATCCTGCTCTGGAGCAGAAGGTGGCCAGGATGACTCCTGTTGGCTTCAGTCTCATTTCTGTTGTATTGCAGTACCCTTACATGATACACATCTCCCCCCTACCCATTCTCACCCAATCTATGATTTTATTTATTTAATTATTTATTTTAAAGTCAGTGGCTCTGTAGAGTCTGGAAGGGTACAGAAAGAACTGAATTCAATTTATTCTTGAATAAATCCAGAAACATACCTATCAAAAAGTGTCAATTCAGTAAATGGAAGGCGTTACTGCCTCAGACTGAGATTCATGATAGCTTCCTCCTGCAGAAAGACCCACCAACAAAAATGGTGAAGAAGACTTAAGCTTTTAATTTCTGAGACACATAACTGCTTTAATGGAAACTGCCTGGAATACCTCTTAGAATTAGGCAACTCAAAAATTTCTGTGAAAATTGCACATGATGTGTCATGACCTTAAAGTGTTGCAGGGGCATCTTTCCTATGAGGAAAAGCTGAGAAAACTGGACTATTCTGCCTGGAGAAGGTTGAGTGGGCAGTTGGTATAAACACCCAAAAGTATAAAGAGGATGGAGCCTGGCTCTTTTCAGTGATGACCATTGACAGGACCAGAGACGGTTTGTGCCCAGAGTGGACACAAACTGAAACACAGGAGGGYCACTCTGAACATCAGGAAACACTTTTTACTGTGAAGGTGAGCAAACACTGGCAGGTGTTGCACAAGGAGGTTCTGGAGTTTCCAGCTTTGGAGATGTTCAAAAGCCACCTGGACATGATCCTGGGCAATCAGGTCCATGTAGTCCTGCTTGAGCAGGGAAGTTTGCCATCCAGAGGTCCCTTCCAACCTCAGTCATTCTGTGATTCTGTGGTTTATGATCTAATTTACTGTAGTATTAAGATTAAAATGGTCAAACTATTTATTCCAGACCCTCTCTTAGTCAGTGAACAAACCAAACCAACAAACAAACAACGAAATTAATTGTGCTTTTAGGGCACAGTTCCTTGCACGTTGAGGTAGTCATCCAAAAGTAGGTGAGATGGACTGTGCCGAAAGTGATGCTTGCCTGTAGAGGACACCTGAAGTGATCATCTTAGTTGCAGCTGTCTAGAGCTAGGTAAGATGGACAGCCACACATTTAATGGGCAAGGTGTGTGCAGCTATGCTGTGGAAGGAGTCTGGCTGTTTGTCTGCTTAGTACTCTGCTGACAATGATCGTGTAGGTGCCGTAGGTAACATCTTGCCCTGCTGGGGAAGATGGACCGGACAAGGATCAGAATCTGTGGGTGAGATACTCCCATTGCTGTTCAGAACAGTAAATGAGCATTGAGGCCTCAGAAGGACTCAGCTCTGGGGCAGTTGCTGAAATTGTTTCTTGGTATGTAGTGAGACAAGCAGCCGGTTCTAAAAGGCTGTTTTTAGATCATGGACATATCTGCCAGCACAGATAAGGAGCTGCCTGCCAATTCCAAACATACGCACTCGACACTTACTCAATCACACACAAACATAAACAAGCAAATAAACAACCTCCCCTTCCCAAAAATATCTTTCTTTTCCCCTTCAGATGGAAAGGGAAAAARGAAACAGCCTGATACTGGTTTTTATTTTTTTTTTCTTTTCTATTTTTAAATACAAAAAGGGGCTCAGATACTATATTGAAGCTGGAGCTATTTAAATTCATAAGTAAAATATGCAGATTCCGGAGTTAGTTTAGTCCTATCTATCTGGTGAATAAATAGAAATAAAATCACAAAACTTTTGCAAGCTTTGTTAAATGAGATTGGAATCCATCCATTATGTGGGGCCTTCAATCTTTACACTATGAGTCAACAAAATCAATGAATGTTTGGCTTAATTGGCCAAAATGATTGAAAATTAGAACTGATTTTATGACTTCATTGCCATTATAGTAAGGATAAATTTGGATAAGTCATTTTGGTTTAAAATGAGAGTATTTCTGCAAAAATTTAGGAATTTAGAAAGGAATTGGGGAATGACTCTGTTTAAGATTCAGAATAATGATTGTTTTGGCTTGACAAGTCTGGCCCTGTTTCCTCTGCCTTGAAACTTTCTTCTATTGAGGARCCTTAAAAGAATGTAATTTAATTAAAGAAAAAGTGCCCTGAGACTTTCTTTGAGTATTCAAATAGTGGATAACATGAATTTTTAAGCTGACATTACAAGTCTTAACATGGCTTCTGATTCATTCCTGACACAGACGGGCATAATTCTGGCAATGTTAGAGTATTTGGAAGATAACACTGCCAGAGAATGTGCCATAAATATAAAAGAGAATAATTAAATTAGATCCTCTCAGGATGAACATGCTAAACTGAGACCAGAGTACATGTACAGTATATTAAAAATAAATACTTGCACTGCACAGGCAGTAATTCAGCTGTCATTTGAATTCAGTGGAACTTTTCATGCAAACTGATTTTAGTGGAGCTACTCACGACAGTAAGTTACTCTCATGCAGACATGGATTCACAGAGTTGCTAACATATTTCTGACCTAAAGTCAAGTAAGCAACATGACTGAAACTAAAAATTTTTTGTTTGTTTTATTAATTTGGTTCAGTGCATGAGACTGGGGGTGGGAGTTCTCTTTTTTTCTTCTGATTTAATGTTGAAAAAGTAATTCCATTGTTGTGAAGTAACCTCCCAGCTTAGCTTATTTAAGATGAGCTAAGTGGCACAATGTTAAACCATGCATTAGAATTAAATTTTTAATGGATATCACAAAGAAGGTCTATATCTTTGGATTTCACATAATAAAATTCTTGAGCTTTGGGCCAATGCTTTCTAAGGCCACCTATGCAACAACAAAGTGATTGGGAGCTCCACTGAGTGGGATTCAGTTGCAGGTTAAGATCTTTGCTTTCCGGTATCTCTGAAATATGGGCCTTTGCTGCTTAGTCGATTGAGGTCTGGCTAAAACACTCAGCAGGCCTAACAAGCTAGTGGAGCCTGGCTTCAGCCATCTAAACAGAGGTGTCCTTGATGACTTTAGGTGTTGTGAACTTGGCCTGTAGCTGTCATTCAAGAAAGGTCTTGGCATCCTCGAAGTCCCTCGTCATACCTGCCTGCCAAATGTAGATGTCTTGGACATCCTGGAGCACCTGACTGTGGAGATGACAGTAAGGCAAATGTATCCCACTTTCCAGCCATGATTCAGTCACCAGTGTGTAGAGTCCTAGTGCCATCCTAGGTGAGAGAGACCAGGTAAACCCCTGTGTGGGACTAACAGATATTTTGAAACAGAGAGGGAAATATGTCCTTCTGGAATGGCAGCTGAGAAGCAGCAGGATACTCTGGAGCTGGCTAGAGAAGCAGCAGGATACTCTGGAGCTGGCTAGAGATGAATGTCTGCCTGAGTGATTGAGCCGAGCCCTGTGAGTCTCATCTAGGTTGTGATGAACTGCTCTCCGGCTCCACTGAGTGTGATTGCTATTGATTATGATGGGAGGACATTTAGCTTGTATGAAATTGTCTAAATTTGGGCATTTTAGTGCTGAACTAAATCCTACT
>NW_026623343.1:244067-271909 GCF_030028575.1 Malurus melanocephalus
TTTTTTTAGACACACTAGAATAGAATTGAACACACCAGAGCAGAATAGGGTATTTAAGTAGGAGGGGACCTGCAACAATTATCTAATTCACCTGCCTGACCGCTTCAGGGCTGATCAAAAGTTAAAGTATTATTCCAAGCTTCAAGTAATAATTTTTATTTTCTTTTCTAGCACATTCTATATGTTCTTCTTTTTCCTGATTTGTTTTTTGTTTTCTTTTATAATGAACAATAAATCACTTTCCAAAATGGTGTTTCCAAACACCTCTTTCTGCTATAGCAAAATTAAGTGCATAAGTGGCTGTCAGGGACAGCAAATATGACAAAAACAGTCTGTTTGAATATTCATTTGCTGCTCTSCATATACTGAAACTGAAATGCAAAAAGGCCTCAAAATACTAGATGTGCTTTTGTATGAAATTAGTATAGTATCAGGTTTGAATAAAATATGACTCGTAACAAATGTGAACGGGATGTTGGGCAGAGAGTGTAGTGCTGTAAAAACAGAGGACACAGCACTGGTTCATCTGTGTAGAAATAAAGGGGAAATGAAATCTTTTCCTTGCTCTCTTCAAGCATGCTGATGACCTCTCCAAACCAATACGGGCATATTGGAAGTAGGAGTCTCTCTGGAGTCCTAAGTCTGTTGAGATAAAATGTTGTGGCAAGTGTTTTCTGGAGTAAACTGGCTTCATTCTTCTCTTGATCCCAGCACTTCCCAGCTCATGGTATCAATGGCAATTTTCTATGCTGGTGATAAATAATTCCAATGAAATTTTATTGGTAAGGACTTTAAGATCTGGTGCAAATTATAAACTTTGTAAATTTCTATAGGAGCATGCCATGCAGGCCATGAGAGATGATTGGGAAGGCCTGCTTGGCATCAAATGAAGTTATTGCAAAAGCCTTTTTCTTGTACAATTCGTACTTGTAATTTAAATGTTTTGCCTCGTCCCTTTCCAAAATGGCCAAAGCATGTGYTTGGGAAAGGGTCCCCTTGTTTTAAAAAAGATTGGAGTTTTTTAACAGATGCCTGAAGGGATTTCTAAGTGCATAAATTTTTGATTTGTGCCAAAAAAACCTCACATCTGAATAAATAAAACATTTAAGTGTTTTTGTGTTTAGTGTTGCTAAAATTATTACTTTAAAGGTAAGATGTAATTTTTTAAAGATAACTATGTTTTTATTAATAGGATTTTTCAGAGGCATCTCTTCAGTTTGGCTACCGTATTTTAAAATTCTGTAAAAAACCTCTCAGCCTTCATTTTGTAAAGTGACTTATAGTCACTTCCAAAGTATTGCAGGTATTTCCTTTCCTGCTAGCAGCTAAGGAAACATTCACCACCAGGCCTGAACTTTGGAAGTCCTTGCTACTGCTGTGTGCTCTGTAACACAGCTCACGTAGATGGACAGAGCCATTGCAACTCCATCTCCACTGATGATGATGCACCAGCTGCAATAATATTTCAAGTCAATCCCTGATTAGTTAGGGGAAGGTCAGCTATTTCTGACTGGCCTCGCCCAGACAGCGAAACAGAGCAAAGCTCTGCCATCAGTGTCCTAAAATAGAAGGCCCTTTTCATCTGTCAGACTTGAGTCAGCCACATGGAACACAAATTTGGAGACTCAAATCGACTCACAGGGCRTTGGGAAGAAGGGCACAGGCAGAAAGTCAAGTGAAGAGAAACTTCTTCAGATATGAACTGTATTCTCCAAACGCTTTTTTAGTTATTTTCACAATATTTTTTATTAAATTTTACTGCTAGCCTTTTAAGCAATTAAGCTTTTCCTTTTTTTAAATAACTTTGATAATGAAATTGAGTGTGGGGATATTTTTTGGAGGCTTCTTTGCAGCTTTGGGAGTTTTGCTTTTTTTAGTGGCTTTTGGAACTGATTATTGGCTTCTTGCTACGGAAATAAGAACTTGTTCAGAAGCCCTTGAAGATGCTGGGGTTAGTATGGAYTTCTTTATTTATAATGAGAGTTATACATGTAGGATGTGTTTATTTTCTGAGAATTTACTTCTGTCTAAACTTTTGAATATACTCATTTTGACCTTCTGGAGGCTTACACAAGTCTGGCTCAAAACTTCTTATAATCAGTTGTAATCAGTTCTAAAATGAWTTTTTATTTTGTGATACTGCTTTTGCAATACGGTATTCTTTCAAAAGTACAATGACTGTTTATATATATGCTACAACTGACCTATGTTTAGACAGGTTGTGTGTCATTTTACCTCAGCTTCTAACTGAACTTAATTCTTTCAGCCATTCAAAAATTGTATGATAATGGCTTTCTTTCTTTTTTTTTCTTTTTTTTTTTTGTAGGGAGAGAAGGCCACTTTCCATCATGAAGGTTTCTTCTGGAGGTGCTGGTTTAGTGGAAATGTAGGAGATAATAATGCCAGCATGTGGAATTTTTGGTATAGTAAGTAAATTTTCCTTTTACATTTCCTTTGTTCTCAAAATTGTTGGGGTTTGCTGTGTTTTTTGTTTTTACTTCTATCTTACGAATCATTGAATTTCACATGGCTTCTTTGGGGATCAGGTTCTTCAGCTACCCTAAAATAAATTCTTGACACACACTTTTGYAATCTGTACTATAGGAAACCCCAGGACAAAATGATGCAAGTTTAGCTATCAGATTACACTGCAATTGTTATGGACACCCTGTTAACCTGAGTCCATTCTTAGCTACACAGTCTTTTGCCACTTTCTGTTAAACAGATGGCTTATTTCTGCTAAGTAGGGAAAAAAGAGCTTAGGGGTTAGCCTGGTCCATGAAGTTTTCCTTGGAGATTTTCTCCATCTTGTTTTTAACCCACTTGGAGTGGGTTAAGAAGGGAATGGACACCTCCACAGTGAAAATGGTGTAGGACACACTGTCTCCAGAAGGGTTCCTCTATTACATTCACAGATGACCTGTTGCTTTCTTTCACTACATCCAGGATTTTAAGATAGAGTTTTKCAACAAAAATCTCCCATTAAGAAGTCAAGCAAAACTTTTTTCCCAGTTTTTGACACTCCCTCTGAGGTAGAGAATTAACTTACCTTATTGCAAATCCTTGTGAAAAGCAGGTGCCATAATACAAATTTGACTTTATTAGCCCATATTTTGCTAAATACATTGCTTAGTCTTAGGTGGAAAATGTATTATTCACAGTAGTTAATTTCCCCTTGTTATTTATCTGAAAATTCTGTGGTCAGGAATCTGAAATCTAAATGGTGTTTACATTATAGAACAACTTTTATCTTTGACCAGGAAGAAGTTGATATTTTTAGAATTATTTAATATAAAGGGTGAAATTACCCTTTTCTGGAGGACATTCATTCCATGGATTAAACTTGTATTTGTGGACACCATAAACTTTCTGAAGRTGCTTGATATTTTCATTGTTCTTTCACAAAAGTAAAAGTAATTRCCTGGATTTTTTTTTTGGTTGTTGTTGTTTGTTTGTTTGTTTTGGACATGCAATAATGAGAACATAATTAACCCTCRAATGAGAAAGGTACATATGCATACRMAAGCATGCATATGCATCACATATAAATTGCATTGTGCTTCTGCATCGTTTGTTTACTGTTCCTAGAGTACAAATTGCTCTTTAAGGAATAATYTTGTTTGGATTCCAAGGCTTATATGTCTTACCAAAACAAATTCACTGTAAGATGTTGCCTCGGGAAGAACCTGAAATCTTGACCTGTGAAGCTCAGTTTTCCTGTTTGAGGAACAGGCACACAATACTGTTGAGGCAGTAAAATATTAATCTTTAGCTTTCTTTCATTTTTAGCCAACCAGTCACCTTCTAAGAATTGTACACACGCTTACCTGTCCCCATTTCCTCTTCTCCGAGATGAGCACAATTCAACCTCCTATGACTCTGCAATCAGTAAGTATTGTTTGGTGCAAACGGATACAATGTCTATGGTTTCAAGAAAACAATTTGGATGCTTCCAAATAAAACACCCTTATCGCTCCACACAGTTTAATTAACAGAGTTTTCGTATTTCATACTTCTCATAATTTTACAACTTGCATATTTAAGCTACTGCTTAACAAAGCACTTAAAYGAATGCTTAGCTTTAAGCATGATGGCAGAATGGAGGTAATTTCTGAGGGGAAAAAAAAGTTTCCTTTTTAGTGCTTTTTTTTCTCCAACATAGTAAGTTGGGCTGAATGCATTAAACAAGTACTTCTTGCCATGTATTTCAATAAAACTGTTTTTTGGTTGGTGAGGGTTTTTTTTGGGTTTTTTTTTTGTTTGTTAGTTGTTTTTCTGTGGTTTTGGTTTTGTTTTCTGTTTGTTAGTTTGTTTTGTTAAATAAATAGCCACATATGAAAATGTATGGCATTTTTATTTTATAAGGAAGGAGGAGCAGAGCCTTGGTGCTGTCTAAGTTTATTTAACTGATTCAGATATACTTCACTGAGAAACTCTTGTACTGTAAGTGATACATATAGATATATATTTTATATATATGCAAAAGATACACAGTAATTGAAAACTTTGTTTRAATAATACCTGGAAAGCTGTTTTTGCAACACTTCAAAACTACTTAAACATATCAGGTGTATTTAATCAGATTAAGAGCTTTACACAAATATATTTGAACTAAATAACTTCTGATACCTATTTCATAAGACTTTTTAAACAACATGTGATATGTGGGTGCTACATGTCTCTGAGCTCGCTGACTAAGGGATTCAAGTGATCCCTTCCTGTCCTGAAGCTGTAAATATGCTTTTGCTAACCTTGAATCGTCTTTAGAATCCAATTTTTATGCTGCAGACATGAAAAAGAAAATAAACTAGAATTATAATGGTCCTGTTAATCTTTAGAAATTGCGAACTGTTTGTCCAGGAAGAATTCAGACCTCACCATTCAGAGATCTAATCTGTAACTTCACAGCACATCTAGAACAGTTTATCTTTCCATTTGAAAGTGACAGAATCATCAGCTCCTAATAGCCTAGACAGAGTTTGTATTCCACTATTCACTCATACATTCACAAAGGTTCCTCAAATTATATTGCATGATTACACAGAAGTGGACAAACAAAGAAAAAGGAAAGGAGAAGGAATATCATCAAAAGTTTAATTAATTTTAGTTAATGTTTGCCAAAAGAACCACTGCTCAAATATAATTTTCCTATCTATATTTCATATTAGGTGATTAAAAGTAGGCAGAACTGTACTGTAGATGCTGGGCCAGGTAGAGTATATGCAGAGCCATTCCTGCTATATAAATAGATACAGTTGGATTGCTTTCGAGCTCATTAAAACTGAAGAGGTTTTGAGTATTTTATGCCKACATTTCATTTTCAGCATCCAAGCTGAGTTATTTACTAGAGCAGGTATGATTGTTCAAGAGTCTTTCACAACTTTTYATGAAGAAGGTTATGTCATCATCTCTTCTGTTCAAAACTTGTTTCTCCTTTAGTCTAGTTTGACAATCCTGCCCATATTATTTGGTAAACAAATTTTTAAAATGCAACTGCTGTCACTMAATTAAGATATACTAGAAGGTTATCCTCTTCTTCTCAGCTACCAGTGCAGGATATGGTTCTCTAGAAAGCCAGTGACAAAAGGCCTCAGTTTGATTATATGAAGAACAAAAGTTCATCTGTGATTGGTATACCCAGTTGTCTGCATCTAATACTTTGCATCAGCTATACATAGAACAAAATGGCACTACCAAAAAATTAAGGTTGTTTTCCCCTTTTTGATTCTGCTACTGTTTCYTGATAAAATATTACCATTTTCTTGGCTCATAGTTTTCTCAACATATTCTTTTTTGGATGGAGGATGAAAAGCCCAAATCTTCTCCCCAAGCTTTTCATTCCACTTTTAGTGAATCAATTAAATTCCATTTTAATTAGGGGTGGATAACAAGACATATTCTATCATCTTCATTTGCTCTTTCATAGAAAAGTAAAAAAGTTGAATAAAGACCTTTAAATTTCATTAGMAAAATCAAACATATATACAACACATTTTCTAAAAATCTCTTAACTTTCTGTTCAGAGGACTATTAGTTTCTGAGCAASCAAAGGCATGTGACTTTTTTACAGGTTATTTGGCTTAAGAGGCTTTTGGACCTTTATCAGAGGAATTTGAACTTAACTGCAGTCCCTAGTGGAAACACAAGTGTGATATGTTGTTGRAGTGCTGTGTCACTATCCAGCTAGAATAGCTCAGGCAAAGATAAGTTGCCTGCAGAATGTAAAATCTCTGATGTTTTTTGAGTTCAGTATCTGGAGCAAGTTCTTCCTCTGTTGATATAATTCCTTTGGCTTTAGAAGGAGTTTGGCTCAGAAATTTTCTGGGCCAAAATTCAAAACAGGCTCACCTATCCTCTCTTACTTTTTAGACATCTTTTTGTATGTTGGATTTACATTCKTGTTAAAGCCTTGAGGTTGGGGAAGTCAGTGTTACAGTATGCCTTGCAGAGCTTTAGACAAAGGCTTGGTTCATCCTGGTGTACAAACCTAGACTATGAGTTCTTGGTTTCAAGGACTATAGCCTTAGATGGAAATGTAAAGACTGAAAAGCCTACAGGGATGCTTATATTGGAAATTTGAATGCATACTTTAATGTATGAGATATTGTTTAATCATTACTGTTAGATGCATGATCAGCCTCAAAGGGTTAGATAATGCTGCTTTGAAACTGCAATTTGTTACATCTTTTAATCATTTTTATAATGCCTTTGTGCATTCACTTGTTTTTTTTTTTTTAAATATTTTGGCAGAGTGGGGAGGAGTTCCCCTATCTGTAGTGTAAGTTATGTTTTCAAAAGCTGTGTGAACCATTCTTTATGGTTAATGTACTTAAATAAATTCATAGGTAGTGTCTTTTATTTTAACCTGAAACAGGCATCTAAATGAACTCAGGGGAAGCCTGACTCTAGTGACTTTCTGTGATGGTACAAAGCTTTAGAGTGGCAACTATTACAGTGTGCAGCTCTTAAGTCGACTTAGCACATTGTGTTGCTAACAGATTCATTTTTATGATGATTCACAAACATAAGTGCAACAAACTACAACCTAAAAATAAAAATATTAATTAGGCCATGCAATACAAATACCACAGCAGCARCATATATATTCTAAAATAAACAGACATTTGCTTAATCATAACCTGATTAATTTCCCTGTCAGGCTATTTTGAAAGCATGATAGTATAGTACATTAATATGAATTCATTGCTAGTTAGATTCAATAGTATCATGACATTAAATTAATTAACACTGATGTTCAAGGACTATCACAGTTTTATAAAGTTCTTTTGCTATAGGACAATACATTTTGAAAAGTGTGCAAAGTCCTTACTCATGGAAATAGTCCCATTGACCATAGTGAGATTACTCCAAAAAAAAAAAAAAAGAAATGAGAAATCTAACAGTCACTAATTCATTAATTTTCTTATTGAGAGGTTTTTTTTCAACTTTATTTGGAAATAAACAATAATTTCCTAACTGTTATAAATCACCCCAGCACCTATTGAAGCTAAAGTGGAAGCATTTTAATGGGGCAGCACTGACACATTGGTTTAATACTCTGATTTGTAGCTGCTAGTATTTTTTTCCTGACTATTAGTATCTTGTTTTGTCCAGTACTGGGCACATTGCCAGCATTTGAAATGGGTGCCTAATGTATAATACACAATGTTTATAGGACTGAAGCAAAATTCTGATTCAGCAACTGTTACATCTAAAATGGTGAGATCAAATTTATTGGCAGTTTTATTAATGGGTTGAATATAACCTAATCTGGAAAATATCAGCCATGAAATCTGAAAATAAAAGTTGTACAAGTGAAATGTTAGCAGTAGTCTATTTCTAGGGCAAAAAAAATGCTATTATGTAATATGGTCATATAATTGCCCATGAGAGATTGTAATACAGGACATTCATAAGGGACAACTCTGGAGCCACCAAGCAGCAATCAAGTAAGAAGCATTTTAGAAAGCAATATATCCATTCTGTTAATATTGTATTTGTTTTACTGTTTTTTATTTTTTTTTTAAATATTACTACATGATAGTAAAGGGTGCTAAATGAAGCTGAGATAAGTCTTGCGCAGTTTACTGTGTTGCCAGGTGTGTCTCCTGTGCTGCTGCTGAGATAGGTGATTTCATTTACAGTTGTTTATCTTCAGAGAAGATACTCCTGGTTGAGAGCAGTTCAGGTACTTCACCTTTCACCGTATTGGCACTGTGTGTGGCAATGTTCTCATCAAAAGCATTTCGATATCTCTTACATTAAACAGAGAGGTAAAAAAGACATATTCAAAGTACAATCCACAGTCATCGTAGGAAATGTTCTTGGAGTATGAGCTTGTCTGGGACAGTTCAAGGCAACTTTTCCAAGTCATTTTGCCTACTCTTGGTAATGTTTATGTGRCATCGTACTGACTCAAAAGGCTTCAAAAGTTTTTTACTCCTTGTAGTGCTTAATAATTCATATGGATTTTAAATTCAATATGAAGTGGCTGGTGTTTTTATGGTAGACCATAGTACTTGTATGGACTGATGGCTGTGTTTTGAAAACACCTTTAGTCAGCAAAGGCAATAAAATACTTGGTATGCTTTAATGATTCTGATGTTGCCATCTCCAGTAGCAGCAGGGTTTGTGTCATTAGCTYGGCTGTTCCTGGCTGACTATTATGGAGCGCCAGAGGTGTGCTTGACTGCTACACAAGTGTGTGTGGTAGGTGACACAGCTCATTGACTTTTCAAATATATTATTGCTCCTCTTTCATACCATGCATCAGTAATATCTTAAAATATGAATCTGTAACTTCAGTTTGTAATCAATTCTGGGATCTAATATATTAGAAAATAAGGCTTTTGGTAATTTTTTACTAATTTCTCCGAAATTTGGTCCCTTTCACAAATGCAGATACTTCTAGTTTTCAAATAATGCAGAAGTCTCTGGAGGAACCTATATTAACATCTTTAGAGAAGAAAGCAAGCAGCAAGGGAAAACTACAGGTCATGCAATTTTTCAGGAATATAATGTTCCCATACAGGCCCAACAGTGCAGTTGTGTGTGCTCCTGTTTTCTGCTAAGTCTTTTTTATTTTTAGGCCTGCCTGTCATTTCCAATGCGAATGTTTGTACCAAGATAAGTTACAAAACCTTCTGTTTAGTACTCTTTCAACACAGAGCAATGGTATTTAAGATTTTAAACACTTGTAGATATGTTTACTTTATTTAATCTGCAATAGTGCTTGCACCTTATTTCTTCTKTTGTAGGAAATACTTGGAATAATGCATGTATTTGAGGTGGGTAACTCTAACATATCTGTGAAATACTAGAAGAGGTGAGGGCACTCCTTTTCATCTGGACCAGAATTTGAGCTATCCTATGATCCTACCTCAGTGAGAATTGAAATTGTGCAAACTTCTGTCAACACTTTGTATAGATACACTTTGTATAGATACACTTTGTATGGGTACACTGAACCATTATTTCTTGAAACAGAGTTTTTGAATCGCAGTGTCAGCCCTTGTCATGGGATATAAAGAACAGTAATTCAAAGCAGCATCTTCTGTTGCATTTTATCCGTTGTTGTTCGTCTCAACCCCAGAGCAGCACAGTCTGACTTGAAGAGTAATTTCATTCTTAGGAAGATTTAATTTTAACCAGCTCTTTTGTGTTCATCTATAGGTGACAGCTAAGCTAAATGACAGCAGTAGACTGAGTTGTAATTTTTAATGATTAGCCCTGTAGGAATTGATCTTGCCCATCTAGACAGAGAAGATGAGAAATGTGATCTAAGCAAAAATGGTCAAAGTATAAAATGAGTGAAGCCATCTTTGCAGGAAAGTGATTGCTTTTAAATTCCCTTAAAAAAGTCTGAGGGCTCATAGGGTGTTTCCTCAGACCTGTGCCACAAATGATCCAAATTTCTTTCTGCCTTGCAGATTAGAGAGGGTGGTATTTTGCTTGAAAAGTCACAGGTTTGTGAGCAGACTTTGTACCTGTCAATTACACTTTATTTTTTAACTGATGTTTAATGACAGGATTAGCTTGATAAACAAGTATTAGGATAATCAGAATTTATCCATTATTCTCTAGAGTAAATAACTATTTCTAGAGAAATAGAATGGAAGCTTCTTTCATGTGATAGCTAGGTGAAATCAGTATTTCACATATAATGCATAAAATAGTTACAGTGTTGGAGCAGAGAAACAGCTTTTCTCATGAACAGTTAGAGAGGTTTAAACAAATTTTCATCAGTTACATTTGTACTCCTTTTGTGCTCTGTTTCTAAGAATATTTGAGCATCAAATCAAGCTTTTCTCATGAAATTTCATTAAAAGCGGACTTCAAAGCTTCCTCTATGAAAAGCAGATRATGAAAATGGATGTTGGTTTTGTAACGCTGGAGAATCTTGTGCCCTCATCCATACAGAAAATAGAAACACTGCTGCAAGACTTAGGTGACTGATCATCATAATATCAGAGAAGGCTTTTTCAAGGTCCATTTTGGCCAATGTGTCCTATTATGTAGTATGACTTTGAAGTACCTTGGGCCACCCATGTAAAATAGTTGGGTGGTTATAGATTGATTTAGTGGTATTAGGCTTTAAACGAGGAAGTAATGTCCCATGGACTTGGAGACTGCAGTGAAGCTTATCAAAGTAGCCCCGTGAGTAAAATAATATGAAATTGCTTCAGAAACCCAAGACTGAAGGACTTGGGAGATTTACCTTTCTAGGTCTCCATTCACTGTCCATTTGCATTAAGTGAATCATTTAACCATGTGTTTAACTTTAACCAGGTGCCTAAATCCCATAAGAGTTATAGTACTTAAAGCAAAACACACATTTAACTGCTTTGCTGAGCCATAGCCTTATTTCTTACCTGCTATTCCAATGATTTTTTGTTTATATGAAGTGGAGCMTTGGATATGAACCAAACCACAATTTTAACCCTTCTGCCAGGTACTTTCAGACACATTCATCCTTTTTATGCCCAAATCTGCTGATCAGTGTGGCAGAAAATGATGTCTCTGAATGTTTGCCTGGATTAAAAAGGATGTTATTTAAAAAGTGTGGCTAATGTAATGTGGCGAGCGTGGTCTAGCTAATACATTTACAAGGCTGATGATGTATACTTCAAGATGAGTTAAGCTGGTCAAGTTAAAAACTGTAGGCTTTTGGAATACATTAGTGGGAAACACTAGCTGCTAATGCCTAGTGCACCTTCAGATTTCAGATGAGAGCAAACCTGAATAGCTGTCTCTAACAAGCTGTATGAATTTGAATATTTCAGGATATGAACCAGTATAATAGTTGCTTGGTTGTGTTTTTCCATAACAGTAAGTAGGTGCTGTCAGATGATAAGTGGCAGCTTCTTTTGTGATACACTTTTCCTGACTTGCCAGCTGGCTTATATGCTTTCCCTCAGTTGGGTGGAAATGTTTTTCATTGACTGAATTGTCAGTGCTTCAAGATTTTCAGATCTGACGATGGAGATCTTTACAACTCATAATTTTACTAATGGGTTGTGTTAATGTACCAATTTTTAAATTCATGGGAGAAATTTATGTCACTCTTGTAGCATTTGTAAAATGATGACTTTGTTAAATGGATGTGCAATTAACCAGCTAAAAACTAATTGTTAGAAAGACTCTTTTGGCCAGAGTATGTCACAAAACTCTCAGCTCATTTATCACCAGCTGCATCCATTAATTCAGCACTGCTTGGCACTAACAGGGGCTTCTGAAACATCACAGTTTAAATTTAATAAAATACAAAGAGCTTTAGAGCAAAAATAGGCTGGTTTAAGACACTTCRCTGTTTTTCAGGAACACGGTTTACATTTTGCTAGTCTCTCCATGCTCCTAGCTTACATTTCTTACTGCTAAATATGGCTATATATAAGGAGYATTATCCAAAATTGTCAAGAATGTACAGATTTTATTGGTAATACAGTCTRGGCATTAAGAATGTTAAGATGTTTCAGTTCTCTGCTTCTCCCACACAATTTTGGTAAAATAATTGTATCCTGTCAGTCCATTCATATTCCAAAGAATCACTGCTATAGCTTTGCTCTGCCATTTTCTAAAAAGTGTCARTTTGGTCAAGTTGCTATCTTACAAGGTACTGCTAAATATTCAGCAGATGGATTTCATTCACAGTAACTCACAACCTGTTTTCCATGATCATAAGGTAAGGACTGGCATTGAAACCTATTTGATCCACCTGATATATAAGCAATATACAAAATAGAATTAACATTTCATTTGTTGATAAGGCAAGTGATAAGAGAAGGGAAAAGGAAAAAACCTTTGTTAGCCAGCTTGGATAAGTTCTAAAAAACATTGTATTCTTTTTCTTCCTTCTTCCTTTTCTCCAGTTTATCGAGGTTTCTGGACAGTTCTTATGCTCCTGGGAGTGCTCACTGTTGTGGTGGCTAGTTTCCTCATCATCTGTGCAGCTCCTTTTGCCAGTCACATTCTRTACAAAGCAGGAGGAGGCTTTTTCATCATTGCTGGTGGGTATGCTGTTTGCTCAGTCAATTAGAGAGTAGAAAGGATGAGTTATTTCTTCCATTTTCCTTAACCAAAAATTATATCAATCATGGTTAACAGAAAAAAAATCGTATGTTTCTGTCCTTTGGCTTGTGAAGTGCTTGCCTTGGAGACAATTCTTTCCACGGTTATTTAGTCATGAAGCTATTATAAAAGATATTTTTGGGTTAAGGTTAAAAAAAAAAACACATCCAGGACAAATAATGGAATTTCACTGCAATTTCAATCTGCTTTTTTTAACAGGAAAAAGAATGCATATTTAAGGATGTTGCCTTATATGTTTCTCAGGGCTTTAGCTAAGGAGAGGGTTTTGTCCTTTAACAGTGATGCAAAAAATGATTACAATGGACTCTGAAGAAGCTGGGAGACAGAACACATTTACATGACCAATACAGGACAATGCTTTGGATGTGATAGGCTTAAACAAAATAGTTGTCACATATGAGTAAGTAGGAGCTCTAAACYTCTGTGCATTAAAGATAACAAATAACTGAATTCCCTCCTTCCTCATAACCCACACGTACTCTGGAGGATGCACCCTCCCCGGATTTGGCTGATATGGACAGCTCACTGGCATGCTGTTTGCTTAACCTTGAAAAGTCTGGGAAGATGTCACACTGATGTGTAAGATAGAGTTATATAGGATGTAAATGATAGTATGTGCTCCACTGCTGTTCTCCTTGGTTTAAAGCCTGTGAGAGGAAGCCCTGTGAGAACATATCGTGTTACAGGGTARAGCCACCCCTGTCAGGACCAAAAGGCCTGGGCTCTCATTTGGCTTCTCATACTGACCTGCTGACCTTGCTTACCCGCTGCACCTCTCAGCTTTTCATGCGCAGCTAGTGATCATTATTCCCTTCCAAAGATCTCTCAGTGAAGTGYGGGAAGTATTTTATAATATTTTAGCTGAAGAAAATCCTGCATACTTACATTTTATCCCTTGAGAATTATTCCTCCACACTTTTAAAAGACATACAGAAAAATATTCATAGTCTGACGGATATTCTAAGATATTTCAATGCTTTTTGTCACTAATTTGCAGGGCAAGAGCCCATGTGAGTCTTGCTCTTTTTTCTGCATTTGTAATGCATGAAAAGCCTCAGCTGTCACTAGAAAGTAGCAGAAGCTGTTTGAGAGGAAAAGGGCATTTGAAAGATGCCAAGAACTGACGGGCAGAGGTGCAAAGCGGCGCTTGTGTTCTCCACTCTGGGTCAGTTCATCTGCCCTCATTTAGGCTGGAGAAAGTTAGATCCCCAAATCTGTGCTAGCCTCCCTTGGCTTCCCTAGGAGGCCTGCAAGAGGCARTAACATTCACTGGCAGTAGAAACAGTAGGTATGTAAGAAGTTCCCCCAGCTGGGGWTTCATTTCATACTGAAAGAGCGGCCTAATTGGATCAGATGAATGTGCTATGGAGGAACCCTACACCTGTCTTTCCTTTACTAAGAGAATCTAGAGAGACTAGTGCTTTAGGTATGTGAAGTTAAGTGAGCTTTATTATCCCAGTGTATGACCTTGCATCTGTATCTTTGCCCCTTTCACCCTTTGTCCCTATAGAGCAAATGTTCTTCAAGGGAAATCCTGATTTTTTACTCTCTGTATGTAGTAACTTTCAACTTCAGGACTGTTCTCAATCAGGGCTTCAAAAAAGAGCTGTATTATTTTTAACTATTACCATTGCTTTTGTTGAAAAGCAAAGGTCTTTAGCAAAATCCTGCTAAAGTAGTAGTGGTGGTGGCAGAACATAGGACCCATTCAACTTGCTCAAGACAGATTCTATCTGATGCAGAAGAGGGTGATGTGCTCTACTGTGTCCCTGCTGCCCTGACTCCTTCCTCTGCCCATCTCCTTCAGGACTAGAGAGCCTGTTCATTTACTGCCTGCCAAATAAAAACAGGGCATGAAGGGGAGAGTGATGAGAAGTGGTGCATATTTACCACTTCTCAAATGTGATCAGGTATGCATCTGCTTCAACACAGACTTGCTTTTTGGAGAGACCTATTTGAGAAGCCTAGAAAGAGATCCCGAGTGACATAAATAAATTTAGGTTGAAAAGGACCTCTTGTGGCAATCAAGTCTAAATGTCCCATTTAGACCAGGGCTATCTTCAGAGTTAGATTAGGCAGCACAGAGCCTTATCCAATCAAGTTTTCAAAACCTCCAGTAATTGATGTTYCACAGCATCTTTGGGTGTTTGTCCCAGTTTGACCAACTTCATTGTGAGAAATGTTTTATTTTTTCCTTGCTTTCACCTGAAATTTCCCTTGATGCAGTTTGTGACTATTACATCTCATTCTTTCAAGTCTGTAGGTCTCAGAAAAGTCTATCCCCATCTTTTCTATAACTCCATTTAGAAAAATGAAGATGGGATTCTTCTCTAGACTGAAATTACCCAGCCCATTCAGCCTCTACTTGCTCCCCATTCCCCTCACCATTTTGGTGGTCATCACCTGAATTTATCAGGATCTCTATTTCACCAAACTGGACATAGCTTACCACAGTTGATATCACAAGTGTTGAATAAAGGGCAATAATAGTATTTTCAAATCTGATGGTAGTGTTCTTGTGAATGTAACTCCATATAAAGTTAATATTGACTTCTGCCAGACTTGATCAAACTGTGGTACAGTTAAAGGAACCATTCCTGTCCTTTGAAGAAATGGTGTATGAGGAACCAAGAAGAACCAAGTTCTTCTGGGCCCCTTTGCCCTTTAAGGCAGCYTTTGCCCTTCAAGGAAGCCTCTCTTGGGATCTTGCCTGCAAGATCACTGCAGAGATTGAAGTGTGTTCTCCTAAATTCTGGGTCTTCTGTCGCACCTTCCATGTTCCTCCTAGGATATTAACTTTTGCCATTCCAAGGCCATTATAACTACGATTAACACCATCTATCATTTTCCTGACCCATTTTTCCTTATTTGGGAGTAAAAAACTTTTTAACCTTATTAACCACCTGAGGCCACAGATGAAACTACAGTTGCAATACCCCTGGGGAAAAAGTGTCAGTTCAATGATAACCACAGTCAGTGACTTGAGTGCTGCCTTTGCAGCCTCACCTCCATGTCTGCAACATCAGAGGATGGTCCAAGAGCAGCTACAGTACTGCAAACTGTAAGAAGCCTGATAGTTGCTTCAAAGTTCATAGCAAAAGRAGGGAAAGTTGCCATAAAATGACCACTTAGAGCAGCCTTTAATAAAGTCCGTAATTACCTTGTGCATCTTTCTGCCTGGTGGTAGTGAAAACTGTCCTCTTGTGCTGATGGCAACAAGCAATATTCCAGGATGTGCACAGAGCATTACAGAATCATACCCTGGTGAAGAAACAAGATTAGAAGTATGACTGCTGCTTCCTGCCAAAAGAGTGAAAAAAGATGGTACTTGAATTCAAAATCCTAGATGAGGACAAAAATCTGTTTCCAGAGACATGTGCCTACTGCCATAACTCTTACATGGGATCCTCTGCATGTACTTCAGCAGATAATGTCAACCATTATTTTTAAACAAAGGTCACAAGAGGCCAGGGCAGGTGGTAGAATCTGAAATAAGGACAAGAACAGAAAAATGCAATTAATAAAAAAAAATATACACACACACAGAAAAGTTTTCCTCAAGTGAAATAAAGAGTTCTAAACTTCCAGGCACAAGTGAAAAGCTCACATCATTCTTTCCAGCACCTGTTGTCTTCGTGTCTGCATAGTAAAAGATTCATGCCATAAACAGCCATTCACCATTGACAAGTGAAAGGCATTTCTACGTGGGAAGAATCAGTACTAAAGGCCAGCAAACTGCTTCTTGAATTCACAGACATTTCTAAAGGTTCTGTGTTCTTTCTCCTCTACAATATGCACAAGTATTTGTTTGAAAGAAATTCAAAAGAATGAATGTGAAAGACAGAAAAGAGTGACCTCAGAGAAGTCCCTGTCTTATCACACTGCACAGARCTGTGTTTCAAACGTGTGTTTATAAGAAAAAGCAAAATGGAAAAAAAGAAAGAAAAAGGAGTAGGAGGGAAGTATTTATTTGTCTTAATCTCTCTCACACATATTTCATGTTCTAGGGATAATTTCCATCAATCCTGATTCATGCAACTGCTGTTCTATTTTTTATTCACTAAAAGGCAAAGGCAAAAGGATGCCTGCACTCTATGAAAAAGGTCTAAATGCAAAAAATGTTGAAATGTATCATAGCACATACTTCCTAAAAATATTTGCCTCAAGAAATTGTGGATTTTTTTTTCAATCTCAGTAATTTTGTCTTGGAATTTGGCTTTGAGAGCTTACGACATTCGCAAGACTGCAGGAGCAGATTTCTCAGGATAAATGTATGTTCAGTAAACTCCTGTCTAAATGCTTAACTCCTCTGAAATCATAACTCTGTGAAAATTAGACAAAAGGAGTGCTAATGAATTAAATACTGTTGGAGGCAACAGAACATGGTCAGTTTTTACTTAGCCTGATTCTATTGTTCAAGATATTTATTGAACATGATAAGTAATACACCTATTAATTAGTCTCCATTAGCAGGTGATGAGAACCCTTAAATACTCCTTTAGTGCCTTAATTAATTAAGAGGGTTTACATACTCTTCCTTTCTTTTTCTTCCCTTTTAAGGAAGGACATTTATCTCTGCTTGACATACTTTTCTACTGCAAATTTCCATACCCAGCAATTTGCCACTCACAGGTGTAACAGCTTGCTGTGAAATCACACCATAGGGATGATAGCTTCCCTGAAGCTGTTTTACCACTGGCAGGACTGGCTTGCTATTTTGCACCTACATGGTGTTGATTCGAGTTTAACCACCTGGGTGTTGCTTCAGAGTGCCCAAAAAGAAAAGGGTGCCCATTTYGAGATTAAAGCACCTCCGATGCAGTTTTGTTTTGATGAAAATATTTCTGACTAGCTTTCCTACCTAACTTTGCTTCTACCCAGGTTGCCAGAGGGCATTCCAGATGTGCAAGGCCTGGTTATAGTCACCTGCTTCTATAATAAGGGAATATGCATCACTGCTTTTTGTAGTTATTATTGTTTTGGACTAAGTTTTCCCCATTGTAGAGAATAAATAGAGGACTAGTTTCAAAATACATAGGCACAGCCAGTTGAAGAGGTAAATTCCAATGTCCTTATGGATTTTGCCAGATTATTAAGGTATCTTTCCAAATCTACAGGCTATAATTTGTTTTTTGTACAAGTTTTGAAACCATGAACAAAATCCGTATATCTAATAACTCCATTTATGAATTTGATTCTGAGTCCTTTTACTTTTCATATCAAAAGTTACTAGTTCTGTTTGGTTCTGATTTTCCTGTTGCCTTCATTATCTGTTATCATTAGATGTTTCATTCTAGGAATCCTATGCTCAATTTGAAATATATTTGAAGAGTCTTCAATTTAATTCCTCATTCTTTATGTCTGGCCCTAAGGCAATCCTTCTCTCTGATTGTTTCAGCGGTTTTATGTTTAATACTAGCACAGTACAAAATTCCATCAAAATTGGGTTTTACTTAGGTAAAATATTTTCAAAATTGAATTTAGTCCTCTTAGAGTTGAGTGTTGGGTTTTCTCAAACTTTGTTAGGAATTTGAACCCTAGCAAAAAATGTAATCCTGGAAGTGTATTTCGTAGACATGAAATGTGTCTGCCTCCCTCTTTATTTAGTTTTTCTACTTTTATTTCATCCTCCTAGAAATTACAGATCCTTTAGGAATTTGAGTTATGTTTTGATTATGCCTCAGGTTAACTACTTCAGCCCTTTTTTTGTTGGCCGTCAAAAGATAGTGTTTGCAAGGATTGAACCRTGAGCTGTCACCTGTCAGATGTTCAGGATGTATGTAAAGATACTACATTTTGTCCATAAAACAGGAAGATCACCTAGTTAAATTGCTGCATCTAACCTGCCTGATTTTGTCTGCATCAAGTGAGGGAGTGAGGACAACAGCTACTCCCTGGTAAATGGACAGAAATAGTGTGGAAAGAAGGTTGTCAGGCAGCATCTCAGGCTGGGGAAGAAAGTAACCATCAAAGTTATCAGGACTTGTGTATATGGAAGCAAATGCCTTGCCATGGGTGCTTACAAAGTGCATTTGTGGGTTTTGCCACAAATATCACACTTGTTCAAGGCTGCATTGCAAGTATTTAGCAGGATGGAGAAGAGACCACAAATACCTTTGAGTTACAGCCTGCAGCCTCAAGTTTGGCAGTGGAGTGTTCCCAGGATTGTGCACTGACTTGTGGTTTTAACAAGGCACCTAAACATCCTGGCAAAAAAMCATGATGGAGTGGTGTCCCTTAAATATTTTAATGCTGGAATAGATGATCTTGCTGCTGTAACTATGCTGTGACAGCTGGAGCTCAGGGAGCAAATGGGTACAGGCTGGAGCATGCAAAAAATTTAGACCCATGCCCTAGGTTCTCCAGCAAATCTTCTRGAGCATCTGTGCTGCAGGCTTGCATTTCTCAAGTGTCCACATGCCTCTAAAGCGAAATGGAATATTAGGAATGCAACTGATACTCTGGAAAGCACTTTCTTCTTATATCTCCTTCTGGTGTATRGTAACAAGGAGATTAACAAAGTTTCTAAGGACATGTGCTTCTATTGCCATAATGTATAAACAATTCAAACGCCTTTCAGAGGAGTGGTTGGGAAAAGGCTGTGAATTATGTAGTGGATTAATTCCAGGAAACTGTTGTATCCAATTTGAGGTTATTACTAATAGCCTGCTACATAGCTATTATTTACTTGTTGGGTTTTGTTCCTATACCAAGAGCTTCTTTTCTAAATGTGGATGATTTTGAATTAAAAATATTTGAATTTTTATGCAAAATATTTGAGTAAAAAAACTCTGAAGTTTTATATTCCAAACATGGCCCTCTTTATAAGAATAGAGAAGCAAATGCAGAGAGGTAAAGATAATAGATTTCCCACTCCTTTCTATATCTCATCCAAAAGACTATTAAAAACAATTCCAGAGTTTGGGAGGCAAAAGTAGATTTTTTTCCCAGGTTGTCCCATTCCATCCCCCCTCCTTTCCCCACCTTGACCCCTGAATTCAAAACAGTAAATACCTGCATGAATTTTGTCCCTAAAGTCTGCCTAGCAAAAGCAAATATCTCCTTTGTCACGGGAGCATGCCTTCAGTGCAAATCAGAAGCAAGATGGAGGTAGTGCTAGTTAGAGGAAGCCAAAGGCAAAAATTATCCAGTGGTGGCTGATGTGCTATGCAGACGGGTAGGCCCTCAAGCATTGATGGATTTTTAGGTATTACAGTAAGTGCACCCAGCATCTGTCTCACACTCTGTTGTTAAAACCTAGTGTTTCTTTTCCAGGTGTCTTGTTTTCGCTGGTAGTCGTGATGTATGTCATCTGGGTCCAGGCCATGGCTGATCTGGAAAACTACGCAAACATGAAAAAAATGGATTGCCCAGACTTTGCTGTTTATGTACATTATGGCTGGTCGTTTATGTTGGCTCCTATAGGAGTACTTTTTGCTTTATTAGCAGGAATGCTGTTCTTGTTGGTAGGCCGTGCTATTTATTTACACTCAGACTAGTCAGACACTGCTGAGGGGAATACAGGAGCACTTGATAAACTTTGTGACAAGTGTAAATGGAAACAATTTTGTACATTATTACCATTATGGCAATCCTAAGTTGCAGGCAGACTTCTGGAAGTTCTTCTGTTACTTGTTAAAGGGTAAAGGACACAAAACTCAATACAGGAAGAAACCACCTTTAGTCCCTACTAGTTGTTTGTAATTCTTTAGAAAGTATACATGTGGTTCTTCACATTGTACTATTAGCAGCATTTTTGTAGGTTAGCAAACAGAAGGCAAAAGTTTTCTGGAAGTAAAAGCCCAACATGAAGTGGCCAAAATCAACATTTTATACATTTATCTTTTAGCATTTACACTGTACTTCTGTTTGTAGAGAATGGCACAAGGTAGAGGAGAAGGCAAACATTCAAACGCAGTAATTCAATCTACCTCCTCTCCTGTTTTCCACTACTTGCCTTAGCTTTAATGGCAGCAAACATGTCTGCACTTTATAAAAATAGAGTGCAGTTGTTCATGTAGCATCCATAGGAAGAGGACGAGGGAAAACACAATTGCCATGAATGTGTAAAAGCTTAACTGTTCTATTACCCATTTTTCTTTTCTGTATGCATTTGAAAGCTGTATACTTTTCTGTATTCTGAAATCCATGTGTGTTGCATGATTCTGTAAGCCAAAATGCTGTAGTACAATCATTATCTGAAGTTATGCCAAAATTGTATTTTGGATTATAGCATTAATATTTTAATTAAGTTTTAACCCTTTYATTTTTCAGTGGAACAATTGGCTCCTCTAACAAATATTTTCATGATGGTGTAAAATTAATTTTTTATTAAACAAGGTTTAAAGGTTTATTATCAAGACAATATCTAGGACATGATTTCAGCCTTCATTTTCTCAAATATTAAAAATCTGCATTACAGAATAAATCCAACTCGCCTACTAGGCTTGCCAGAGGAAGCAATGAGCCTAGCTAAGACATTAGGGGAGATGGATTTGTTCTGCATTGTGGGAGTGCCTGGTTCTGTGTGTGTGTGTGTGTGCACATCTGTGTGGAAGATGGGGTAAGGATGAGACTGTATGCATGGTATGGAAAAGATGGGATTGAATTTTAACAATGGGGAAACTTTGTCTGGCATCGGGCCCAAATAGAAATTAAATCCATCTGAGAGTGTGCTGGTTTTCACTGCGTAACTCAATGCAGAATAGTTTGGGACTGATGGGGAAAAGTAAAGGCTGCATGTTGGTTTGTTCTTGTTCATAATGCTTAATTCCACAGCTGTTATGAATACTGAAAGCATTGCTACAAGGCAGGAAAGGAATGCCCACATAGAAGATGTGGTGGGCTAGATTGGATGTTACTTCCATTTTGGGAGCTTTTGCGATTGGAAGCTTTCCAGCCTTTCCTGCTACTTATTTATTTTTCCCTCATCAAGATTAGTGTTATACATTATAGAACAGGAAGACAACGAGAGTGGGAGGTAGGGAAGTTAGGACTGTGAGGTTTGGAATAATTAACAATTCACAAAAATATTTTTATTAGCAAATAACACAGTGTTTTTAATTACCGTGTCAGAGAGTATGATGGTGAATTTTAACCAAATATTCATAAGCATATATAAGAACSTCACATAAATGATAGCCATCCGGAGAACATTAGGGTTACACCATAATGCCGTTGGTTAGTCAGGAAATGCTGAAATTAACCCTGCTTGTTGTGAATATAGTATTATATTCCTGCCCTYAATTACACAATCACATACTGTTTCTCAAATAATACACTCTGTTGGTACTTTTCCTCTTTATGGTATAGGAGACTCACTGGTAATTGTGAGGGTAAACTCAATAATCAAGAGTTATTGACTAGGTACCCACTGAAACCCTGTCTGCTTCTCTGCAGGGGAGAGTCCTTCTCCACAAGAGCTTARAGGGGGCAATATGTTTGAGCCACTCTCTTGCATCTTTTGGAAACTGGAGGAATTGAGGTGCCTCAGAGCTGGACCTCTTCCAGCAAACCCAACCATGTGTGCAGCGGCAACTAATAAACCCTGCAAGGAATGAGCCAAAGGCTCCCGTGGCGCCCTTAATTCAGCCCATGTGCATCTTCAGAACTTTATGCAGCTAAATTAGTTGTACTTTTGTGTGCAAGACCACCTCTCTTGGAGGCAACCCTTTGGGTCAGACTGTGGATGTAATGGCCATTGAAGATCCAAGGCATTTCTGAGGATTCCTTTAGGAGTGTCTAGAAGCCTTTCCAATGCCAGAAGAAATGGCTTGAGTCCTCATTAATTTTTCACTCAAACTCATACTTCAGCAGCAGTCTGTAACTATATCAATTTGCTTTAATTGGATTCCATCTTATTGGCAGAACTGAAAGTCAGCTTCCTTCTGAAATGGTGGGGTTTGTTTACTCCCTTCAAAATATGTATGTAGGTAAGCACGTCATATGTAATAAGTAATTGCTGCAGACCGAGAAATGGTGTTGAGGATGGTGGGGAGGCATTTCTGGGTGGATATGGCCTAAAAGCACAGTTTAACTCCTGTTCTGATTTCATTAAAGAGGTATGTGCAGGGGAATGGGTTTGTGAGGACTCAGAGAAGACAGGCCAGCTAGGGAGACTTGATTTGTGGCATTCTTCCAGACATGCTTTGTCTAGAAAATCCTTGTCAGGGATGCAGGGATTTTCATGAGAGCTGAGTAAAATATTGTAAATGGGATTAAATACTCTAATCAAAAGGCTCTGTGAAATTGGTCAAAGAAATGTGTTCCTCACAAATCCATAGGAGTTTGGGAGTTTGGTTGTTTTGGTGGTTTTTTTTTTTTTTCCTTAATAATTTCCTCATTGGTTTAATAGCCTGTGATCATACTGGAAGAAAAGAGATTTMTTTTTTAAGATATGTGTTTGGAAGAGTGACAGCAAAAGGAAGAAAAGTAAGTAAGAAGCATTTTCTGATTACTTTCAATCTGACAATTATCCATTTGTCCAGTGCAAACRTGGCAAGGACCGCGACTGCCCTCAAAGGAGGCAGTGTGAAAATGAGGRGAAGGAGATGAGAAAGGAGGGAGAAAAAGACAGGTGAGTGTCCCTCTGTGATGCCATCTGCCAGCTCACTGTGCAGCTGTTGTTGATCCCTGGGGGATGCACTGACACAATGTGGCAAAGGCAGCTGTGGACAGGACCAGTCAGAAAAGGATTTGCCCCAGTTTATCCTTTTTGCTCATTCAGGTGGGTGCTRCAGGTGTCACTAGAGCTGACCTTCATGAAATTTGTGTCTATTTATTGTCATTTGCATTAGTGAGGTTSTACTTTGTTCTACTTTGCAGAAATGCAAAAAAACTCCCTGCTTTATTTCTCTGCAGGATGCCTACCTGCTGTAGCTGAGACTGTACTCTGTAGTGYGCTAGTAAACTGCTAGTGGGATAATCCTAAGTAGTGTCTATTGATGTTTCCATTCTTGCAAAATCCTGGCTGCAAAGTGTGTTGTGTTGATTATCTTTTAAGAAGTCATATTGAACATCTTAAATGAGTATTTACCTCCTGATGGAGCAGTTGGTTTTCCTCTGTCTCCCCTGTTCCTATTTGTCCTTTTGGCAGTGTGATTCCCAGGCAGTGAAGACTAGATAAAGTATGTTCACATGAAATTCTGCTGTGYTATCTTACAGTAAGTCTGAAGTTGGTGGAGACACTGAAATTGAAAACAGAAGTCAGTCATCCATAATCAAAAGTGACAGAAGGGATGAAGAATCACAAGTATGTACAGCACCACTTTTCCCTCTATGTCTTTCACTCATATTACCAGTTTAAGACCAATACTGGTCTGTCTTTCCAGCCCTTACGTGCCTCATCTACCCAGGAGACAGGTTTGCAGTAGTGGTCAGGAGAGCCATTTTACTTTAGGGTAAGAAGAAATGGAGGGCTGGCAGCAATTCCTGTATTAGCAATCTCCACTGCACCTGATTTTCCCCTATGTCCCAAAGAGCCCRCAAGGGACTCACAGAGTGCTYAAGGCTCCACATTATGCTGTGAGGATAAGGAGAGGGCCTGGAGTACAAATCAGCCTGTTACKTGCTCTAGATCTGTTCCTTATCTGCTTCTAAAATCTGGCAAGGATGCATTTGGTACAAACTCGGGAGGAGGGGGATGGTAGCAGGGTGGGGGGGTGAGAGGTAGAGAGTGGCTCTGCATGGGAAGGTGCCTTTCACACTGAGAGGCAGCCACTCTGTACTGGGTTAAATCAAGGGAACAGTCTCAGTGGTGTAACTTCACCTTTGCCACACTGTTACTGCCCGCCTTGTACCAGGGTGCCTTAGCAGATGTTATCTGAAATGACCTGGACATGGTTCAGATTTTAAACCAGTTAAGAAAAAGAGCTTAAACTGATGCATCTTTGAGTTGGAAACACATTTAAACCAGAAAGAAACCAGAAGGATAATGAAAAACGTTCCCCCCTCCTTCTMTATACCACATCAGATTGACTAATCCTCTGTTATGTGGCTTTACTTTGAAACAGATCATTCTCGTTGCAACACGTTTAATGCTGCCAGCCACCACATGGTTATTTGGCAGCTATTTAAAGCTCAGATCATATTACTCTGTCGCAGTGCTAGGCACCCATGTTCCAACTGGTATACAACTGATCTAAAGAAAAATCAGCTTCAGGTTTTGTTCTCTGAAATGAAATGTGACGGCATGATCTCTATGATCCTTTTTCACCCCTTTTCTCTCTCTCACTTTTTTTTTTTTTTTTTTTTTTTTTTTTTTTTTTTTTTTTTTTTTTTTTTTTTTTTTTTTTTTTTTTGGAACAGCGTTTTGCTAGCACCACAGGGGAAATTCAGTTAGGTTGTCATCCTGATATAGTGTATTATCAGACGCGTTAGCTTTTCCTCCCTTTTACATTTGCTTAAGAGCTTATAAACCACAGAGAATAAAAAGTGCTAAATAGAATGAAATGACCTGTCAAGGGTAGATATAGTATTTGTGAATGACTTWAAAAAATTCCAGCAGCTTCAAGCACTCCAGTCTCACTGACTGTCTGCGTTATCTTGAAATTTGGCCTCTTTCTTTTTTCCTCAAAGTATAGCTCTTTGACGGTCATTGGTCTTTGATGATTCTGTCTTGAAAAGGACTAATTTTGTCTTTGCATATTCAGTCCAGGGTGAGATTTTTGTAGCAGAAGAGAATATCTTTATGAGATTTGAAACAGATTTGAAACATCTCTTGATATCCTAAGACTAATCTTGAATTTTACAAAATATTGAACAAAGTCAAGACAAGCTACTCCCAAGAAGAATTAACCAATAAATACACTGTAGGGAATTTAGTTATTCTATTAATGGAGAACAGGAGAATTTTCCATGGACAATAAAGTGACAGATCCCATGCCCAGGTCATGTTTACTCTGATAGATATATTAAATTCAGGGGCTGGAGTGATCATCTTGTATTTAATCTATCTCAGGAAATATGGGATAGTACTTTCTAAGAAGCTCCAGTGAGTCTTGATTRGGAAACTGAAGTTTTTTATGTAATCCTTCTCTTACTCCTATTTTCTTAAGTCCTTCCCATTTGTACGTCATCATCCTAGCCACACCCCCACACCCGCAATTATGAAAAAAAAACTTTTCAGGGTTTAAATCTTGCCCTGAACTTTAAATAACAAGTTGCTAGCCAAAGCAATATGCACAGCATATTCCTGTACGTTCTGGGACTAGCRTTAAGTACCTCGGTTCTTTGGCATGTACATGACATAATCGGGTACAAGAGCACCCTTTCAGCCTTCCCTGAGAGGCAAGCTTGAGGGAGGGAAGTGTTAAGCTTCCCTTGAAGCACCACATGCTTTGAGGCACTGGTGTGCTCCACCATGCACACAACAGWCCTGCACGAGTGTGGTGCTGAGATAACCTGAACAGCTTTGTGATCTGCTCCMGGGCCCACACTGGGGTCCAGAAGTGGCACAGCTTAAAATGCAGACTCCAAGACATGTCTGTGTAGCAAGGCATGTGGACAACTAGCTTGAAAAAGTTAGCTTAAGTTCTGTACTCTGCCAGCTGATGGTGACTGTGCCTGTGGTGTCCAAGACAAAGAGAGGGTCAAAGAGAGAGGAGGAACTACAATCTGAATTATGCACTCTGCCTTCCCCACAGAAACAAGGCTCARTGTACAGTGTTGTGATCCTATCACTGGAGCTCCAAATCCCTGTCATGTTTTTGAAGCTGCACAATGCACCATTAATTTCTGGGTTTCCCCAAGATTAGCTGTGCCTGAGGAAATGAGACTGGTGGGATTCGGAATGGAATGTGGGATGTGTAGGTTCTAGGTCTTTAGCTGGATTGATACAGTACTATATAAAAGCTGTGCAGAGCTTCGTATTTCCTTGGAAGATTTTTCTGGCTACTCTCTATATCAGAGAATGCAGTTCATGGGAGGCCCTTGCTTCTATCTGAAAAAAAAAAAAGTTCCAGCCTGATTTAAAAAAAACCAAAAAAACCAGCTCCTATCAGCTTCATTTTTCTAGCTGTAATGAAAACCTAGTAGTACCTCATTGTACAAACATCCCTATAGAAAGCTGTCACAAGGCAGTGACATACACACTCAAAGACAGGAGGGTCACAGTTGGTTCTATTACGTAAGACCCCCTTATAAGTCTAACCCTGTGATTCACCCAGTGAATATTTGGATAACCTTCCTGCAGTAAGAAGCATTACTTGTAATTCAGATGTATGGGAATATTAAGTAATTATATTCCAATTATGAACTACTATAAAAAAGCATGTCTGACATTTTTTCTCTGCAGAAAAGAAGCCAAACAAATTCTATGCATATTTCAATGGCAGTGAAATATTCTTCAGATTGCCCTTGGTAATCTGTGTCCATATCTCTGCTGCTCTGGTGAAATGAACACATCCCTTGAAGATGCTGCGCAAATCAGCTGTGGGCTTTTGAATTTAGTTGAGAACTTTTGCACTCAGTGTGGAAAGAAATTCATGAACTACAGAGTCCAAAGTGAAGCCCCAGTATACAAAACCCCTTGATCTGCCATTTGCTTAGGTGTTTGGTCAGATCCTTATTCCAGCACAAACAAACTGTTCAGTTATTGCCAGTATGCCTACATGCAGGAATAGAAGTAGATGCGAGAGTGTCTAAAAACTGCTCAATAACAGAAAAAGATAGGGCCTTGAGAAAGCGATTTACAAAAAAAGCATTTGGCTTCCACCAGCTTTTCATTGCACCTGGATCCTGCCAGCGAAGAATGCCAAAGGTGTGGCTTTGAAGTTTGGAAAGAACACTTGTACTGTATCAGTTTCTGAACTACTCCAGTGTTAAGACAAATGGTTGGCAAAACCAAACTCTCCCCTCCTGAGTCTGGGACGCCTGCCAATTTCTTCTTCCGCGAAAGGGAGAATCTGCATCGTGTTTGTTGAGATCTGTATTTGTTGTTTATCTAAGAGAGAACATGGGTGACATTAACGCAGACGGGACGGAAATCCCCTTGGCTGAGGAGGYGCTTTCTCTCCTTTGGTCACTCTTAGCGGCGGGCTGGGAAAAGACGGATGTGCGGGTCAGGGGCGCTCTGCTGTGCGTGCCAGGGCGGGCCGGGCCGCGGCAAACCCGCGGGGATCCCGGCAGAGCCGCGGGACAGCCGAGGCCCAGGGTGCCGGGAGCTGTGCGGGAGCGGTGCGGGAGGGGTGAGGGAGCGGTGCGGGAGGGGTGAGGGAGCGGTGCGGGAGCGGTGAGGGAGCGGTGCGGGAGCGGTG
>NW_026623343.1:272398-288843 GCF_030028575.1 Malurus melanocephalus
GGGAGCGGTGAGGGAGCGGTGTGGGAGCGGTGAGGGAGCGGTGAGGAAGCGCTGTGGAAGCGGTGAGGGAGCCGGGCCTGCAAGGCGTTCGGCGGCCACCGGGGGGCTTCATTTCCCCTCGAAAGGAGCTCTGGCGGGAGCCGCTTCCCGGGAAAGCGGCTTGTTAGCGCTAATGAGAGCCCGGCTGTTCTGCTCCCGCGGCTCAGCATTTGCTGTTAGCTCAGGATTTAGCCATTTAAAGGTATCTCGGCCTCCCTGTTTATTTTGAGGGCCTCACGTCTGTCAGCTTTCACCGAGTAGAGGCTAATACACTCAAACACATTTTACCCTTCGCGGGAGCCTTAGTAGCAACGAAGGCCATTAGTGGGGCAGGACAGCCCCAAATGCTGGGCTAAATGCTCTTTCCAGCCTGCCAGGCTCCTGCGGCTGCGGTGCTGCTCTACTTTTTGCGATAAATGGGTGCTTCAATAATTTCTTGCTTAAATAATTAGCTGTGAGAGTAATACATATTAATAACTGTAATACATTGGGTTTTTTTTAATGTATTATATTCATTCATATTTTTTTTAATGTATTATATTCATTCATAAGATCTCAAAGTACTTTATAAATGAGGTCAGTGCAATTAACCCTATTGAACCACCGCTGCGAAGAAATTCCAGATGTACCCATAACTGATGCTGTCACTGTGCATCAGCTGGACAAATGGTCCTRTTTCTAGCACCTTTAATCCAATCTGGAATCAAAACCAAAACAGCGGAAAGCCTCCATATTAGATAAGGTTTTTGGTCACAGAAGCTGCCACTGCCTTGAGGAAGGAAGGAAATAGCCTGGAAGAATTTGGAAACTACCCCGCTGTGCTTAAAGTGGTTGGGGATCACTGAAGAACTGAAATGARGAGAAGCAGCAGTTGGCAAAAAACTGGAAGAGGTAGAGAGTGAAGTTTCTTAAGTAACATGTAGCTTAGAGAGCTGTCACAGTTTTTGAGATAGTCTCCTGCCCTTCCTTGGAGAAAAACGTTCCCAGTGATCTGAAAGAGTGAGGGGGCTAAAGCCCTAAAAGGAGGCCTCCAATTTTAGAAATATCTCTCCTCACCATAATCCTTCCACTTTTATAACATTTTCTACGTATGACATTATACGAACTGCGTAACTGACAAATCCTTCATTTGCATTAGATTTAAGTGGCTTCCCTCCCATCACTCCTCACGGTTAAAAATACATTACAGAAATTACTATCCTGCCTGGGAAAATGTGTGATGACTCTGGTGTCTGTCGTTTATTTCTAAAACATTTTGGCACTTTTCCTCCCAAGTTGTCTTTTCCCTTCAGCTTTGAGAGGGGAAAGGAAAGTGCAGGGTTAGGGCAAGATTTTTCCATTTCCCTGGTTATTGCATGCATGCATTGAAGCCCACATGCCAGGCATGACGGAATCTAAATGCTGGGCAGGAACAGTGAAATCCTCAGGAGGAAAGGAGAATAGAAAGCCCAGAGAAGCCACAATTTGGGCTGCCATAAGAATGACCGTATCGAATCAAACCAGAGGTACTGGCCCAGGATCTTTTCTTCCTACACTGCCCAATATTTACAGAAAGACTGTCAGCAAACAGCAAGTGGAGCATGACCTTTCCTTTCATATGACCTTTCAGCTTCTGCAAAGGGGAAAAATTCAACCCTGTTTTCAYCTCCTTGCTACATCGGCTAAATTTGGCCCTGTGCATGCAAACAGCCCTCTGATCTTCTTCACTCCTTTCTCCTGCAGGCCWACAGCTGATGCTCCAATGTCTTGTCTCAGGGGCTGCTTGTGTGGGGTGTTTCTGAGCATTAATCATGCTACAGACATCCGTTTTCCCTCTGATAAGAGCCTGGCTCAATCTGCAAGGAWAGGAGGGGAATCAATCTGCCTGATTGCCGTAGACCCTTCATTTTGCACTGCTCAGCCCCTTGCCAAGCAGAGCAGCAGGGGAGTCTCCGCTCAGTTGCTCCCAGCAGGTGTCACTATGGAATGGGAAAATGCAATTCCAGGGCTGGGAAAGAAGTCTGGCTGCAGGCAGAGCATCCTCTGACAGTGCCGCCGAGGTAGCATGCCACTGTGTCCCGGAAACTTTCATAATTAGATCTGAAACMGACGCGCTGCCACCCTCTGCCTTCCCTCCTTTTTTCCCCCTTCATCACAGCAACCATAATAGCGGGTCGGAGGAGATTTTGACTTTTTTTTAAGCATTGCTTAGCAATGAATGCAGAGACACCCATCTTCATGGATCACTACCCAGTGTAGTAACACAGCACAATAATGTGTAAAGTTTCCAGAACTGTTGGTAATTACTGATAAGCCCAGTTCAGCTCTCAGTTACATACAAAGCTGGGTAAACAATGGGAGGAAAAAATTAATTAGAGCCCATGTTTGCTAAAGCTAGCTAGTGATTCCATCTGATCACGTTCCTGCTCCTTTTATTCCCTTTGCACAAACGTTTGGGTGGTCAGGTTTTTCTGGCACCTAAATGTGCAGGGTTAGCTTTTGTCTGTGCAAATAAAATATTTCYCCCAGCGCATGGGCCCTTCTGGCAAGGGCTCGCCCATGCTCTGCCCTTGTGTTTGCAGCTGGGAAGGTGGGAAGGCAGAGGTYAACTGGTCACCTCTCCTAAGCAGTACTGTGAGTCTATACATCAGCAAGAGCAACAGGGGGAGAGAGAAGTGAGGAAAAGAATGAAAGGGAGACAGTGGGAAGGACATTCATCTGGAGATATTTCACACATGTCTTGACCCCAGAATACCTTTGTACAGTTAACACAGACTATGTGAAGAGGCAGAGGGGAATTTGCCATCTCACAGAAAGTTCTTCTTAGGGATGCTCTGAACACACTGGTGACATAAACATTTGGCCTGGCTTTGATTGCYTCACTTGCTGGGAAAACTGAGGTGGACACAGTTCTCAAAATTTTTATCCTAATGGGAAGGCTCAATAAGTGCTGTGTGGCAGCTCCAAGACTGCATGTGCCCTTTGTCCCTCCCTGGCTCCTCATCAGGGACTCAGACAGCTTCTGTGTGTTCAGGGGAACTGAGGGTATCAGAAGATGTTGCCAGAACGCTAAAAAACATATTGTCCTTTATGACTGGTTGAACGTCCTTGCTATGGTAGGTCTCACTTACTAATATCAAAGCAAGACCAGTCTTGAGAACGTAATCAGCCCAGATGACCTCTAAATGTCCCTTCTGGCTAAAATAACTCCATAATTCTACTATCATGGGATATTWACTTATCCATGTCCTTGAACAGTGCCCTTATTTTTCCTGTGTACCCTTTACCAGTTTTATGCAGTAGCAGTGCCTATTCTTTGCTCTGCCATTCTCAGAGATCTCATGGAATGTGACATCTTCTCTACTGATTATAAATATTGTGTCCATCTTTCCCTCTTCTGCATCCTTAGGGAAACTCAGATGGCTCTGCAGGTGAGGACCATGTTTGGTCAAGGGTAAACAGAGAAAGTACTTGAGTGCTCTCAGCATCATCTCCTTACATCATCATTGCCTGAAAGTGCTCCCTCAGAGTCAGTGTTTCAGTGATTGCTTCAGATTCATCTCCAAATTGTAGCAACCAGATCAGGTAATTATGGGCATGGCTTGATCTTTTGCTGTCAATGAACAGTTTGGTGAAACCTGGCATCTGCTTAGACTCATAATGTGTTTCTCCTTTGTGAAGAAATGCTTGGCAGATGGACCTATAAAATCCTACACGTAAGTGCACCCCTTTTATTGCTGTTGTTCATGCCTTGGTGTGCAAAGCTGTGTTTTATGGGGTGTTGGGAAAGGCTCASATCAAAGCTAATGTGATTTACCCAYGATACCTTCAGCAAGAAGAGGAGTTCAAAAGATAGGAAATAATCTATGAAGACAATCAGGCTTCACATATCTTTTCCTGTACTTTAAGTAGGGTTGAGACACCATAAAAAGAAGGATTCTGGGCAGAGGCCTAATATTAGTCCCTCCCTYTTCCCACTAGCACATTGGACAACAAGGACCCCATCTAACTTAGCCTACAGGGTCTCCCCTTGGCCTCCAACCACAAGTATCTGTCCTGGCAGTGTGTTTCTAAAACTTGGAATGTGTAAGTGTAAATAAATTCTTCCCCATTCCTATTTGAGTTTCTGTCAAAAAAAAATATCCCTATGTTCTAATTTTTGTTTATTCTGTATATAGTTGCTGCATATAATCCATTCTAATTAAACTGCAAACTTCTTTTGTAGAGAACTCAATGCTGATGAAATCGATGTCAAGCGTTATATAAGTCTATATCATTTGTACTAATCTTTTAAAATTCCATGGGCATCAAAGGGTAGCAAAAAATTACACCAACCTCCAAAATAAGGCACCCAGATCTGTTTACTGTTGCACTTTGGCTGTCCCTGGGGTCTCCTAGGAATTTACAAAATGGGGAGCAGAGCCTGACACAAGGTGTCGGCTGGCTAATGTGGGTGGTACTTGGGTGTCAGATAAAACTTCATTTAGAAATGCAGCCGAGGAGAAGGAAGCCTTCTGTACCCAGCACAGCCCCTGCAAATCAGCTCTCAAATTTGATACCGTGTAGTGARCAAGTGCTCAGCAAGTTATTCCCCGTGCGTGGGTTACAGAGGTGATGCTGCTGTCACACTCGTCGCTGTGCCCGGTGTCCAGCAGAAGACCCTGAGACACTTTGCTCGCTGTGCGGTAGCGCCTGGGCCATGAGCCAGCTGAGCTGCGTGCACTTGCTCGTGCTCAATTAGCAGGATCAGGCTGTGTGTGCAATCCACACCGACTGCCGTGCCAAGGCACCAGTTGCCCTCAGCAGCTAATAATACAGAGCTGCAAAGTACAGTTAATTAAGTAGGCGCGATTTATTCCGTAGTATGTTCCCTCCATACCAAATAGCGTATGGTTGTCTGCTAGTGATGGAGGTTGTTGCTCCCAGAGCTGTCCCCTGTGCTCCTGGTCTCAGGTTCTGATTCCTTCTTGATGCTCTGTGCAGGACTGTGACCTGAGCCAGGGGTTCAGTAGGCCATGCCTAATACCAAAAATGGGAAGTCTTATTTTGAACTAAACTCTTGGTTAGTCTTAGAGTCTGGACTTCGGCTGTTTTTCTTTTTTTTTTTTTTTTTTTGGCCATCTTTGACATCTTTTTTCTTCTAAGCTAAGATCCCAAAGATCTAAATAGCAGTTCTTTGCAGAAAACAGGCTAGCATTAGAATTTCTATGAAAACTTGCTGCTAATTGCTCACCATTGTCCCCACCAGCGTTTTCAGTGCACTGAAATAATACACAGCAGCTTCGTGCAGAGATTCTTGGTCAGCTTCAGTCATTCACAGAGGCAGAGAGCTATGACTTACATGTCCAGAGAATGTATGGGAAACACTTTAAAAATAGAAAGGTTCTTGTTTTATAATCTTCCTTTTGGAGAGAGCCCCCTTTTGGAGAGAAACGTGTTCTCAGGCCGTGCATCAAGCTTGAAGGCAGATTTGTTACAACTGCATCATTGGTTTGGGGTGAAGAGAGATGCACTGGTGCTTTATAAGGATGCTAAAAATCATTAAAAAAAMCCCAAAAACAACACAGGAGTAACTTATGAATGATTGATAATCATCTGGGGGCTAGTGTATCAGCAAACCTTGCTTTCTTCTCTGTCTCTGCTACCTAGAGTAAGTGTTCGGCAACATCTGCCATTTGTCTGGCCCAAGGTGAAATATCCATTTGGTTTTGAGGAGGAATCAAACATATTCACAGTGCCTCTCATCTTAGTTAAAATGTTATTCTTAGGTTGYAAAGAAACCTTTACTGCCATACAGTAAACGAGGTGTAAGTCCACTGAAATAAACTCAGACTGGTTTAAGCACAGACCAGAAAATAGTGCTACATGTTTCTTTTAAAAAACAACAAACAAATGAAACAACAAAAAAACTGGGAAAGATCATGAAATATAAAGGTATATTTGAATGATCTGACAGTCATATCTACACTAAGAACCATATTCATTAGTCTATTCGTGCTTTGCCAGCATTGATGAGCAGGTAGAAATCAAACTCTTCAGACCTTCCCTGTCATTTGTTGCTCCTCACCTGCTTTTCCGTTTGGAAATCAAACACTGAGCTCTCCCTCTGCTATGGACATTTGAAAGGTTTCTATTGTGTMCCCTTCCTTGAGCTGGCTTTCAGTTCAAATGGCAGTGGACAGACTAGATAAGAAAGGTTAAATGGTTAATTTGTAAAACTGAATTATTAATTTCAGGAGAAAATAGAAGACCATGAATCTTGTGTACTGGGGGTGTCACTTGCAGTGACAAGGAAGGCCTTCAGATCTAGCAAGAACTGATGGACACATAAAGGACACCACCCTGTGCTGCTGATGTACTACAGGTACAAGAAAAATCGCCCTACACATATCTCACCTGGGAGTTACCTCCCTTCTTCTTTACTGAGCCCATGGCAGGAGCCARAGCAGGCACACGGRAACATGGTGGGAGCCGAAGGTTTGGAAATGTGTAAGGAATGGCAAGGAAAAATGAATTCTGGAGGAGACATGAGGCTGCTCAGGAAGGGAGGGAGGAAGGCAAAATGCCTGACTGCAACAGTCTGTGGTTTGACTTAGAACAAAACACAACAAAKCTAGGCGGGAAAAGTGCAAGAATTAGGAGAGCAGCAATAAGATCACACAGTAAGTAACTGCCTACATGCACAATKAGATGGTTCCAAGCCATTTTAAAGAGGAGTTGTGTGAATAATTGATTTTTCAGTTCACTGGTCAAACTGAAGGAAAAAAMCATTTATTTTGGGTTGACCTGAAGCATAAAATTTTATTGGCTTTCTTGGAAAATTGAAAAAAAAGTTGTGGAAAATGGTTTGGGGTTGAARTCAAAGTTTAAGGATTCACATATTTGGAGGAATTGAAATGCTCGTTAAGTGCATTTTAGATTTAGAGAAGTTTTAAAATAATAACTTTTGAACAAAAAAAAGTGATTAATTTTTGAAAATAGGTGAAAAATTCTGTGAAAATATGAAAATAATTTATTTTTTAAAAAATGATCATGCTTTCTTTTCAGTCAAAATTATTAGCCAAATCAAACCAAATTCAGAAACAATTTTGACCTGACCTGTTTGTCTAGTACCTAGCAACACTGCTTCCCTCTGTTCTTCCACCTTTCCTTCACAGGACAGTGMACTTGTTGGAAGATAGGTTGTAAACAAATTCTCAGAAAAATGATGATTTTTAAATGAGAATTTTTAACTTGCTTTTGTTGGACATGAACAATGTAATTCTAAATGCATTCCTCTATTGTGAAGCTAAGATTACAGAGAAAATATTCAAGTGAAGAAATAATTTAGTTTTGTAAGTAATACATAAATAATGTAAATAAGGCTTGACGAATGAAGAAAAATTTACTTAAGCAGTCCATAATACCCACTACTTGCAAAATTACCCATCACCAGTCCTGAGAAAAAAATAAGAATAAAATAGCCTGTGGTGTCAAAGTATTCAGATAAGCATCACGGGTTTTCCCTGTAGTTCCAAAGCCATCATTCCTGTGCCAGGCTGGTGGTTACCCGARGTGCAGAGGGCAGTTTGGGGGTCTCCTGTGGAGCTGAAGGTGGGCGAGATCATTGTCTGGTCACGCTGACTGCCCAGGTGTCAGCTCCCAAGGCTGGATCTCTCTTTTTCACTCCCTAAGGAAAAGCTGACTTGCCTCCTGTGGGCTGTGCTTTCAAGCTTGCTCTTCTTCCTGCAACAGTTCAAAGATCAAAGAAGGAGCAGAGGCTGTTTCCCAGGATCCAAAAGACACCCATCACACAGACCCTGTGGGAGATGCCTGGCAAAGGAACAGAAATCAGTGATCATTTTCTTTGGTAGCCMGTTTCTCCCAGTGCCTTGATATTATATTGAAAAGGTTTTCTCTCTTATAAATACCATCTACTCTTTATTAGTTCTCTTTCTTAAGTGTGCTTTATTCCTGCACATTATGCTTTATGTACACTTAAAATTTCCCGAATGGATCACCTCTTCTTACATTAGCTGAGTAACTCTGAGCAAGAAAAGGAAAGAAGTTTTCTAACACGAGTACCCTTCCTACATCCACCTCTCAGAATCACAGACCTGGTGCATTTGGTGCACAGGGCCTTTCCCTGGGTCAGGGGGGTGAAGACTTTGCTTGCAGGGAACTGCATCGACCTCTCCTCACATGGGCTCAGCAGAAGAGCACAGGCAGTTATTTATGGCTCTGAAGCCTAAGCAGCTCTTCGAAATGAAGACACCTTGATCTAGTTAGGTTACGGAAAATAATGGGCACTATACATGTGCTTTGATACATTTGCTTTTCTTTTGATTTGTCTGAAAGCCTCTCATTCTCTGTCTTTCTTCTCCCTACTGTCATTTTCCTTTTTTCTCTTCCCATTCCCAGTTCAAACCTGWCTTAAAGAGTTTATGAAGGAGAACCAGGCCCCAGCACAGCCATTGATCTTAAGGGGATCAGGTTTCTGCCCATACCACTCTGTCCTTTGGGTCTTGCTGAAGCAATCAGACAAGCAATTTATTTTATATTAAAAGTTTATTAGGGACAACCACTCTTGTTTTTTGTTATGTGTTTCTGTATTTTTTTCTCCAGGAAAAAAAAAATGGAAAGAAGCAGTCACACCAAGATGGATTCATAGAACAATTAATGATGATAAAAATACCATCCTCACAGCCATTAATGACTGCACTGTGATATTCCTTTTAAGGCAATAGATCACCTTATCATGACTTCTGTGGCTCTCTGTGCAAAAGGAAAAAAAAAACCCAACCAGCTTCTCATGGTGTATAAAGAAATTGAAACCTGTTTATTTATGACTGGATAAGAATGAGCTGCCTCATTAATGTGGTATAAAATGGGTATAATTCAGCATTCCCTACAATCCCCCATGACGTGTTGACAGGTGCTGTCATGCACTATCACTTTTAGGTTATTGCACTCTAATAGACTGCAATTATAGCTCATTTAATATGATATGACAGTGAGGAAGCACGTGCGAGGTTACAAGCAGTTACACTTACAAAACAAGCTGGTGGCAGTGTATCCAGCTATAGGTAAATATTGCAGGGGGCAAATCCCCTTTCCACTGCCACAGAGCCCAAATGTCTGCGGCTAAAGGTCTTATGCATACAGTTCTTGCAATGAAACATTTGTGCCTCGCATTTTCTCTTATTTTCCCCACAAATGCCAAYATTACTGTTTTCAGTCGTGCCTCCTAATGTTGCTCCAACAGTTGAAACCACAGCAGGGGGTGGAGTAGACTTGAAGAAAAGCCGAAGCTGTAAGCAGCACAAGATTTATAACAGTTGGCAGCCCAACATCTCATCTCGTACAAACAACTCGGTTTCCTTTTGGCGGCSTGCTGTGCCACTAACAAGGCAGGCTACAGAATTCACCCACTGGGTGATGGGGAAAGGCAGCACGAAGCACAAACCAGCATCATTTTCATATGGTAGGAGAGCAGMAAAAAAGTTGGGCCTTGCGCATTGATTTCATTCATTAGAGGGGAAAACTGCGGAACTGGGTAGAAATGCAGGAAAGAAATATTTTAAACTGGTTGAAAACAAAAGTCCCCTCAGGGGACTTAAGATTTCTCAACAGCATCTGCAACCCGAGCATTGCAGGATTTCGCCAGGGCAAGTTTTGCGCTGTGGCCATGTAGGTGGTATTATAAGCCAAAAAGACGCCAGCTAGTCTGTGTTTTTGTCTAAGCCATGTWCTGAAGTGAGGGATTTTGCTACTTTCTTGCTTAAAATGTGTTTCRGATACTGCTTTAAATGCTGAGGTCATAGCTATTCTTGCACACCGAAAAACTGTGTGATATATTCCTTCTGGGAGTGGCCACACACTTAAATTCAAGAGTTTAAATATAAAAACTTAGAAGCTGACTCGGTGCAGTATTTTCAGAAACCCAGGTTCCTGGCCCATGCAGCCGTGGTGCCTCGACAGCTGGGTCACGCCATATGGGTCAGGATGCCGTGTCTCCGTTTCACGCGCCCGCGGAGCCAGAGTAACACTCTTCAACCGGTTTGTAATGAAACATCTCCTTTGCATTACAAAGAATGTGCTTGTTTGCTGGAGCTCGTTCCCCACCAGCAGCAATCGTATGCTTGGCACACCTCCTGGAAGAGCACACACGCAGCCTCCTCTGCTCCTCTTGCGCAGCATGGAAGGCTCAGCCTGCTGAGCCGTTGCCTTCCTCCCTCCCTTCCTGAGCAGCCTCATGTCTCCTTCAGAATTCATTTTTCCTTGCCATTCCTTATGCATTTCCAAGCGTCTGGCTCCCACCGTGTTCTCTGTGTGCCTGCTTTGGCTCCTGCCATGGGCTCAGTGAAGGAGAAGGGAGGTAACTCTCAGGTGAGGTCCATTATGGGGCCACTGCTTCTCTGCCGGTGGTAAATGATTCAGCCAGCCCTGTGTGCCTAAGAAAGTGGACTTTTCTGACCACAGATAATTTTCAGGGGAGATRTCTATGCACACTTCAGCTTAATAATCCCAACTGGTTGCTATGTCCTGTGGGCTTGCTCCAAGGATGCATATTGGAGCCAGTGTCTCATACAAACCCTGTTAAACTAACCGTACCCTTTGGCTCTTCAGGAGATTGCAGTCCTAAGGAAAACATCACTAATACGTCCCTGTACTAAAAATGGTGGCATGTTATTTTGCATCTTTTCATGCTATTTTCTTCCTCCAACCCAAGGGAAATATTGAATTAATTGAGTATACTGGGGTACTGGAGAGAAAATACAAGAAATGCTGATATAATCATACAACACTTGTAATTTAATATTATTGTTAATTTGATGCAGGAGTCTGGAAATCTCCTGTTACTCTTCTGGGAAGAACCTCTTCTGCAGWCCAGTGACACAAATTCCCTGGTTCTTTCTGAAAATCCCATTTAATGTCACTGTTGTTTTCAAATTCTCCTATGATAAAGTCTAAGTTGTGAATATTAAGATAATATTAAGATACACAGGACTAAATAAACTNTTTTTTTTTTTTTTTTTTTTTTTTTTTTTTAGTAGCTCTTTGACATTTGGATTTGGGTTAAACAAAATTGTATCTAAATATTTAGACTATAATTTTTTAGTCATGGATGCTTTTAGAAATGTTGATTTCGTGTAACAGCTATCAGCCTTTTTCTTYGTAACCAATCTCAAATCTGATAGCCTTTTTTCAGTTATAAAAGTACTAAAATATCAAAATTTGCTTTAGTATACCAGTAATATCACATGGAAGGTCTACTAAGAATGTGAGAGTGCTAGCATTGTCCAGACAAATAATACTTTGCGGATAAGAGCTACAAACAGTAGCATCTATATGCACCAATCAACATTGCTACAAAAAGGAAAAAAAAAATCCCCAAACTAAAAGGAAAACAGACTGGGGATGAGGGGGCACAAAGCAGAAACTTTCACTTCTGAATTTTCTATTTTCTATTTTCTTCTATTTTTCTTCTATTKYTATATCATCTTCTATTTTCTATTSTTTTCTATTTTTCTTGTTTGGCATGAAAAGTTGTCTCTATACATTGAGGCACAGTTAGACCCAAACTTCTGCCTCCAATCAGTGTTTGGCTGGCAGGAACTGTGTTATTGCCTTTGGTTCATATGGTTTTTTTTTGTTCATACCTGAATAAAGATTTTGTCACTGAGTGGGAAGGTTAGGAAAGAGACCAAGGGTTAATGCTKCTTGAAATAAAAATCCAAGTGAACTTCTACAATAATCTACTGAGGTCTCCTAAGGGATGCCACAGATGGCATGTGATCCTTCTGCCTTGGATGGCGCCTGACACCCATGGATGGGGCTGAGGGGTGAAAGGAGCAGTGCCAGGAAGAGCATTAGACATGGGATTTTCTTTTTCTGCAAACTGGTTGTAAAACAGCACCAGCAGCAGAGTCCCTGTTACAAAGTTTGGTGATTTTATACCTTCTTTTAATACTTCACGCTTGTAATAAGCAACTTTCTTCCCCCTTCTCATCCTTACTTTCATCATCCTGGGAAAGCAATTTATTTAGTGCCCTTTGCTATGTACAGAAAGTTCAATTGTGGCTGTGATTTTAGTCAAGTTATCAGGAGTGAAACAGCGTGTTTCACCCTGCTACTGTAGTGATTTCTAACACATTTCATAAATTTCATTATGAAAGAAAATGTCAAATAGAGAATTCAAAGTTCTCTTTTTAGTGTCTGTCTTCATGAACTGCTCACAGTGGATAATGCTATAACCTCTACASGTAAAATGGAGCATTATCAAAGACAGGCATTCGCAAATCAACAGGGAGGTAGAGACCTAAAAGGCTTTTTGTTTTGTTTTTAGTTTTGACAAAGGATGATCAGCTCTTTGCAAGTACTTCTAGGTTTTATTTTGTACTTGACTTGATAAAGCCATGATGAAGTGGTGAGCACTATCTTTTCTCTGTTTGTTTCTAAGAGCTATGACCTGTAGTTTTTGTATGAATCAAATATCTGAACCTATATATGTGTGAGAAAATAGAATGGTGCATTAGTGGGGATCTTTTTGACTACATGCAGAATTCTTCTATTTCGTTCTTACATAAGGAAGACCTTGGTGATAGTGAAGTAATGAATAGTGGCATTGCATTTTTCAAATGATAARTTTAGGATTATTGAACACTTTTAAAATAAGATTCCCTCAAAATCAACATTTTAGTCCTTTCCATACTCATGTGAAATAGTGGGAGTCTCATTAGAATTTTTCCAGTTAGACCAATTTCTTTTTCTCTCTTTTAATTTTTTCCATTTTCCTGTCCCTGTCCCTGTCCCTCTCTCTCTCTTTCCCTTTCCTTTTCCCTTCCTCCCTTCTCCTCCTTCCTCACTACCTTTATCTTTCCTTTCCCTTCCCCTCTGTCTCTTCCTCTCCTCTCTGTCCCTTTCCCTTTCCTCTATTTTCAAGATAAATCCTATCCTTGTAAATTCATAACTGACAGGGCTGACAACTAGAATATTTACTGGAAAAACAAGAACACACAGCAAGACTTTATGATTCTATTCCTCATCTGTATTTCTTTATAGGGTGTGTTCTGCTGTATTTGGTGCATGTGTCAGTGGAGATGAAAAGATACTTTACAGGGAAACTGAAATCTATTTCCAATGTCATTGCTATAGCACAAAATGGAATACTATGAATGACAGTCAGATTTCCATAAATGGCTCCTCTATAAGCAAAATTCTGAAGTGATTTTTATTTCTAATGTCACCTGTGGAGGCTCTGCAATGTCATTCTGATTTTTGTCAGAATAATTATATTTAATTTTGGGGTTTTTCTATCAGAGGTCTACAAATTTATTTCATAAGTTAATGCTACTCATTTATCCAAACCAGCAAGAAATAATAATTTCCCTCTTTCCCTTCAATAYTGTATGGACATTCTTTAATGGTTAAAATATTATCAGGAGGGAGGAAGCGAGAAAATGTCTTTTGTGAGTCTTTCCCAGTGAGCACAAGTCTTTGTTTGCCTGGTGTGGAAGGCCAGTTGAACCCTGCGTTGCATGAAGACCTGAATCCCTGCCAGTCAAAAAGAAAGTGTTTCCTCAGTGAGGGCTCCGTAGTAGTGGAAGTCTGAAGTGTGTGTATGTGGGAAGCTAGATTCCGAGATTTTTCTTTAGCAACGCGTTATGTAGAGTTTCAAAATGAGATCAGTGAAGTCAAATCAACCTTCCAAGTCCATTTCAGGCTTTCTTTTTTATTATTTTTTTTCCTCTTTGGACATAAAACACTTCAAATAAAAAGTTCTATTAATAAAGCTCTAACCACAGATTAAATATTTCTGCTGACATTATTTGACTGATAATATCTATTTCAAAGTTCAAATTTTAATAAGGTATTACAAAGCATAGGAAGAAACAAGCTAATCAAGCCAAGTTTCATATTTCCCCTCTTTGTATAAAATGATAAGTGAATTTAAAGCTAAGCTTTGTCTCTTTAATATCTGCTAAATATGGATGAATTACTGAATATATATTTATTCTTAGCCTCATTTAAAGGCAAATATTTACAAGGCTTTTCTGTTGTAATCTGRTTTTAATATCTCAACTGAAAATGATTCATAACATGTGGCTTCAAATACCCTGTAGTTAAAGAGGCCAAAAATTAATTAGCTGATTCTAGCAAGGGTTTCTTGGAACTGACCTTGAAAGGAAAAAAAGCGATACTGTTTATCAGATCATTGTACATTGTTGTTGCTTGTGCAAAGAATTTCAAGAGTAAATAACAGAGAGTGGCAATAACTTGTGTCTGATCCTTGGTGCTGATGTGCATGTACATCTTTGGTTTCCTGTGGCTCTTGTAGTAGGCCTTCCAGGGCCAAGTATCTTCTGTCCTTTTGACATGGAAATTGTTCAGACAGGCATGGGCATGTGAAGTGTGTTAGTGCTTGTTATGCAAGCAATGGGAAGCACCTCCCTTTAATCCCTTGTCCAGATTAAAATGCAATGAGTGCGGAAATATTTGCAGGTCCTTTTTTTTTTTTTTTTTTTTTTTTTTTTTTTTTGCATCTTATAAATATACTCAGGAAGCCATCTGGGAACCGAAATACTCTCTAAGTACCGCTGACCTGAAATGCAAGTGTCTTTGTGAAGTCAGTTTCTTTTCTTCCTTTGAAAGACAATCTTGCTGATGCTGACTGCTAAAAATAAGGACGCAAAATCTCTTCCAGCATCTGGAGTTTTCTGTGCTTTAATCYGTTCATTTCCTTATGTATTGTTATATAGGTATTTCTGTGCACACTCTGATTAATGTACAAATATATATTTTACTCGGTAGGATTAAAGTCAAGTGGGCCTGATTCTCCATTTCCTTGCAACTTGCATCGTTAGCTATAAGTGTAGGTACAACTCTTTTAAGAACTGTCATTTTATAAGGAGCTTTAGGGAATTAGATTAACTCTTGCTTTGCCGCTTTACAAAGGGTATCCATCTGTTGTGAGCTGAAAACAAATCTTTCCTCTGGCTTATTTTTTCTACCTGGTCTTCTAGAAATGTGAACAGAGGGCTATCTTCTGTTCCATTGAAACATCTGGAATGCCGTTTCCAAAGGGTGTTCTTGGGGACAAGACTATCCTTGTAATTGTGTAGAGATATGTGTAGGGGTATTAGATAGGTATTTACGACATCTGATTGCTAACCATAATGGTGAAAATAAGGTGTTTAACAGCTCTTGCACAAGCCACCTCAGACACCTCCAATTCCTGTGATTTGCAGTGTATTTGGGCAGGTCTCCAAATTACAGGCTATGATGATGTCTTTTTGTTTTGTGGTATCTGCTCTGGACAATGGCTCATTCAGCTTTGCATTAAATAATGAATTTGCTTTGCTTGTGTCCATTCTCCTTCCCTCCTATTAAAATTGGGCATCATTGTATGTGTGTTGTCCTTGGTTGTTACAGCCAAGTTATCTCAATAAAGTTGTGTCAACGGCAAACACTGCAATAGTAAATGTGCTCATATAATCCTGTATTAGAGCTTAAATATGTATAATCTGCATATTTCTGATACTCCCATTTGCATATTAGGCTGGCAGTAATCATCCTTAGAAGAGTTAAACAGTAAAAATTATTTGACATAATTTCTCCAGTAGTCATGAGCCTTGGTTTGACATGAGAAAGTTCTTGATCATTCTAAGTGTGGCAGGAACCTGGTACCAGAGTACTGATTCAGCTATAATTTTTAAAGCRTGAACCAGGTCAACTTTCAGGACTTTCAGGATTTCCGTTTTTCACAGAAAGGCAACCAGGACAAGGTTTGTATATTTAACCAAAAGGGGATGTAGCTTCATCTCCAGGGTTTGGGTTTTCTCAGCAACTCAGCATCTGCTTTGGTCTTGATAACATTAATTCTTTTCAAAAAAACTGGTGGAATTTGCTCAATATTGAAGCATGAGATTTATGTATGTAAATATGCACTCTGTGGGATTTTATCTTTCCACATGGGTGTTTGTAGGCRCATGCTCGTGTCTTGTGTGTCTCCAAGAGCCCTGAAGGCCCTGTCTGCAGGCTGGCAAGAGGGTCCACTGAGGTGCAATGATGCTGATGAAGCTGAGGCAATGTGCACGTTCCTGGTATCCCCCCTATTCATCTTGATTTGCTCATGAGTAGCCTTTCTTACAAAACATAAAAGTTGAGGTGTACTTGCAGGACTTTGCCAGATTGGGGTTGTCCAGTGTTGCACTGTTATTCCCTGAATTAATGTATTTAACGGAAGTTCTGGCGATGATGGCAAAAGTCAAAACCATGCTGTTGCCCCTGATTTATTGAAGGGTTTATATTTCAAGGATCTTGAGGGATTTAACCCCACACTTATCAATTTAGATCAAGTTGCATCTAACAGGAGTAATTGAACGTTTTTATTAATGAATGCGTTCACTTTAAATATCTTTTCCTCTTTCCACAAGGCTAGCTTT
>NW_026623343.1:288928-316928 GCF_030028575.1 Malurus melanocephalus
TGCTTAGTCAAAGCTTCTTCTGTATTCAATGCCATATCTTGCATTTGATCAGTGTGATGTGGTCTAACAGCCACAGGAAAGCCAGAATATCCTGAGCACCCAGCAACTGCTGCTACAGGGCAGTATTATTTGGCAGCATCTTACTTGTAATTGCTGACCCTGAGCTAAGCCGAGAAAATGTGGATTAAAAGAAATTATTAGTGCYTTGTTTTGGTTTTTGTTTTGTTTTGTTTTTTGATAAAACTGTCAGGGATTACTCCAGAAGTCTGGACTCCTGATTTTTCACTCCTGTTGCATTTTCAAAAGCAAAAAAAGGAGTGTTTTGAGGGATGTTTTCTGCATACATGCTATCTGTGGTTTAGATATGGCGTCCTCATTATAGGAGGCACATCCTTCCCATCTCATAATAGCTCTTTTTTTCTCATCCATAGCACCACTGTGTATTTACTCCCTCTTCATTATCCTGTGTAGTGGGCTTATACACATCCCTTCTTCACCGTACAACTAAATGACCTAGCCTGGGCTTGCAATGAAAATTATGTGGCTTGAGAATACCAGAGAGATTATTGTGATATTTGACCAATGTTTTTCTGGTGTTTGTTGCTCCTGTATAGTCCCTTTCTCCATAATACACCCCTACCTACTGCCATTACCACCATAATAAACAAAAAAAACCAAACCAACCAAATAAACAAAAAAAGAAAATATTTCCTTGCAATGCTGTGAAAATCAAGTTTAGAATCAAGGTTGTAGCCACTGGATGGTTAAGATGTTTTGACAGAGGTAGCTGCAGGAAGCTAGCTAAATACACAGCTGAATTAGCAGATCAGTCCAAAGAACTTGCACAAAGTCTGCTGGTTTATGGTTCCTTGAATACTCRGAGTCATCAGGTATTAGCCAGTTGTGCTCCAGAGTTTACAGCATAGTATATACACTTCATGGCCTGTTATAGCCATAATCCATGTTTTAATGCTTTGTGTCAGGCATCCCTGCTGCCCTCTAACCATTCTTTAATAATAAGACAAAAGTGATATTTTAGGGTAACAGTTAATAAATAACGTGACTTATCCAATCACACCTTTCACTAAAATATTATTATCTTTTGACAGGTTCATTACTGTAGAGACATCAGGGACTGATGAAACATTGTCTAATTCTACCACTAGTACATTTTCTGTAGTTGTCTTTCTTTTAATTTAATTCTCCTACTCTGAAAGCATACTGTCCATTGCAATTATTGAATGAGCATTTAATCTAGCATAACTAAGGCATTTTAATCTTTTCTTATGGAAAAACGATTAAATGGTCATAACATTGCTATGATGTGCACTCRTCTACTCCTGACTTTGAGAATCAAAGTTTTCTCCTTTCTGATAACCARACCTCAAGTAAGATTTTTAGCTTTAGTGTAGCATGTTGGCTGCCTGAGCAAGAAGTGGATTGTTTGGTTTTTTTTTCAGAGTCAGAAAACCAATTTGCATTTATCAATCACTTCTATTARGATTGTTTCTGGGCAAATTCTGCACATGTTGGTGCCCTTTGCTAAGTACTATTTTTTGAATTGGAGGTAAAAGAATAGTACAAATGTAAAAAATAATGGATTGAAACAAAGCAAGAAGAAAAAGAAGTATGCCAAAACCACTTCCTGCACCACTCACATGATCATATGCTAACAAAACAATATCTTGYGGTCTGGGTGTCATTTACGTCTGACATTATATAAACAAATTTAATGGGAAGTGGATTTCAAGTACAAAAACATATATGCAGAAAATGAAATGCTTTGTTTCAATTTTTGTCTGTAAAATTTTGCTAGAAATACAGTTCATCTCCACCAAAAGGGAGATTGAACAAAAAAMCCCAAATTAACCATCCCAGAACAAAATATAAGTTTTCAATCTCTTTTCTTTCTGAGATATGGCAGCTACCTTTCTGTGACAGGAGTTCCTGTCAACATCAGGGAAAGGGGCAGTAAGTTCATTGCTCTTTCAGAACATGCTGCAGTATCTAAATTCCCCTGGAGAGACTGTATTGGATATCCACAGAGTTCTGCTTCAAATCAATTCACAGACTTTAAAAGAGATTTTAATAATGGGTAGAATTATGAAAAAGAAAGCTAAATTTAACAGAATGATTTACTGTTCACTCCAATCTCCTAGAGATCTGTTTTTTCAGTCACTCATTATTTTGCTCTTAAATAACTAAATCTGTAATGTTATAATAAAGGAGGATATGTAGTACCTAATCTTCTACCCACATAATAAAAACTTAGGAATTCATTCATTKTCTTTGCACAGAACGATAAGTAAAGTCACACTTCTGAATACAAGAAGAAAGTTCTCGTATTTTTTGTAGACTTTAGCACCTACTAAAAGTATGGCTTGACCAGGCTGACATATGAGTTGTCATCATTCAACAATTTTGCATTCTAAGCAACAATGGAACATGTCTTAGTTCACCCACTCAGGAAAATGCAACTGTTTACAAAACCCATCTAATATAAATGTTTTGTTTTATTCCATTTACTATAAATTTTGATTTTGAAATGTAGTGAGCGAACGGTGAGTGTGAAACAATTGGTGTAAAAGGAGAGCAGCTGTGTGTTTAGTGATGGTCGCCATCTCAGCTGACTCTGACACAAGACCCTCACTGGAGATTATAATGCTCCAAAATCCAGCAGAGGTACTAATGGTCAAATTGCATCAGCTCCTACCCTCCATAAGTGTCTTTTAATTTCTCCCTTAAATTCTTAACTTATGGTTTTGGTGGACAAAGGTCTTTTTTGAAATCATGCTTCCTGAGCATATTTACTGCCATGCTAGCCAAAAAAGGGGGTCAGTTCCTGCTGCCATTGAAATATTTCTCTTTCTTGAAAATACTGACAAAAACTGTGCTTTYTGTGAGAGCTGCATCATGAAACTGGGTAAAATTTAGCTTTAGCAGAAGCTGTAGAAAATTCTCTGTAATTTGAAGGTAAATATTCATAGGCAACTTCTTTCRTGCTGACAATGTAAAGTCTGAAAGACTCCTCTATTCCTACTAGCAATGGATGGAAAAAACTACTTCTGTTCAGTTTTGAACCTGCTCAGTCATTAGGAGTTTGCAAGTTCAATTCAGACTTAAAGGTTACAGCGCCTTCATGCAACTGGGAAAAGATCAAAGCAAGGAAAGGAACAAACACCTAAGTCGTGTCACGGAGGAGGGACCCTTTGCAGGCTTGAACACTTACTGTGGTATTAGTTCATGCTTTTGATCTTTGAAAGAAAAGGATGGGTGACCTTTAAAAATATCAGGGAAAACATGCGTTAGCTTTGCATTAATTGATTTCTTAAAATCTAGAATGATTATAAAATAGGAGATAATTGCCCGTATCTTTGCTCCCACTAATACAGAGAATGCATCTGCTTTTAGACCCATGTCGCATTTTTAAACAGAATAAGGTCTCTCTTTATGAGTTGTCTAAGGGCTTATCAGGAATGGGAAGAGTTGTTAGAAAAAAGAGCAGGCCCTTTCTGCCCCTTTAGCTCTGGCAAGGTGAGCATCCCAGGTGTCTTCTTTCTTAACATGGAATAACCATGTCTTGGAACAGAAAACTGGGAAAATTGTTCACAGTGTTGGGTTATGTAGCTAAAGAGTATGCTTCCTAGACATGGCCACTGGAGAGCAGGAGTTCTTGCTTCATTCTGCCCCAAAATGTGGCAGGCAACCAGTATATCTGCCTTGCAAGCCTTGCAATGTGGTGGACCTAATTTCTCCATTTTATTCCCGTCCTCTTCAGATATCAGTGGTTTTCTTCATGTCTTTGAGCAAGGGAAAGATGAAGGATCACTTGCATTTTCTTACTGTAATGAGAGATGAGGGGACACTGGTGGGAAAATGCTAAAAGAAGGCATCTAGGTCTCCACTGTTTCTCCTTCCATTTAGGAAGCAATTTGGAAGGGGAGATGCTCAGACTAGTTCTATCATTCTCTRCAAAGGTAGCCAAGGATGTGGTGCATTAGCATTTCATTCCCAGCTCATGGGTGTGCTGTTGAAACAAATCTGTCACCATCTGTTCCTACTGGTTTGGTTCAAATCATGGGGTAGACCAAGGTTCTGTGAAACCGACCCTTTTGGTTGAAACTAAACCAGGAGACACCAAGGTATGCACTTAGTTGTGTTATATGTGGCAGTGGGTTTGAAATCACACGCCCATTTTAATGCTCTCTTGTGACCAAATGGTTTTCTGACTGAAATCTAAAATAAGAGCAGCAATTTTCTTAAGTCATAGCTAGCTTAATGACTAAGTATGGCTTTCATATTTTTCTTCTTAGCCACAGGTGAAGTCACAATTCTTACCAAAACTACTTTTCTTTTGTGTTTTCTGCTTTGACATTTCTGATTTATTTGCTCATTTTGTTTTCTTCTTTCTTTGCCCAGTTCCATGCTTTATTTGAAACCTCTGATCTTATRCAAAACCTGCCTCTGTCTGCCTTCCCTCTCCCACTTTCACATTTCCCTAAGCCACTTCCTGCACGAAGAAAAAGCTTGTTGGCTTCCCTTCTAATCATAAAGCATGCATTACATTTATTTGACATGACTCGAGAAAGTTTTCCACTGAAATGGCACTTATTTGCTAAATAAACTGATTCATTCAAACTCAAACTATTCAAAAACCTGGTAAATTATCAGTCTGTTCTGAACTTAGCTGTATTACAAATATCACTATTTCCAACACAAAATAACTGATTGCTTAGTAAGCTAGAGTAATTTACTGTAAACTTTTGTGGAAGTCTGAGATGTAAAGGAAATATTTTAACTGCTTTAATACAATTTTTTCCCTGATTCTCAATGTGGGAAAAATTTCAAAAAGCTGACATTTGTCCCAGCTTGAGGATGAAAAAAATAGAAATCTAGAAATATTTTGCTTAGCAGTAAAGCCATATGGTTAAGAGGAGCAAAATGCACATATGGCAACAAGATCATCTCCTGTAATTCAACCCATTAGTGCAAGAAATTTGTTCAGACAGGTATGGAGTTGGATTCTCATTTATGTTGCTGCCACCCCATTCTTATCTGGCTATAAAAAAAGGTCCTGAAATGCTAACGGCGAATATAGCATATGCTCCCAATAAAAGGTGTCAAAATCTTCTCGCTTCCTTACACCAAATTAGTGTATGTGTGTAATGCACATGTATTTAGGCAAAAACTCAGTCTCTTTTCTTTTTTTTCCCTTCTTTTTAAAATTTAATTTAATTTAATTTTTTTTTTAAATTTTATTTAGTTTTATTATTTTCCTTGGTGTGAAAATAAACTACTTCAGTAAAGCCACAGGATGACTGTAATGTTTTTACACTGAAACAGAATGAAAATCAGTGTATTCTCCTCTTGTGCATACTCCCATTTTCCTACAGGGAAATTCCTGTTTTGACAATTCCTTATTGTGCAAAGTGTTGATCCCACTGCCTGTGGAGAGGCTTCATGATGAAGCAAAAATACAATTACAGATTAATGTCTTTAGTGTCAAAGGGGTTTTTGGTAAGGTTGCTCGTCGGTCAGTAAAATCAACAGAAATATGTATTTATTCCATATATCTAAGTCCAGCTGCTGGCTTTGTGGAAATTTCAGTATCTTCATCATAATTTCTACATGTTTATTCCAGTTTCCTGGAATGCTGCTGACAATTTATCTTGACAAAGCTGGAAGACTTTCTAGTTCAACTGTCYGGTTGCAAAATATTGTGCATGGGGAAGCTATGTGATAGGAGGAATAGGAAAGAGTATCCCTCTGGTCTGGTGAGGGATTTCAGGTAAGGCCCTTCAACCCTCTGTGCTTCAGATACTGTGATCCTAAAGCACTTTACTGTGTCTCTGAAACACTTCCAAAGCTGGATAATATTAATGAAATACATRAGTAGACCTGGTATAAAGTCATGGTCATTGCAGATGACAACAGCATATTTCCCAAAGGGAATCCTCAAACAAAGTTGTACTGCTTACAGTGGGAAATATTTATCTCCAAGGAAACTCTCACATTTTAGGGCTCCTACATACTCCGTCTCCAAGTTTCAGCAAATCACTGCCTTCCAGCCTCTGGACAGGCAGGTGAAATTGAGCTTTTACTGTTAGAAATGTAGTACTAGAATGTATTTATTGCAGGGAAGCCAAATAGGAGAAGATAAGGCACTTGACAAAATCAGATATGGAGAGTGCAAGCAGTACATAGTGCTAGGAATACCCACAATGATGATTATTATCATATAGAAAAATATTAAAATTAAAAAATGATGCCAAAATTTAACAGAAGTTATAGAGCTCTGATACAATGAAGAAAAAAAATGGAGTGGCAACTRAATGGTGGTTAATTCTAAGGACTGTGAATTTTGTGTTTTTAGATTCAAAGACCAACTCTTCTTCTGACCTTATATTTTCTGTAGTAAATTTCCTGGGCAYTGCAAAATTAATGGCTGAGTTGAAAATAATAAGGCTTCCTAAGCTCTTTCTGAGAAAATTATCTATCTAACATAGTAATTTTATTTAAAAAGTAGCTCTAAAAAGCACAATAGAATGTTTAAACACACTGCCAAATTGTTCCATAGATATATCTCATTTCCTTTTGTTTGTTATTTATTTTCATGTTCAACAGCTTACTATCATTCAGTCTTTGCCCTCAGGTTTGTTTGGGAACACGGATTAAGAAGACTGTCCCAGGAGTAGATTTGCTGTCAAAACCATCAGGATCTGTGTAAATCCATCACATATGTTTTAAGGGACAAATTAACAATACTATCTTAGTCTTTTGATAATGCAATAGCTAGCAGGTATACATAAGGAAAACCATAAGCAGTATCTGACATTATTCAGTATCAGAAAATGGTTGCTTAAACATAAGAAAATGATACCAAAGTTTGTCTGATTTTAAATGCCTGAGTTGACAGGACAGCTAAGAAAGTGAGTGAAATTTTTCACAGGATATGAGCATTTTTCTGGGCAAGAGGCTAGAATGACAAACCACATATATTTTCTGAGGTTGTGGAAGATTTTAACTGGCAGAGGTGACATAYATTATTTCTACCTTACATATGTAAGGTAAGAAACTGAATTAGTTTTGCCCTAATTCAGCTTTTCAGTTGCTATGTGCCTTAAGATTTGAGAAGGTTGTCTGAAAAAATCCTTGTGAAAGACTCCCCACCAAAATGGTCTCAAATATGTCCACCCCTGATACTAAGTAGACAGTAGAAAATGACCACAGGAACAGTCAATATTTAGCCTAATTTGGATTTTTCTGTAAACAAAACCTCTTCTGACTAAGAATGTCAAGAAACATTGCCATTGGTGCTTTGGTAAACCACTGTGAAGGTATTTATATAACACAGGTCCCTGACTCCTGCTCTCGCCTCTGGACCATGCCAGCTCAATGTCGTTCTGCTTTCTCCTGTTGTTTTCAGAGAGCATCAACTGTGTTTTGGCTTGCTTCCCAGACAATGTTGTCTCAGAGCAGAGATTCTGACCCTCACTAGAGACAAAGGCATTTGAAATAAAAATAAAAAAGAGATGATAGCAAATAAAACACTGGAGATGCAGGCATGATAAGAAAATCGTAGGTGGTTTGAATGATAGACCTTACCACTAATGTGACCTCTAAACTTGTGTCAGAATTGCACACCTCCAAAATCTGGGTTTGCTTTTCATRGCCAGTGCTTATCCTTGGATTTTCTTGGCTTTGAATATCAAATATTCTTAAAGACAAAAATCTTTTCCAGTTTCCCAGGMATGGTCACTTGGGTTAGTGGTACAGGCCCCTGTAGTAGCAAGTTAGAGGTATTGTGTGGGGTCTGCTGAGTCTGGTGTAGCGAGGCTTAACCAAAAATGTGCCTGTTTTCAAGTTATCCAACTGTCTWTGGAAGGACATTATGCCAGCTGCTTAAGAAGATCTTAGTTCAAACTGTAATGTACTTGAATTTCCATGCTTGGAAGCCTAAGACAATTTGGGACTTAGGGGAAAGTTCAGCRCCTTCCACCTACAGTTTATGGTCTAAATCATACGATTTTCAAAAAGAATAAATGTGAGCCATTCATATCAGGAAGCAACAGATGGGAACAGTCCAGTGAAAAACACTGAGTAAGAAGTCCCCTAGAAAAGAATAGTCAGAATTGGTGTGAGGGGTGGCCTTCAAACAACTTTAAATGGAACCTCATAGCTGATCCAGTACTAGAATAACAATGAGCCATTTTGTTAAACCTATGAAGTTACTGTATATATGTCTGTATTAATTGTCATCTCCATCAAAAGATGCCTGCTGGCACTGCCAACATTTTGAGGCATGCACATAGGGATCAGACACTTCCAGCCCTTTGYCCTTTGCTCTTTGCTTTTGTGACATTGGTGTGCATTTTAGACACATGAAAGAGGGAACTGGTGTACAATAATAAATATATGGGCAGCTCAAGCATACTCAGGTTCTTAACATGTGCATTGATGTAGGAGGATTGGAGCCAGACCAGGATTTCTAAATTTCTAATTGCTGGATATCAGTGTGGCATGGAAAGGTATTCAGTGTCTTGGCTCTGTTTCTTCATTAGGAAATAACATTTGATCTTAAAAGTGCTATCAGCAGGAGACTGAATGCTGTGAAATTGGTCCCCTTTATGGGGCAGACAAAGGCCTTTGGTTAAAAGAGAACAGCTACAGACTGGAGAACAGTCTGGCTGAGGAGTATGATAACCTGCAAGGAATGGTACTGTTGGTTGTCCTCTTCACAAGCCCCACTGGCAGTCCTTCACTTTCCACCTCTCCCTTTTCGTTCATTCCAGTCTAATTTGCCCCTTCCTCRGTGTCTGGGGTCCAGCCTGTCAGTTCCCTTTTGCAGCCTTTTGTGTTCACTGATTGGAGGCTGTCATCTCCTCGACTCTCCGTATCCTCAGCCCTCTGAGCCCTCCTGTAGCCCTTCTGCCCACGAACCCCTCACCACCCCTTACCCCGYGCTGCCGGCATAATGAAGGCTTGATTTCAATACTTCCCCTCATTTCTCTGTTCACTGCTCTGCAGGTTAATGCAGATTCCAAACTTCAACAAGCAGCTGTTAAACATGTCATTAACACTGCTTCGGCTGCAAATGAAACTCTGCTATTGGGATTATTCCGGGAGCTATAGTTTTGTGATGAGCTTTGTCAATCACAGCTGACCTGCTGTGTACAGAATGAAACTCAGATTATCTTCTTTCTTCCTCAGACTCTTGTCATTTTTTCACAAAGAATTACTATTCTACTCCCCGAAAGATTGATTACTTGCACAAATAAGAGAGTCTGAGACATTAATACAAAATTCACAGGCTTTTCTTTATCTCAAACCTGCAACTCCCTCTACATTTCCTCCTGGTAATTATATTAGAATTGTGTACACTAGGAATTGCCATCTGATTATTATGAAACTAGTTTTGTCATGACAAAAATGAGCTTAAGTCTTGTTTTTTTGGAAAATGATCAGTACAGTGCACTGGATGAGAGAGAAGGAGATTAAATCCAACTTGCTTTCATCCATGAATGCTTTCATCTCTTTTTCAAACACAGGAAATGATTACCACTGCTATAAGCTGCAGTTCATATGAGTGAAAAAGGATAAGAAAATATTGAAAATTCTGTAACCAACAGTAGGACATAATATAGGTCCCTGGTACCCACTGAGAGACATGTACTTTATTTTTCTATTCTGGCAATGTCAAGGGTTTCACATTTTAAGAGTTTCCTTCTACTGAGATGTCACTAAGTACTGGAGAATATGTTAATTAATTTGCCATTTCTCCAGGTTAGGATTTTCTTTCATTGTAAGAAAGTAAAATATTTTTWAAAATATTCACTCAAATAGCCTGTCCTCATCAGTCACTAAATGAACCTTATTCATGTTTGTTCTAGTAATTCTGGAATTGTTGAATATCTCAAAACTGAGCCAAATCTGTCCTTCTCTTCATACTTCTTGGAGTATGTTCGAAATTAGGAAACATTTAAGATTGGTCTGYGAGTTTGGCTTCAGTTCTTTCATGTCCTACTTTAATACCTATGTCTAAATATTGGTTTGATTTGGTTTTAATTTCAAAGGTGAGGAAATTGCTTGACCTCTTGCAGCATTTTGTCTTTTACTGGACCATAATCCCAATGAATTCCATCTCCCAAGATGTAAAGCTAAATATTTAGGATCAGATGCCCCTTTGGGCAGGGGATATATTTAAATTTGAGCTCACCTCCTCTAATACTGCAGTCCAGTAAACAAAACCATTTCAAATTTCATTGCTCTTGCCCAACAGATTTCCCTTTACAAGGCCTGTTGCACTTCTGCTGAAAAATATCATCTGGTATCATTTCCTTCAAACCTCCATTTAAAGCATTTGAGTTTATTAAATGGTGTGCACAAGTCAGTAAGAAACTCAAACCCTCCCTGGCACCAAAGCCAGGGAGCTGCTAAATGTAAGGACATGTTCAAAGTCAGATTATCACTTCATGAATCGTGATCACACCCAGAAAAAGTGGAAAAAAGACTGAGAGGAGAGAGAACATGTTTCAGGGAGAGAGGAAAGGAGCCAGAAAGAAAGCAGCAAGCACAAGGTCTGAATCAAAGGGAGAGACCAGGATGATGAAGAGCAAAGAGTTGGTGAAATCTGGTACCTCTTCACTCCGGGAGCTGGAACTCAAGCTGCTAATCTTCTTCTCTTTTAACCCTTCTGTGTAGAAGAGAAAGAAGAGAAAGGAGGAGGATATGAAGTGTGGAATGAGTGACAAAATGCTCACCAAACAAAACCCCACAATTATTAGTAATTGAATATTTCATATTTTGAGTCATTCAAGCTCTATGAGCCCCAAATAGCACTTTTAAGTATTCAATTTTTTTCTCCATTGACTTTAATTACGTTTGCCCCAGGCTGGCAATCCTGATGAACGTGGAAAAGATTTTTTATAAAGRAGTAAGCTTTCTACCAATGCAGACTTTTTTCTTACTGAAATCATCCAGCTGTTATTTAAACTCAAACTCTTATTATGTCATCAGGTACAATCTTAGAAATATAAAATACAGATATATGAAACTACTGCACCATAAATATTTTCCACTTGGTGACCATGAAAATTACCATATTATTTCCTGATTTAGATATGCCTGATGAAACCTAGTATTAGTGATAAGTGACTGTACRTATAGTAACTTCTGCATAGGGACTAGAGTGAAATGCTTTAATCATAGGATTCACATACMGATCTGCATTAATGCACCCAATCTCACATTTCTTTCTTCTCTGTCATTTAACCAGTACTACAGCCTTAACAGCAAAATATCCAAAATGACCATAGGGTAAGACCATTTGGAAGCAAGTTTTCCCCATTATCAGTGACATTCTTTGCTGGCGTACAGTGAATTTATTGTGTCTTCCAACTGTTGAACTCACTGACTAAACTGCTCTTGATGGCAATGCACTCCTGTCACAGAAGCCACACAAATCCTTGCTAACTGCATTTATCCCCCTATCTGTCACTGAAATACAGCCAGTTTGGTAACTCTGATCTTTCCCCTGAGATGTTAGATATTCCAGTGTTAAAGCATGGCCTCAGAGCACATAGGGGTCTTACAGAAGCAGTGACACAGATATACTGGAAAAGAACTTTCTTCATGTCAGTGGGTTGGATTTACTGTCTGGATTCTCTGTCAATGCTTCTTGCTGTAACTGTTGACTTCAATCTAGCTATTCTGATTTATACTGGTGATGAGCTAAGATTTTAAAAGCATCATGATCTGGAGTGCTAACAAAACTACAATTATGACAGAGTGAGACATCAAGGGGAAATTATCGCTGCAGCCACACAAACATCACTGTAAAGACCAAGGACAGGCTGTCATGTGGTTGCTGAGACAGTGCCAAGCCCAGTGCCTGCTAAGTAAACAGGTGGAATACCTTTGGGGGTCCTAGAGACCCCAAGCTCCCCATGAGATCTCTAGCAGTGGTGCAGAGGTGTGTGTCAGATGTTGAGCCTTTGGATGATTGCAAAATTCTGGGGACAGTGCAATATGCTGAGGGCTTCAAAGGTGGTACGGTGGTACGGTACAGCTTGTTCTGGTCACTGTCCTGTAAAGAACAGGCAAGCCTCAGTAGCTTGCAGCACAGGCGGCTTGCTATGAAGAAGTGTTTTCTCTCATAGACTACAAAATTATTCTTGTTTTATCTAGTTTTTTGTTGTGATAGCTCAGGAAACAAAAGGGTATTCTAGGCTCCTCCTGAGAYGCTTGAACATTATATTGATGCCAATCTGAAGATCTCTGCCCCTCAACTCGTTTCCACTTCAGTCCCTCTGCTGCAAAGCTTCAGCTCTTTCCAGCTGAATAATGTGACATGTCAGCAATCACTTCCTCTGGAGATCAACCTCAAACCAAACACTCTTCATTTGTGACCATATGGAATAATTTCCTCATGGGCTTCTGAGATTATATATATTTTCTTATGTTTACAGAGCTGGACTTGCATTTTCAATCTTTCAGTGACCCTTTTGGCCAGATTCATGCCTATGTTGAGGCACTGACTCACAAAGGGGAAATGTGTATTTTCACATAACCCAGMAGGACTATCTGCAATAGTGCCACCTACTAAGAGGATCCTGAATCACTGACTCCTCCAGAAGTTGCCAAAGCTTTTGCTGGCAGAGCTTTGTTACAATGAGCCAGGCAATCAGTGACAGGGCATTGGGCTTCCAAAAGGTGGGCTGCACAGGTTGTTTTAGCAAAGCTGCTCTGTGCACAACCCTATATGGGTTCTTCTCTTGCTGCTGTGGGATTAATCATGGCATAGAGGCTGTGCGRCGGTCTTCTGCTACAAACCCAGCTTTGTGCTGATGCTGCCTTAGTAGGAGCCTGCATTAGTGGTAAGCAAAAGCAGAATCAAATTTGAGTGGGTGGCTTTGCAGCTTATCCATATAAACTCAATTTAATCTGTGTACCAGTCTGAGCTGATAACCATATTGTAGTTAATGCTAATTAATTCTCGTTACAGGCAAAGTGGTCACACCAAGCCCGATATTGGTCTGCCTTGTTTTGGTGTTTTCTGTGCAGGACTGTGGGTGTTCTGCTCTGGAGTCCTTGACCATGAAATGCCAAAGGTGAATATGAAAGTTGAGTATGAAAATCACACCTRCTATGTCTTTCTGAATGCTTTTTTAAAAACTTTGTTCATGGAAATAGGGCCAGTTTCTTTCCTTCAGCCACAACAGAAGGAGTTGGGTGGTCCCAAAGCCTCCCTGTCCCTTTTTTGAAGCATTCAAGAGCCTGAACATTCAATTTCTCATCTTTGCCYACCTCTAAACTTTTGAGATTAAGTGGCATAGTCAGCAGCAACACAACTCATCTCCTGTATACCAGGGGGGAGACCAACATAAGAGTCTGAGTTTCTGTTGAGCAAGCAGAATTTAAATGGCCCTACCCGGGCTGCAGACAAAAATAGATACAAATACATTCAGTGTGAGAAAAAGTGGAGTCTTTTTGCTGTTGCCCCGTGCTGGTTTTGGAATATTTGGAGTTACCCACATTTACAGATCTCATCATACCAAAATTATAAAATGCAAAATTATTTGACTATTTTCTATGTCAGAATACACCGTATTAAAAACAAGTCACAGACAATTCTTTTCCTGTAAAGGTTAGGGATTCTCAATGTACATTCAGAGCCATACACACAAGTGCAAATAAGTCAACTACCACAGCTATTTAATCAGGAGCGTTTGTTGATTTGAGCAGAGCCCCTATGCTGTGAAATGAAAAAAGAAAACCAAATTTTCTTGAGCAATCTTGCTGTTCCTGCTTCAGGTGCTAGGCCATTTCACTAAAGCAGCTCAGACGAGAATGTCATTAGTTCCTAAGCCCCAGGTGAATTTGCCACTGTTCCACATGATTAAGCCAGATAATTGTGTGTTGATAGCGAATGTGGTTGGTGAAATACAATTTCTAGGACCTTCCTAAACAAACACAATGTAGAAGTGAGTCAAAGTGCTGTCATTTCAGTCCTTTGTCACAGGCTTTGCACTTGCAGACATCTCTGGTGAGGACTGGCGAATAATTCCGTGGCATGTCGCCGTGCTCTTAAAGGTGACCTGGCTCGGAGAGTGGATCATACATCTTTTGGAATGCAGTTTGGGGGAGGAGGGGGAAAAGGCCTGGCTAACGTGCCCATGAGCAAGGCAGACTTCTGTCATTAGCCCCTTTTAAACTATGCATGCTGCAGATTGCTTTGTCTTCCAATAACTTTACAATTCCAGACAGTACTTTCAGAAGTGATTAAAATGCCACAGAAATGTGCAATTATAGATCCTGAGAAGCTAGTCACTGAAAACTTTTTAAGAGCTATTTTAAATAGTGTTTATCAGGATGATGCACACCCAGTAAACAAACTTCTGGGGCCGTATCCTGCCTCTACTGACTTTCTCTGTGACCTTGAGTGAGTAACTAAAGATTTGATTTTTGACCCTGATCCTGGAAGAGGCAGAACCCTATATATAAGTTTTGGGGKKTTTTTTTAGATTATAGGTAGATATGCAAAGGCAGTGATAGCTTTAGCAGGCACAGTACTGCCYTTTTGCTCTGCTGGCCTCTTGTTTCTGCCCTGATGTTATCCTTGCAGAAACACGTACATGGTGAAACTCAGCTGGGGACTGACTTGGCTGAAACACAGGTTCTTTTGCCCCAGAGAAAGGTATTTTTTCAGCATATTTAGTTCTCGGAGAACTTACACGGCTTACCAATATTTGTACGAGAAGTAGAGGTCAGAACCTCTACTTGGAAGGGGAGAAGAGGAAAGTAAGTGGGTTAATTATATTTTCACTGCTGCCAAAATCCAGTTGTGATTTTACCTGTAAAAAAGAGTGGCTAATACTCAAACTAGCATTGTGGGGATTGCGTTTTGTGGTAACACCCTTTGCTATCTGTAGATAAAAGTCACWGTAGACATGGAGAGCATTAGTGAACTGAATCTATGCACTTCCTGCTGGTTGCAAGGAGTGCAAAGTGAGTAGCTCTTAATAAAGGAATCCATTTTTATGAAAGGAAAGAGAAAGAAAGGGACGTAAGAGAAGTTGATTTTTTTCATTTTACCTATATTCCTTGATCCCTTCTGCATTTGGCAGTGCCAGAAAATTCTGTCCTTTGATTTTTAAAATGCCTTCTTTTTTTTCTAGTTAYCATGTTTATTTGAAGCTGGGAAAGGCAGGATTTTTTTCTGAGCCAAAGTGGTGCCTCCAAAGCACACTGTAAATGTGTGCTCGTCCTGGAGATGCATATTATTTKTCCATCAGACTTTGCACAGCAGCCTTTAAAACATATACCAAGTTAAAATATGTGTGCAGGCACAGATGCATGTGTATATTGTGTGTGTGCGTGTACTTGTGCCCATAACTCACCTAGAAAGCTGTTTTTGTGCACCAAAAGAAGGGAAGGGAAAAGACTTGATGCAGGAAAAGAAGGCAGCCACTTGCTTTTTTGAATACTGTATAAATATGTACCAGGTTATTATTTTTAGCTTTCTCATTTCATTCAATGAGCAGGCATATATTATGTACAGTCAGAATCCTGTGGTACTACCTGGCAGTCCTGGTGCCAGCTGAGGAAAGGAGTTTTGCCTTGTGATTTATGAAACCATTAGATGTTGGTTGTTTATCTGTGCAAGCTAAACATTTCCACTGTGATTCTTCATTCCTGTGTCTTTTGTCCCCATCCGTTTCCCTACAAGCTCTCTTTCTTAAATCACATTGATCATGTATCTCTCAAGACACTGAAGGAAGAGTCCCCTGAAAGACCATTTCATTTCATTTCATGACCTGGCTGAGGTCTCTGGATAGTATGGCTGCTGTTTTACTTCCTGAAAGTATTTTTCACCAAAAGCCAAAGCACTGATTGAGAAAACTCTTCTCACCTGCCTTCTGGGTAGTTTATTAATATTCAAAGCCAAGAGAAGAAGCCAGAAYGTGTGTACTTTTAGCAAGCAGGTATGGCTTTATCTACAATAAGACAAACTGATCACATTGACAGTATGGCAAGTTGGTTTAAAGCATGTGCTTTCAATTAATTTTAATTAGATTGGAGTAAAAGGAAATTTTAATTTTGATTTAATTACTGGAAACTTTGTTCATTGTATTTTAACTATGTTACTTGATTCAGGACAAATGAGATTTGGGGAAAAACATTATTGTAYAAGTTTTGAGTTAAGATGCTCAGAACTGCCACAGGGATTGATAAGCCCTATAAAATATAGGCAAACTATATTATGTAGCAAGCTGARTATATGTTTAATTAATTTTGGGGAGAAAAAGAAGAATAAATTTTTAGGTTTTATGCTGCTTATCCAGAGGAGAAAAAAAATCTTGCTAACACCAATTCTTTTTAAAGACAACTTTTCAGTTGGAAAGATTTTGGACTGAAAGTATAGTCATCAGTTTCAAAAGACAAATAAATTTCTGATTCTTCACAAATTGCTACTAATAATTCCCAAGGGAAAAAGACAGCTGTAGATCCAAATGGCCAGAGTAGAGTCCTTAAAGCAACTCCAAACAATATAAAAAAAAAAAGGCGAGAAGGAAAAAAATATCCATTGTCTACACTGCTGTCAGATCTGCCCTAATGGCATCACAATGTGCATTTGAGAAAAAGCAGAGGCAGAATTTAACAATTTCAAATAATTGCCTGAAAATAGCCTTGATCTCTCCTTAAACTGCAAAATCTTTTTAATGCTTCTCAAAAAAAAAAAAAAAAAAAAAAAAAAAAAAGACTCCAAATGGTTTAATGGTTTTGAACAGCTTTGACAAATGTGAAACTTATCACTCTGCTTGTAATATTTCCAGAAATAGTGCTATTAAGTTGATTTGTACATGGACACAGATCATTAAAAAATTGGACCCTTTATGTAAAAAAGGTTCTAGTCAGTGTTATGGAGAAAACCATGTTCTAAACAGTCTTGTATAATATAAGTCTTGAGTTCGATAAAAYGAGGCATTGATCTCTCTTACCCTTAATATTCAATGTCATGGGCATTGCATGTCAGAAACTATGCTGGTCACTGACACAAACTTGCCTTTTGCCTCTGCCTGAAGGCAGTTGACATCCGTGTGCTGAGCACTCCTCTGACACCTCCTGCGGCAGAGAGAATTTTTTCCTGATTTTTCTATCGCTGACAGTCCTTTCCGCTTATTGGAGGTGATCGTATTCCTTGAATCCACATGGGAACCCACCACAGGACCGTCCACAGCTATGATACACAAACCCACAGATGTGGTCCCCAGACACAGCTCAGTGCAGCCATCTACTCCTCTTACTTCTCACCTTCATTTTAGTGAGACAATTTTAACTCTGGGCACTCAGAAACCTACTTTTCCGCTTCTGTGTCTCTTTCTGAATTCCCTGAAGACAAGCTATTTTAATGCCCATCTGTACCTAGGGACTGGAGAATAGCACAGTCCRCAGCTGCCATGTCATTCTTTTTTATAGCTGTTTAATTAGTTGCTGCCTTTTACTTTCTGTGTCAAAGAAAAACAATCATTTGGCTTTCATAATATTTCAACAGTGTTCCATACCAAAGAGTAATGTCACAGTTTCTTGAATATAAACTAAATGAGCTAAAGCCACAGATCTAGTCCGCTACCCTTTTGTCTAGCAGATTCAGACAGATGGTATCAACCAGTTGGAACACTCGTAGTTATAAGCCATTAAGATGATCAGTGGGTCAGAGCCTTAAAAAATAGGTAAGTACGTATTTGCTTATAAAATGAGTTTCTAACTACTGAACAGTATAATTTAGTAAAATGGAGGCAAACCAATTTCTGTTATGAARCTCTTGGAATACCAATTTCGGACTCTGGTGATCAGAACTATTCTCATTTTCAGTTAGCTTTATTGTAAGAGTGAGTGAATTAGTAGAGAATACCTTCCTTTAATTTACAGTAGGATATTTCTCAGACATCTGGATAACTGGAGTTCAATTTTTAAAAGCCTAGTCCAAAACTTCACAGATTTCAAGAGGTTTTAATTGCACCTTTAAATACCCAACCCCACTGAAGGTTGTCTTGGCTTTAAGTAAAAATGAGAAAGAAAAGACTCTTACTGGCAAAAAGCAATTTTGTTAAGCTGTACTTTCTTCTAGGTTTATGTTGTAATTCAAGCTCTTGAGGACAAAGACTATCTKTCCTCATCTGTCTGCAATGTACCTGCACACAACGAAGTCCTGTGCTTGATGGGGTATCCAGCTTCTGTTATAAGGCAAATATTGAATCCTACTTGGTTTAGATTTCTAACACATCTTGACTTTCTTGTTGTTGCCTGTTAAACTGCAGGACCCTTGAGGCAAGGTCTGACTTTATTTATGACAGATAACATGATATATGCTGTTGGAGTTTAATTAGGAAAAGAAATCTAAAATATAGAAAACACTTCCATAGCAAGGAATCAATTCTAAGAAAAATTTTGCCATAGTTTTAAACATTATATGATATTATGAGTATTAACAGCTTTATTATAGCCTTGTATTAACAAGTCTTAGTACTGTATATTAGTAGCAGCTGGCTCTGCATTAATTATCTACTCTTTAAAATGTGACAGCAAAATGTATTTATAGTGGTCAGAAAACTTGTCATTATCTTAGCTAACTTTATCTCAGTCAAAAAACTCACAGTATTGTAATCTCTAATGATAAAGTGGCACCAGTCATCTGTAATGCACATTACCCCAGTGGACTCGTGAGTATCTTTATGAATGACCACTACACAGATATATGATATTCATATACAATACCTTTAGAAATCTGGAGAAGTGTGTCTTGCTTGGGATTGTATCAACACAATCGTGTTGAACTAAATGAAATATTTAGTTTCTTTCAAATATTGGATCTATTTGACATTTTTTTCTGTGCTGCTCTGCAGTGTTGTTATGCCTAAGAGCCTGGTGGCCATCAGTGATCCCATCAGTGGATCACAATCCACAAGGTGCAGCTGGATGTCTTACCTGGGGATTTGAGTGATGGGTGATGTGCACCTTGTGGCAMGCTCAGAAAATCTGTCCATAGCAAAAAATTAATAATACAAAGCATCTAATCTCCAGCTTTTGTGAGGTATCAAGATTGTGTCAGGGAGACATACATTGGTACTGAACAAAGTTAAAAGGAAATGCTTTGGTTTCATTCGGAAAATGTTATTCACTGTTGCAGTTTTGTTACATTCAGCATTGCCTTCAGATCAGAAGTACTGAAGTGGCATGTTTTGACATCTCTGAACTTTGTGATTTTCAGAAGTTTCAGTAGTCAATGTTTAACTTTCTGCTCCAAATTGGGATAAAAGCAMATATGAAGACAGTGAAATTTTCAGTGGGACTGAAAACACATGTTCTTTCAGCCCTAGCTGTATCCATGATCCACATAAAAGAGTTTCAGATATTTGCCAGGGATACTGAATTTTTACTACTTTTTTACTTTATTTCCTGACAATATAAAACAGTGGGGATGCAACATTTGTACAACTGTAATGGGTGACTTTGTTTATTAGCTGGCCTTCTCAGAAGTGGAAATTTAAGCATGAAAAAATGAAAATTCAGCACATGTTTGAGTTTTTCTGGAGATATATATACTTGAGCCTTTCTTCTTGCAATAATTCTGCCTCCTTTTCCTTAGGGGATTCAGTGATTCTGTTTGTTGCATCCCTGTCCCTGCATGCTCCTTAAGAAGGAAGAAAGGGATTGGAAGATTCTGTTGGGGATACCCGTGCCATGTGGGAATATATCAGCTGCAGGCCACCTTCTCAACAACATTCTTGGGAAAGGTTCTGGCACAGGGATTCCTGCATAGACTCAGGCCAATTGAAAATCAGTTTCTGATAAGTTTTTAGGATTTGTGTCATGCTAAGGTGAAGTGTATAATCTGATCTTCAGGGTCTTCTAGCAACATGGAATCGTGGATAGTGGGAAAGAGAGGAAATAATTGTCTCTCCTGTGACAGTGAAGAGCAGGGGAAATGAACCCATTGCAGCCTATCTGGTGTGTCCTATCCATGTATTATACAAAGAGGCATTTTTGCAAACAGCCAAGGTGTTGCTCTAGATGAGAGTGAACTTCTCATGCTGGACTAAAATGTTGGAAAGTTTATCTTGCTCCTGTAGAAAGAAAGATGAGCACAGTACGTTTGATTCCAGAGAGATGTTATCTGCAACATCCACCATATCCTGACACCATGACACTGATGGAACTGCATCAATATCCAGCCCCCACCCCATTCCTAAGATACACTCTGTTATTACTCATCTCACACGCAGTACAGAGTGTCAAAGTGCCAAGGGATGTGCAGTGATTCAGTGTGCTGGAGCAACCTGTGGGATTTTCTGTGCAGACCCCTCGTTTATCCCTGGGGTTTCACTATTTGGGACCTTTTCAGACTCCACTGCAGCATGCAGGGAGAATTTCCTTCTCTGYGGGGGAGTGCTCCCTTACCTATCTTGGTCTTTGTCATCTCTCCAATATGACAGGTAGATTTCTCATGCACTCGCAGCWCTCAAGCTGCAATAATTAGAGATGAGTGAGACAGTCCAAGGGATAAGCCAGATGTATGGMGAGGCACTCAGAGATGAGATGCCTTTCCTTTTGGAAGTCTAGAAGACTACATTCTGAGGAGAGCAGGGGCAGCTTAAAACAGCCTTCAGCTGTGTTGGCCCTGATGCGAGCTGGTGTGCTTTCTGCATCAGTGGGCTGATATCTCTACTGARGCTGAGGATGCTGGGGCAAAGCACTGCAATGCAGACAACATACACGTATATGGGTGAGAATGCACTTCAATCACCCAGTGCCTTTTGTATGTTTCCCTTTATTAAAAAAAAATACATAGATTTATTCAGGGCCATTATTCAACATTTACAGAGCAGCTCAGGGTGCAGCCACCTTGGGTGGGGAGCTTCCCACACCAGCCATCAAACGTGCACATCTCCTGGATCTGCRTTCAGTGAAAAGTGCAGGTGGCCCGAACACCTTAATCAATCTTCTTGGTGATACTATATGGAGATGCTGTGGTCCTCCCAGCCCACACCTCACATTTCGCACAAACCAGGTGCTAAAGTTGTACTAATGCCATGTCCTTGCTGCAGAAATTGAGCATGCAAGTGTTGCAGTTGCAGAAATTCCCCTGCTGTGACCCCTCCTGTAGGATCTGAGCAGCTTGCTTTGCACTTTGACTACCTGGAAGGTTCACCACACAAGCCAGAGAATGTGTCTGTTTGGGCTGCCCGTTTTTATTTTTTTTTTATTTTATATAATTTATGTAGATTTTAAGTATCAAAAGGCTTTCCCCAGGTGTAAAACATGGGTATAGCCAAACCTCAGTTTTGTTTGGAAAGTAGTTTTTAATACCTATCTGGAGTGTGGGTGAAGGTGAAAGTTGTCAGGCTGTGAAAAATGGAATTGGTGTTGGCTGACCTGAAATAGGCCGTAAAGTTCTATTCCTCACCAAGGCAAGATATATTATTGCTGTAACGCCATTATTCCGCTCCATCACTTTTAAACCTTGTTCCCATTATCTGCAAGTTAAATATAACCCTATGTAAAAACAGGAAGGACAGCGCTAAGTTGTCCAGCTTAACAGCACACACTTAAAACATAATAGAGCACTTGTTACTGTATTTTATGGAACGGAAACTCCAAATGTAAAGATGTATTAAGGAAATATCTCAAAGTTATTAGGGAAGGATATTTACAATTACAGATTGCTTTATATTATGCTTTTATGAACATCTCAGGAAATGAAATAGCCCTCAGCTGTAGAGAGTGAAGAGGGAGGTAATTTTCCTTAATACGGGTGATAAAATTAATCTGATTGAAATCGCTAGCGATTATTTCGCAGAATACTGAGTGGCAGTACAATCACTTACACTCTTTTATATTTTTTTAGTCAAAGCTCGTGTAGATGAAAGCTAATTACAAAGTAGTGATGTGAAGCGCTAAGGAAATAGTTTGTATAGCATAGAACAGGCACAGCTAATTGGGGTTTGTGATTACACAGATTGTTGTTAGGGAGAATTAACTACCAGCAGTCTCTCCTGCAAAGCTTCTCATCAAGGGAAAGTAAAAATAGACACTGGATCTGTTATTTATCTAATTATGCTATGAATATTTTCACAAGCATGTTACACACTCTCAAATGGTTTGTTGTTCAAAAACTTTCAGTCTCATGTTGCTTCTGATCAAAGTATCAATATGAAGTTTCTGACATTTGATTTTTTTTTCCCCTTAATATTACGCACCCATGACAGTCCTCCCATGAAATTATTCCTGGTAACTGAATTATATGATTTTAGGCATTTATACCTAATGCTGTGGCAGCTGAAATGCATCAAAATTATTATTAGAAAGGTAACTGGACAAAGATTGCAGTGAGTGACCAAAGTGAGAAAAGCTAACATAGGCTTGAAATAGCACTGAGGAATATTGTCTTAGCTATTATCATTTGAATCATTGTGCAAGCCTAACGACAATAAAAACTTGCAAATATGCAAAAAGACAGCCCTTTGTTTTATACTGCTCTATTCAGAACAGGAAGGGGTGAATGGAGGAGATGTTCCATATGGAGACCCTGATCTTGCAAACTAATCTGCATGGCAGACTCCTTATGTTGCATGGAGCCTCAGTGAAATCATTAGGACTCTGTGTGGTGCAGTGTGTAATCAGGCTGATAATAGATGCTCATTGAATTTGTTAAATGTTTTGCTTTGCTTTGTTACTGTCTTTCACTTGTTGACCTGGAGGAGCTTGCTGAGATTGAAAACTGTCATGTGATGAAGWTCCAGAGAAATCCATAAAAGCCAATACTGAAAACTGCTAAAAGTGCTGCTTTCTGGTGAATTATTGAATTAATGGCTATTACTTAATAACAGATTCAGCAAATATTGGTCATCAGCAGAATACCTGCAAGTATTTTGGAGGGAAGCCTCTCGAGATCTTAGTGGTATGTTGTAAAACTCTCTTAGAAGTCCCAGCACAAATGTTTTTCAGTCTTCACCGAAGTTCACAGGGATGGGGAAAGCAATCATAAACTGCTTAGGCAGTAGCATTCAAGGAAATTAGCAAGCATTAATGTCAGTGCTGAAAGGAGCACCACACCTTCCTGTGAGCATTGCTTCCTGGAATTACTGCCTCTCGGTGGAAGCCACAGACACTCCTATCTCCATGTGTATCTTCCTGTACCATCCCTGAAAGAACCACTTGAAAGATACCCAGCTGCATGCTGCACAGGGACTTGGTGCTCAGTATTTATAAGGCATCTTAGGAGAAAAACTGCAGCAGAGAAGTAGTTTCCATCTACATAATCTTAATTTTCTGTATTATACAGAATGTACAGGATTTCAGACTCAGTTCAGAAGCCTGAAGATGAATGGGTAGTTCATAGGAGTTTAATAATTTATACACAAAATAAAAGCAAGAGAGTCAGAAACAACTTTCTGACTTTGGGTGGTTAATTGAAGACACTTGGCCTTGGATTAGGTTTGTGAAAATTCTGAGTTCCCACAATCTTCTCTCCAACTTAAAACTGAAATGCCCCAAGTCAAAGGGCCATTTGAGCATAAGCTCATATGCTTTTATTTTGCTCTGCTTTCATTTTGCCCTCCTTTTTTCTTCTACATTTTTAATTTTTCTTAAAAATCCTCAGGCAACAGCTTGTTAAACTACGAGTCGTCCTATAATCCAGTAGTCTCCAAACTTATTTGAACAAATAGCACTGAAGGCTTCTGACAGTGCTCCAAAAATTAATCCTGCTGTAGAAATGGCCCTGTACCCAGAGCTACTTGCAGCTGGCTGGATACCATTGTGGGCGACAGAGCCCATATCTTACTGCAGGCTCCAAGAATGAGCTGTAATAAAGGTTCCTTGATTAGGACCATCCAGACACCAGCCCTCGCTGACAAGTCTCACCCTCACCACAGCCTTACCAACTGTGCTTCTGTGCAGCAAGAGGGAAAAAACTCAGGAGAGGTGATTTATAATACCTCCACATAAATGAATAAAATAAATTTGAGATGTAGCTGGGCTTGCTAACCATCAATGCAAAATGCCTATTCATTTTCACAGAAARGAATAGAAATACCAAAATCATTGTGATGGAAAATTTGTAAGCTTTTGTGTCTCTATAATGACCTGAAGGTTGTTTTACTTTAAATAGAAAAGCTGGCAAGCAACTGCATCTAAAGAACCAGAGTAACATTTTCCCAGAGTAAAATTTTCCCTGGACAGTCAAATTATGACAAGCTGGGTCTGATTTTCCAACATGCTGAATTCCTGCAGCTTTTACTGGCTTTGCTCTGAGATGCCCAAAATCAAAGCAATAAATACAGCATTAAATGCCTGTAGTGACACTGGTTCCCCACCCCTCACACTTCCACACCCCTCTTGAGGAGCAGAACTGCTGTCCCAGTGGAGAGCCCTTGGGAAGAAGACTGGATACCCACACTCTGTAGGTTTCCTTTAAATGTGGGGTACAGCTTCCTTTTGAGTTGCCTGCCTGGGSCCTGGGTGAAGAAAGGTAAGATGTGTGTCACAGCCTAAGCTGACCACATCACTTCTAGTACTGGTGGGGACCATAGCATGCAGCTTCCATCCTTAAGAACTGCACAGACACTGGAAAAAGCCGGTTTGTCCTCTCCTGGGTCAGTGTACCTGCAGCTTCTGCCTCAAGCTTCTGAAATGTTGTCCTTTTCTGATAGGGCTCATGTAGTCAGTTTTAGTTACCATTTTAGTTAAAGCCACCTTATCATGAGAAAGGACTCCAAACACAGACATCAAACAGGTAAAGTGAGGCCTCCTGTGAATCACCAGTGCTGGGGCAGAAACCCAGCAGGGCCTCACAGCTGGTCTATTTTTCTCTTGCTCCTCTGAGCTCCAAGCGTTATTTCCCAGACATGCTGTATGCCTGTAGTGTTAGGAAATGGCATTTTGCAGTCCTCTGCAATGGGGAGAGGAAGAGGAGAAGGTATATGGAAAGGAAACCTTATCCACCAGTTGGTTTAATTTACATTTGGAAAAGTATCAAGAACAGAGTTACAGCAGACAAAACTGCTCGTGGTAGGCATAATATAAGAGGCTCTCATTTTTCATGTGAGTACAGAGAAGATGTGCTGGATCAGATAAGTTGTCCACCTTCTTCAGTAAAGYATTTATAATGTTGGCTATCTTCAGATTGGCATGCCAGAAACTCTGCAGTGGGTTGTTACAGAGACTACTTGTCCACAGGGAAAATTTCTTCATAATCCACAGACTGTTTTATGCCCTGCAGCATATGAATTTAGACCTTTTCCTAAAAGTCTTGGAATATTTTTATCAGTGTTTCTACAATAATTGTGGATACTTTGGTTATTGCCTACAGAAATCTGGTATATGGAATATAACAATACTGTACCACACACTTGTACATAAATATTTGCTATTCATTTTATCCAGAAAATTTATGCAGGTATAATTAAAAATTATATAYTTTTTCATACTCTTAATAGTCTGAAACTAGCAACACCCTGTATTCAGGACATATTAGTATTTTACTGCCATTCTGTATAAGCAGTAAATAAAAATTATATGTGTGTATGCAAATGATGGAGGATCTGGAAATGTGCTAAGTAATTTTCTTGTGCTACTCCACTTTGTCCACTCAAGTGACTGCCAGCGAAAATTAAATGGYTTTCAATAATTCTATAACCTGAAATGGATGCCTACAGGTTAATTAGAATATTGCACATAAAAAGTAATCATTTGTCCTCCAGTCATGAAGAATCCTCCACAGCTGMTCGACATCCCTGGATCCTTAATGCCCGTGAGATGCAACATTCAGGTGAGAGACGTAATCACATCACACTGCTCAGGGACACATCCTTCCTCAAGCACAAAATTTGGCTTGCTGCTCTGTGCAAACTGTGCTGTACCTTTTCTTTCATTCTCCTGCACTTCATGGCACCACTGTTCCTTCTGCTTTTYTATCCTGGCAGTTCACCCTCCCTTAGCAGCACCTTGTCTAGGACAAAGTGGGCCTTCCTGTATTTTAGCCACGGACATTAAAAGTTCTGTCATCACAAAGGGTCTTGTAGTTCATTTTGTGGAGACTGATTTTGTTGCAGCCAATTCAAGTCTCAAGCATTTCAAGACTTGCCTAAAGCTGCAGTTTATAAGATGGCTTTTGGTAAAGGATGAGCCTCATTGCCAGACCTTGTATCTGGCAGAAAACTTAGCACYCCTACTACCAAAAGCCTCATAAAAATACTACATTGTGCCTTTATYAGGATATCCTAATTCTCAGTAACTCTTACACCTTGGGCTCCAGTCTGTTCCATTACAGTCATGGGCATTTACAGTTTAGAGGAAAAGCAGAAAAATCCAAGTCTTCCCCCAGTCTGCATTTCTGAAATGYCCCAAATGAAGAAACAGAAAAATGTAGTTAAAAATAACTTAGACTTTATGTTTTTAAAGAAACTCTTTTCCAGCAACTAATGGGCCAGAACTCAGTAAATGTAATGAACTGCAATACTGATATTAATTGCCATTATTCCTGTGTCTTACACAGACATCTAATTAGGAGAGTGTATATAGGAAAGACACTGACAGACTTACAATCCACAAAAGACACATGTGAAGGATAAATGAAAGGAAAAAAAAATCTATTATCACTTATTTTAAGATGCCAAACTGAGGCAGAGGACTGAAACAGTTGTATTTGAGCCACTGACTTGGAGAATCAGTTTGCACACCAAGTGATACACGCAGAGCCCAACATGTGGTACAAAACGTAGGGAGGATCATTGCTTTGCCTTGGCTTCATGTGCACTTCAGTATCAACATTTCTCTGTTCAATACAGTTGGTTGTGGAATGATTCTTCTGTCCTATGTAAAGTTCTTAGTGTTTCAGATTCACGTGGGGGTGACTGTGAGGCCAGCTGAATTTTTTTCTAAAGTGAATTTACAGCTCTTTTTCCTTTGAACAAAATGTGTGCAATGCCGTGTTTCTAAGATCAACTCTTGCTCTCTTTTGATTTCCATGCTGGCTGAGCTGTCACTGTCCCAAGTTCTCATCTGTCCTGGGTGGCTCAGGAGAGCCTTCCTGCAGCCAAAGCCACCCATCCCCAGGCAGGGAAGTCCAAGGGTAAGAACATGAGTTGTTTCCTCATGCCCTGGGAGCTTGTCACAGTTTTACTATAGCTACTTTACAGGTAGCATCTGAGCCATTATGAGCATGACAGAAATTGATGTGAACGCTTGGAGGATGACAGACTATATCTTAATGTAGGCCTTTTAATGATGCACAACACTGACTTCATGAACRCATGAAGCTCCAGTTTATTTACACCTTTGGTTTGTTTATAAAAATCCTTATGCATATTCTTTAYAGCAGAAGTGCTTTTAGTCCACACGTATAAATTGTCTACTAACTAGTGTGCACCCACAATCACCCATCCCATCAGCAGGATTCATGTTAGTGATGAGAAATACTACAAATTGCATCCCCAAAAGGTCTGGCTTCACAATGGGCTCAGTCCTAAGGTTTTGCCATGATGCCTCCAATACAATAATACTCAGTAAAGAGAAAGAAAAAGCAAACAAGCTGTCAGTGTCTTGGGGGAGTTTTCCTTCAATTCTTTGCCTGTGGTGCATTTTGCTTGAACATTGCTGTAGTAAGTTTTATCTACATGTTTATCTAGCTGTCTACACTGGAGGATATATTGACCAAGATATTATTCCCAACCTACATCTGGCTTTGTCCCGGCTCTTAAATCTTCATTGTTACCTAATCCCTTGACAAGCTCTACAGCGTTCGGCTCCTGAGCGCCTCAGTACTACAGTACACATCRGATTTGCATACAGCTAAATCACCCCATGGAAAATTCCCTTGGTGCACATTTTCTACTTAAACTGGTGATTAAATGCCTCTATCTACTACAATTTGAAAAGCATCAGCATGTTCCTGAGTGCATATTTTGGCTGGCTGAAAAAGTAATTTAGTTTACATGTG
>NW_026623343.1:317488-404646 GCF_030028575.1 Malurus melanocephalus
TTTTTTTTCCCCACTCCCCATTATCTGTTTCTGGTTTTCTTGTTGATAACCAGCACATTCGGTACGAAATCTGTGTCTTGTTAAAAATATCTTCAGAGAAAAATTTTCAGCAGCCCAAGAGTAGACGTACACATATTCAGGGATATAATATTAGAAATCCACTTATTTTAAATTATAAGCTTCATAGTTAAACAATTCTGAWCTTTCTGAATGCTAAAACTGAGAGTGCACATATAGTCTTAATTTCATTCCCTTATTTGCAGGACAGGACAGACTTATATTCATGCTCACTCTTTGGCCTTTGTACCCATTTGCTGGAACACAGTGGTGGTAATTGTGGTAGATCCAGACAGATGGAMATTGTCTTTTTCTTGAGGGAATTAGAACCACTGCTCAAAGCTGCTCCTACCCCATTTTTGTTTCTGCTTGACAGCAGGGAGAGTGTGGCTGCACAAATGGGCACCCTGGGGGCTCTGCTGTGGCTGATGGCAGTGGGCAGGTCACCCAATGTGAGAATGGCTCTCTTCYGAGATGCAGATTTTCCTACCTGACCTGTGGATGAAGACCACCCTGATGGGGTCARTGTGCTTTTAGGACCTGAGCTAGTACCAGGTATGGCTCTAGGATCAAAGTCTATCCTAATTAATAACCATCAGGGGCTCTTTTCTGAGACCACCTAGCTGGCCCATTCAGGTCAGTATGTCTAAATTCCCTCCTCCCTGCCTTGCCCCTACTGCCACCTGGAGACTGCCCTTGCTCCAGCCTGTTCCTTGAACAGTACCTGGAAGATCACTATGGACATCACTATGCCCAAAATGTGCTGAGGAGCACATTAGCAAAGAACCAGCATGGATGGTCCTAAGTCTGGTCCCAATCACCGATTTGTAGCAGAGAGGCAGCTGCTGTGAGCCACAGGGAGGGTTGGGCAGCTTACAGGTGGCTTGTTGCTCTGTGACACAAAGCTCTGTCAGACCTGTCTTCCATATATTTGGCACATTTCCAGGCCTCAGTAGAAAAACAGGGTGGTGACATCAAATGAAAGCAAGGAATGAAGATTTCTGCATTCTTATCCTGGTCTCTACCTCAGAATAATTTGTCTTGTGTTGACCATCTTTAGGTATGGACCATTTCCAGTCCAGGGAACTGGAATCAAACTGACATCCACTTCCTTCTTTTAGGAACCAGAGCATTCAGAGTACTAACCTGATCAGCAAGATATTTGATATTCATATATGTAGAAAAAAGTGGTCTCTGTTTTTTGGATTCCAAAACAATTGCAGATTTTTAGGCAATAACTCAGACTCCACTCCGGAGGCAGCAAGCAGTCTGGGCTGCTGATTTTTTTTGAGTAGATATCCATAAAAAACTTTCCATTTCCCCTCACATTTTTTGCAGCTGTACTTCCTTTTATCTGCCTACCATCCCCTTGCCACTTTTTGGACCTGTTGAAATCCATGCATTTTTTTAATCAAATAGATTCAAAAGATGATCATGCCTCAAAGCCATTTAAATTATTTATATTTTCAGAAATATTGGCAGCTGAGTAAAAGAGCATCTTTAACCTCCTGTTAGAGTAAGACAGGTAGAGTTCAGCTCATGCATCCCATTTGGCAGCAGCAGCTTGCAGCTGATCAGCAATGATATACTGTCTAACAGCTTTGCTGTGTCTTGTCTGGTGTTGGAGAGACTGTGAGGGAAAACTGGGTTATTCAAGGCAGAGCCTTAAAGAAGCAAAACASACAATTCTACAGGAAAAACCATTTCATTAGCCTGGCTGGTCTTAGCACCTAGTCCAAGCTTTAGAGACTAAGTTGGGAGAGTCCAGTTCTGTTAGACATATCAGCTTCTTTCTTGTACATTACTGAATTTCATTATGTCAATTAAACAGCATAAGTGGATCCATCCTAGATTATCTATTTTAATAGTTTCTCAGGAAAAAWTTATCTTTCATTCCACCAGCTTTAAAGTGCTGCCTTCTTGTGTACGTTTACAGGGCATGGCTCCAATGTGGGTAACTGCCATGTTAGCTTCAACTGTTCTGAGAATTCCTGTGTTCAACTATAAAATTCATTTTCAGACAGAGTGCATATTGAAGCTATAGAAAGTATACTCTAAATACAAATCACTGCTCAGTCTGAATAGAAATATTTTTTTTCAGGCTACATTAAAAATAGCAAAAACTGCACTTAAAGAATGCAARACTTATGCAACACTTAAAGATCTTTTTCATTTTACTCAAATCAGCTCTATGCCTGCACACATTGTTTAACCACTGTATACACCAACTTAGTCAGAAGCAAAAATCTGCTACATGTTCTTATTCTCCAACCTGCTCACACAAAATCAATTTGTCCAGAATAAGATTATGTCCTGCTTCTCCAAAAAGGCTATTTTTATGCCAGGTTTCCATGTCAAATCTGAAACATTGAAGGTGTAGGATTATTTTGAAGACCGAAAAAACATTTTATGTGAGGGAAAACTGGATTTCCTCACGTTCAAAGATGGCATGAAACACATATGCTGGAAAGATGYTTAAAATGCCAAACTGTGCCTACCTGACTGAAAGCTGTAGAAATGGAAGCTGCTGTCAGTTTCTGATTGACATGGATTAATCTGAATTCCTCRGGTATGTTAGCCCAGGAGCAGCTGAGGTTTACCCTGGTGGCTGAAGCTGCAATAGTTTCTTACCTCACTCAGGTGTTGCTTTTGTCAGGGGGAGACAGTGTAGGTTCTGCTCCTGACAGCTTTAAACCAGAGCTTCTCCTGGAGTAATTAGCWAAAGAATTATTGTGAATTAAAACCACATCATTTGAACATTGAAAGGTGTGGATGGGAAAATAGCACAAACCCTGTTTTGACCTCAGCAATGGAAGATTTCAGCCCAAAGAGAAGCACTTTAACTTACTCCAGTGGGGTTGGCTAGAAAGCAACAATTGAGTCTAATGAAAAACCRTAACTCTGAGTATTTAGTYGAATTTTCATTAGATATGATTCATYAAYATGAAACCCATTGCAGACAAGAGAGAGGAGAGCAGCTCTGGGCTTGGGAGGCAGCAGAGCAGCAGATCTGGTTAGAAAGAGCTTGTCCTCTCCCCTGCAGTCCAGCTCATGGCCACAGGGCACTTTGCTGCTTCAGAGCTTCTGCTTGTGGGGCTGAACCAATGCTGCATTCCAGACATGGGGCCCTTCCCACGCCAGCTCTGCTGCTTCTGTAAATAAAAACGGGAATTTAAGTAATGTTTAATCCTTTAATGCCTCTCAGTGTGACCAATACAGGCCAGGATCCAAAACAATCGTGGTAGAACAGGCACACAAAAGAGAAGTCCCCAGTTAATGATGGGTTACATTTTGCTGGGTTTATATATGCCTCTAAAAAAACCTATATAAAATACAAGCTCCAAGCTTGCTTTTTGGAGGTGCATTAGACCTATCACATGTAAGCTCATAGCTCTGAGGCAGACCTGTGATGCTTGATCCTTATCCATTGTAAATGTTCTATTTGCTGCCACTAATGATTTGTGCTCAGGTAGAGCACGTGCTCAAATAGCATTTTCTGATTCTGCTAAAGCACTTGTTTATATAATTTCTGGTCTGGCCTTTATTTCTATGTTATGTGTTCCAGCCTATTCYCTAACCTGAAGGCAGGCCCCAGCCTTAGAACATCACCCATGCACACAYTGAGAAATGGTGTGACTTTCTGGGTATTTATAGCCCTCCTCTAAATTAAGTATTTAAGGTTTTACCTTAGCTCTACACTCTTATTACTTATTTTACAATCTGTTGTTGTGTCATATCTACTGTGAACAAAGAGTATCTTTCTGATGATGTATTGTTAATAGCTATGCACTAATGATAATAAACCAATAGCTGAAATTATAGTTTTTATCTGTAAATATTAATGTATCAGCAAGATAAAAATTCATTTAGTATTTTATGGGTGAACGTTTCAAGCAAATCTAAATAAYCATACAAGCACACAATGGCAAAACACGAGTACGTGCAGCAGAATTTGGATAGAACCTGTCTTGTTCACAGGCCTAAAATTTTAAATAACCAGAATTATGAGCATGTATGCCCACTAATTTCAACAAGTAAGTTGACAAGGATTTCCTTATATATTCTGTGCTGCTCAGTATCCAAAAAAGAGAAGGAACAACAGATGCCAGCTGCTGAATGTTAGTCCTATTCACACTGTTGAATACAGAGGCTTCATACCAAGAAAATGACCAAGAACAACACTTCTATAAAATTGAAAACTGTCATATTTTGCTTTTCAAATGAGAAGACAACAGGACACAATGAAAAAAAAAACAAACAAAAAAAAAACCATGCTGCAGAATTGCTTTTTATTATCAGGCAATCTAACCCAGAGTCTCCTTCATTATGAGTCACAGCCCAAGTGGTTGCTTCAGAAATAAGTGAAATTTTTTCTGMATGTGGAATGAAGTATCATGGCTAACTTTGGTACCCTGCAACCTGGAAGAAACTGTTTCAAGAAATTTGTGGGTCAGGTTGAGCTGACTTCCTCAGGGTTGTGGGTTTATTACCCTGCTTGAAATTAGCCCTGTCAGGTTAGGATTGTCATAGATCTTTTTTGTCTTACTCTTCAGGACGGAAAGCTGATTTTTACTAGAAAACAATTTTTATCTTAACTATATCTCACAAGTAGGCCGGTAAATGCGAGCATAATATTTTGGAAATGTGTCCTATCTTACATTAAGAATTTTGATAAAATAAGAGGTGTTCTGCACGGAGAGTTTGTGGTTTTTTTCCTTCACTCTTGGTTCAGGATTCACATCCTGGTACTCAAAAATTGAACATGAACATATCTTTACCCCATCTGTAAATAAAAGAAAATGAAACCCATATCAGATGAATTGATTAGAAAATTGGAAGTTATAGAACAGCTGAAGAGCAAATAGTGAGCAATTGTATCCCTGCATTTTAGAAAATTGAAATAAGTGAACTCTTCTGAGAAAATAGTCAAATAAATAATCATTCATCTAAGTTGTAGTAAAGAAAAAATTCCATTGAAAGGATACTTGCTCATAACATATAAAGTGAAATACTGTTTGTTTTTTTTGGTATTGCAAATTGCACAACTGAGAAAATTAAGGGTTAAAAGACCCAGCAGCTCCTTAGTGAAAAAAAAATCTTCTTTTCTGTTTTACTCAGTAGGGATGTTTGTGTTTAGGATTGCATGCAATGAATATGCATAATATTTAGCTTTATTCTTGTCATTGTTTACAGTGTATGCTGCCTCTGTGTTGGCAAACCATATTTCCCACTTGGGACAAAGCACAATGGATAGCACAGAAAGAAGGGAGTCAGTCTGGGTTTATCATTATGTTTAGATTGGGAAATCCCATGACCCAGTGGTTTGTTTTTTGTTTTTTTTTCGTAACTTCTTTGAGTCTTCTACCAGGCAGCAGATTCAAATAAAGCAGGTAGAAAATTTGAAKGAAATCCTTGGTTCCTCTTGCACCAAGCTCAAATTGCTTCCTGGGTCTAGGAAATTTTATGGGGCTTTAAAGGGAGCTTCCTTTGGAAGCTTTCCATCTACTTGTGCATCTGCATGTGTTCAGATGGTGGAAGCTCTGGAGCTCTCCAAATATTTGCTGGTTCACACACACTAAGGCAGCTCTGCTGTGACTCAGCCCCCATGAAGCTACACCTGGAGAGAGCAGGATTTCTCTTGTACTGCCCCAAATGTTGACAATTCAGTAGGATGCGAAATGAATCCCCAGGTGAGCTGGATAAATCAGGTTGGAGAAGAGGTGTTTTGGTGGAGTGAAGACTACTCAGACACCTCTGGGACTGCTGCAATATCACTGTGAACCCTTGCAGGCTGGRGTATGCCATCACAGGACAATGCCACACCACCCATTGTGCCACCTGCTTCAGAACACTGAGGAGTTTAAAAACCACTTACAATCTAACCAGACAAAATGGACAGAGCTGGAAGTGACCAATGAAGCAGTTTACTCCAGTCACATGGCTGGCCCATCCAAAGTCAGAGAGACCTCACACAGTGGCCAAGACAATCCTGCCCACTCAGTCTCACTATACAAACACACAGTGGCTGTGTTTACAGTGCAGTCCAGCAGAAACATATTATTGTGCTYACACTATTTAAGCAGTAATATTTTGCCTTGCACTCAAAAAAAGCTGGRCAATTTGCAGCCAGGTATTTCTAAGATGGATAAATGAAAAATTAGATTGAAAGTCTCTTGGTTTTGATTTAGAAATGCAGTTTTTTCAAAGCTTTCAGAAAGGCAGTCGGTACAGTTAGAAAGTTACTGCCTGAGACAGACTAGCAGTCTGAAGAAAAAAAATCTTTCTTCCAATGGGATTATGACTATAGGATACCAGTGTTCCTTGCAGCTCACTTGTGCCCTTACACACTCACACTAGTTTGCACAAGCTGGATGTAAAAGCAAAGAATGAATTCACAATTCCATTCCCATTAAACAACGACACGATTTTAATAGATAAGTTTTACTTCTTAAGAAATCCTCCAGATCTCCTCCTAGAAGATGACCTTGTAAAAGCACATAAATGCATTATACAAAAGGGCTGAATTTGTATCCCTTTTCCTCACAGAATTCACTGGAAAAAAGCAAACTGCTGTAATGAGGGTTATAAACTACCATTGCTCAAATCTGACTTTAAAATTTGGTTTATTTAGAACATAGAAATACACATGAAATTTAATCAGCATTTCAAGTCACATTATGTACTCTCTGCTCGACAGGAACTGAGCACATAAATTAGCTGAACTGGGAGCTAGTCCCAGATCCATCCCTACTTGACTACAACACCTCTTGCTAGAAACTTCCAGCAGGGGAAGCTCTTGGCACATCAGTATCTTCATACTTTAGGCGAGAGCAAAGTTTAGTCAAAACAGAGCTGGGGAAAGGGGGGGGCGGTGTGTAGGACCGAGGAGGAGGAGGGGGGCAAAGAAATAAAAAATCAATAGTCTTAAATAGTYGCATCCGAAAATTAGAGTAAGAAAATATTATTTTGATCAGATACCTTTGATGCACCTTAGAAGTTKGAATCACGTATAGGCACGGTATGTAAGAGCAGGCAGACTGAGAGTATTTTTGTATGAAACTTTGTGGCTCACAATACTCCTWCTGTGAGGGAATGGCGTCCAGTTTGGGACTGACAGGCAGCCTACAAGCTTTGTGCCAGCACACTAATCCCTTGTCTGTGGGTTACTGAAAACCTTCTTGCATTTTTGTTCCCAGTTCACCTTGGTGAAAAAAACCCAATTCCACGTATGATAAATCCAGCGTCTGCAGAAAGGCAGTCACCTAATTGCACAGTGAAGCAGAAGAAAGCCTTGCAAATGGTATACAATTTTCAAAGTGTTCCAAGCCTTAGGCAAAAGCCTTTCAACTATGTCTAAAACTGAATGATAAAATATGTTGTACAAATTATCTGTGAACAGGAAACATGTGGTAGTGGCAGGGGACTGAAATGTAACACTTGTAAAGAAATGGGAACTGCCAGTCATTTGTACCCTTTTACTTTTCTCTCAGTCACAAGTTCCATGATTTTTTTTTCACCATCAGTTGATGTTCAAGTTTATAATAAGACATTTATCAGATCTCACTAGGCCAATTACAGCTTTGTAGCAAAAACAACAAGAAATAATACCCCATATGAAACTAAAGGTTTAGTTTTGTCCCTTTCTTCATACTTTTATAGAATTTCTGTTTTATCACTGCAATGATGTGTGTGGATGGAATTCTGAAAGCGTTTCAGTACTGCAGAAATGCCTGGGATGCCAGTCATCTGCACATTAGACTGAAGTAATCAAAAGTTGACAAAACTTTCTAAAGTCCTGTCTATAAACCAGTATTAAAAAATAAAGAGAGTGAGAGGATGAAAAGGGAAATGGACAACTACTGTTCAGCAGGAATAAAAAGCCCCACACTGAAACACCTGCTATTCTAMAAGCTCATTTCTGCTTCCTTGCTCCTAAAGTTCCTGCAGAAATGGTGTATCTTATGCCTTCTGTTTTTTAAAGATGTAATCTTTATCACCAGTACCAACTACTGTGCACTGTGGTCCTCATTGATGGAATTTTTTATAGATTACCTCCAGAGGAGCACTTCAAGGGTGAGGGGTGACAAAACAAAAATGTTTACATTTTCCTTCATCTCAGACAACAAAAAGGAAATAGTATTGCCAAGTCTCAAGAAATTTTTTGGCATAAGTTAAACTTGAGATTTAAATGTAGTGCTTAAAAGATGCCACCTGCAAGCAGCTAGATAAAAAAAGACAAAGCCACAAAACAACAACGGGATTTTTATCCATGACATTGTTTTAGATAACCGGATATGTTTATGCCATAGCTCTTAGAAATATTAGAAATACATAGAAATATACATAAATACATGAAAAAATGTGTGAAAGCCCATTGAAAAAGAAAAATTCTTAACTGACTTGCTGAAAGACACTCTAACCCTCATTTAAGACTGTATTACTTCTGCGTGCTGCTGTCCTAATTAGACCACATTMGGTGTCCTTGGTTTACTGCAGGGCCAGAGCCATTCATGTCCGTTGTGATAACGTGGTGGTGTAATTTGGTGAACTGGTGAACATGCAACATTAGTGTCTGTCAAATTGATTTCCTGCTGATATTTCCCCTTACGTATATGACACAGGCAAGGACTTGAGAGAATAATTAAAATTTTGTTCGTATCTGAGATAAGTCTTTCTTTCAAGATCTGCTTAGAGAAACTTTCAGAGGCAAAAGAATTAAAGGTTTTGCAGCATTCCAAGAGACTAATGAAGAGGTTGTGTGATTTGAAGGTTAGYTCATTGGGCTGGGACTCATTAACATAACTAGGCAAACAATAAGGTGGGGTTTTTTTGATTCAGTGATCAAACCCAAGCATTGGGAAAAATCTCAAGCAGACCTTTAAAAACATTTTTGTAGTTAAAACCAAAACAAAGTAATTTTTTTTTTTAAGTGCTTTACTTCAAGTTGTCCTTTTTTACAAATTTGGATTATTTTTCTTGGAAGACTGGAAATTGAATATTTTTGGAAGAGAAGGCTAAAGATTTTATTCTGAACTACTTTATCGCTTTTCAAAGAACTCTTTTTTAAAAGAACTCTCTTTTTAAAAAGCACAATTAAATCTTTGCAATCCATTTCAATATTTTTCCTCCTGTCCTATATTCTGGTGATGAATATTTCCTGCTGAGAATTTGAAACTAGTTTTGCTCCCTGTTGCTATGTCTATACTGCAAACCAGTAAAACCTCCTTGTCCTTGGTCTCAAGTCCAGGTGCTAGAGATCAYAGCAGCTGCTTCTTATGTTGCATGTCTGGATTTACTTTGCATGAAAACCGGGAAAGCATGAAGCAGTGATGGTGTCTGTTTGACTTTTGCATTGAAGTAGACCCAGACAGATCTGGGAAGCATTCCTGCCTTCCCCTCTATAAGCTTTGAAATAYTGGGATTTTTGTTTAGCAGCTTTATTATTAAGCTAAAAAATCCCACTTGCTGAGTTTTGAAAAAAATGTCCAGTTCTATTATGCAATAGCTACATGACTTCTGGTCAGTATCTGTATTTCTGGGCTTAATTTTGCCTATGCGTACAGTGGGAACAATAATAACTGCTTCCTTTGAACACAGCTTTGAAATCTTTAGGAAAAAAGTGCCATATAACTATATTTGACTGTTCCAAATTATCTGTTTTTTCTCTTTCTCCTGTTAATTCCCATTTGACTCTAGCTTTTTACAAGAACAGACTAAAATTTCTGCTTTTAAAAACTTTCAGTTCTAATTACTTCTTCCAATCCCTGGACCTATGCTCCTAAATTTGTGGACAAAAAAAAATCCATTGAAGATTAGCAGATATAAAAATATCACTTTTAGTTTAGGAAGTGGGTGAGCAATTGAATGCTGCAGTCTAGAAGAATATTTGGACTTTTGTTGTGATGCTCCCCCTGTCCTGGCACTCTTCCTTCAGCACCTGATTCTGTCTGTTCCTTTTCTTTGTACAAGTTCAGCGAGGGTGCATTGACCCACTRCAACAGAGACTGGAAACGCCATGTAGATGTCCTCAATCAAATTTCCTCCCAAACTACTCAAATGGGTCACCTCTTTCCATCCAAGGAAGTCCGTTCCTGTTATTTYTAGAGTAAGCCACTCTGGCAAAGAGGCAGCATTCCCAGGAGAAGCTGGGATTTGGCCTCCTGCTGGTGCTTTGCTGGAGTGCTGGGGCTCCAAAAGCATGCTCCAGGCATCCTCTGAACAATCCATATGCATGGTGATGCTCTTCTGCTCCACTTGCTCAGTGAACTTGACTGGCTTCCCCTTGCATTTCCAAAAATACTTGTCCATGGTTCTTTGCAGTATCTGCTGCACATTTTCCACATTGAACTGCACTTTATCTGCTGACAGAGAGCCAGGGTCCACCTTTAACCCTGCACTGAAACCCCAGTTACTGAAATGCAAATTTGTCCTCCTTCTGGAATAATGTTGTCCACTTCTGGGAGACATTGAATGGTATTTGTAGATTCTTGGCTCTGACCTGGTATGGATGTTCTCATATTCCTTACATCAGGTTTCTTTGTCTTTGCTGGGTCCTCTGGGGAATGGAGAAAGCAGAACATGCTCACTAGGTAGATTTTATATCTAACTTCATCTCTAAACACACATGAACACATGAAACAAGGGGTACACAAATCATGTTCTTCCTTTTCAGACCATCTTCACTTTTAAATGATCATCTCTCAGTGACTCTGAAAAATAATCTCAAAGTGATGACATTCTCTGGGAGAAGACTGTCTTCTTTCTACTGAGGAATGGGACTGTTTTTAAGGGGAAAATGATCTTTCTGCCATAGGGGATAAGAAGCAGGAAAACTGCATATACAGTGCAATTGCTAGTGATTGGTTGTTAGAGTAATTTATGAAGCCAAGTGTGTCTTGTTCARCTTCTGGTTGTTTGGAGAGAAGTGCACAGTGCCCCTTTTTCTACCAAGTCTACCAACCCCATTAGCATGTTTCTTGCACACTGGCTATTTCTTTTCAATTCTTTGGGATTTTCTGTTTTCTGTTTAACTTAATAATGATTGTCATTTGTCCATGGTTGATGGTTTTGTTTTGTTTTTTAAAATCAGGACTCTCAGAAGTTAGCACTCTCAGAACTGTGGCACATGGGCCACTCTCAGTTCTGTGGCACTCACAGAACTGTTGTGGTCTACAAATCACTTTTCAGTTCTTGTAGTGGTCCAAAAGAGTGTATGATGTTGTCTCTTGACCTTTTCCCAGATGGCAAGTACCACCAAAAACACTCTGAAAACTCTAAATATTTGCTTAATATCACAATTGCTACAGTTGATAGTGAGATGCCTTGTGATCACAAATGGGAAGACAGCTGGTTCAAGAGTCGACCTCTCTAATAAAATGTGTCATTGCTATGATAAATCCCTGTATGGTGTGTCATGTGTCTAGTGAAGTGAAAAAAATTATGAATCTATTTTCAGGTGTGAGAAATTTCCTTGGTACGGGTGAAGATGGAATGATGCAAAGTTGCACAGGAAAAATATAGCTATTTTAAGTGGGATTCTCTGAACAGGCAGATAAATTCTGTCTCACACAGACTCTGCTGAAGGAAAATGGAGCAAAGCATGTGTGTCACTAGAAGGGCACGCCACTATAAAACAAAGACTTTTTTTAAGGATGATTACTCTGATTTGTCACCTTGGTGAAGCAAAAAGAGGTCCCATGGACCCCTGTGGGATCTGGTCTAGGCAGCTTTTGTGCATTTCAGGTTATCCTAATAGTGGACAGCCTACACTGCCATTCAGTTCCTCAATGGAAAACTTCTCTTTTGCAAGATGTCCAATTTTCCTGTGCAGAACATATTCGTGAAATTTTGGCCCAAACTCCCTCAGCAAGCTGAATGAGTGGTTTTGTTCCTTTAAAGGTGAAAAACACTCTTCCAAAACCCAACCAAAATCACTTCACAGCTGAATTAATGGGCCAAAGTCTTGCTAATTCACTGACTCAGGGGGGGGAGCTAAATGCAGATCCATTGAGGCAAATGTCTCATGCTGTGGTCATTATTTACTTTTCCTGGGTGCTCCTTGCAGTGCCTGCAATATCCTGCACTAACTTTAAGCATTCTCTGTTGGCTGGTTCATATATTGTAGCATTAAAATGCTCTTGCTTCAAGCTCAACAGGAGGTTGAAGCATTACAGGCCTTTGAAAGGAAAGGGGAGCTAAAAAATTTGAAAGAGTGCTGCAGCATAACCAGGAACTCCCACATGAATAAGATTAACTAATGTTTTCCCCAATTTCTACCAAGTGGCTTTGATAAATGACTAAATGCATAATATCATTTGATTCAAGCAAAGTTCTGCGCTGTTTTTCAAATCCCAGTGTGAAGGAATGCTGCTCCTGAGAATGCTACATGGCACAGCGGGCCAACATGTTTTTACAATAATAATAATTTACATTTTTATTAAGAATTTACTTTTGAAGTATCCCAAAATGCTTCATAAAAACCATACTTAGAGTGTTGCAGACTTGCTATCAATGAGAGCAAGGCAAGGAARGGAGGGAAAACTTTGTGAAAAAGCTTCGACAATCCCTATTTTATGTAAAGTATATGTGATTTTTAATGCTTATATAGGCAAAAYGAGTTCTCAGTTCTTTAATGATCAAATTTAAAAGAATCCAGTGGAAGAGAGAAAACTAAACCAAACCTATTAGGAAAGGAAGAGATTTCTTTAAAAATGCTGCTTTGAGATCAGGATCTTTTGGTTTAAAAGGAATATATATATTCATGCTTGGATTGGTGACTACAGGGTAATTTTTATCCAAGGATTCCTGACAGGAGCAGGCAAAATCTTAATCCTTTTGCTCTGCTATGTTGCATTGAAGGGAGAATAAAACAGGTGTAAGGTGATGTTTTTAGCCTTGGATGGAACACTGGAGAACAGACATATGATTAACTGCTGCTGTTTTAAGGCTCGACCTCCATCCTCTTGCTGAACCCACGGAGGATGCAGTAGGTGGATATAAAAAATAGATACTCATGCTACCTTCGAACTTCGGCAGAGAAAGAGCCTATTTCTGTACATTTTGCATCATTCCTGCAATTCCCCATGAGCACYCCAGAATGCCTCTGTGCTGTTCTGCTCTTTATTCACCACATGTGTGTGACCCAGGATGGCCGCCCCATGCTCTCTGCTCATACGAGTGACCCGGGTGACCTGCCCTCCCACACACACAGATCCCTTTTTTAGAATTTTGCCAATATGTTTTCCTCTTTATTCAGACAAAATCTAACTGAACTTTCATAAGAATAAAATAAAAACTGGTAGCAGAGTATTTTCCTGTGCAACAAAGTTTTCATAATGCTGGATGGAATGAAGACCAGTTCTGTGGGTTCCTTCAGCCATCTGTACTCCAAAGGGTTGGTCAATAAGTAAGGTTTGCTCTGTCAGCAAAGTTGTCCTGCCTGGGATTTTTGAGAGGCAAARCTTGTTTATGTTTTGAACCCAGGTCGTGCAGTGTGGAGGATGGAGCAAGCCTGCTGAGCTCTGCCCCATCAGTGGCTGCCARTGCCCTTTGAGCCACCCTCCTGTTTGCAATGCTCCTCTGACTGGGGTATTTCTGTTGCAATGCTTCCCCTCATTCCTGCTAAAAGGGTTTATCAGAGTTCCCTTCAGAGGAAATCACCCCTCATGAGGTCTTAAAAATCTAATTTAAAGCTAAAGCCTAGAATCATACTTCTGCCTCCATCTTCTGCARAAAAAAAGCTGTCAATTTGGGACACCAGGTTGGAGCAAAGATCACTGAAAGCAAAACTGAATCAAAACATGGATTTTTCTKCCTGCTGAGGATTTAGCAAGTTTTTCCTATTCTTCAGTTTGCATAACTGATTTACTGTGAGAGGCAAACTATTGTACTCTTAGAGAGTGAGGAAGTTTATGTACTATATTCCCATACAATAATATCCCAGAGAATCATAGAGAAGGTCCGAGGGAAAGAGGGACTACCAACAGTTTTCCAGTTTGCTGTATGGAWTTTTTTAATGCACAAGATGGCTACCAGAAGGCTCTGGTTCTATCCCCCAAAATGATGTGACTTATACTCTAAACTGGCAGATCCAGTTCATCTCCTAAGATCTCTGTTTTCATTTCCAGGCTTCTGTTTARCAGCATAGCTATAGTAGGAGACCCTTAGTTCTGGTACCTGTCACAGCCTCCTCTGAGACAGCATAAATTTGTAGCAGTGTTGAAGAAGTGTCTTAAACCTCCCCACACACATGCAAAACCCAATACAAAGTATTTGTTTCAGGTTTCCAAGCTGATAAGGATAAAATCACAAATTACCCAGAACTAAGAACTTAGTAATACCTTTGTAAAGATTTCCAAAATCTCTTACCAACTCCTCTGTCTTGACAGGGAGAGGTGTGCTCTGATCACATCTATCTTCATCCTTGTCTGTTTCTACTCTTTTTCTCAAATATGTAAATTRAGACTAGGTAAAAATCCAGTGACATCAAGCTTAATTCACTTAATTTACTTCAGTATAAATGCCAATCCCTTTCTTATTGGCTATTGCTTTTGGAAAAGTAAATAAACTATTTCAGTCTAGGTAGAGCCTTGTTCATTGCTCAGCTATTATCTTAACTCCTTGTAATTTTCTGTTTTACAGATTCCTCTGAATATCACTGCAAATGTGGGAAGACTGATGTAATTTACATAAAGTGAAATAAATTAACATTATTCAGATGCATGCAAGATATATTTAATATTTATATACAATAATGCAAATGTTTCCTAGCTCTTGCCGATATGTTTACTACAAAGTTAAAGATTCTTTTCCTGGGAAGATTWCTGATAGAGCTGAGCTGGGGCTTAAAAGACACGAACAAAGCTCTGTCTGTAGAAGGGAGTAGAATAGGATAGGATAGGTAGACAGCCAGACAGCCAGCCAGACTGACTAAACTAAGCTATCGAAGGCATATAGATAAAGCAGTATCATTAACAAATAGTKAAGGCAGAGCTCTATTTTTTAAGGAGCTGTGTTATTGGACTTAATCAGCTCTTGAAGAGGAAAACAGGGAAGTCATCAGGATACAAAGCCCCAAATCAGGCAATAAGTCACCAGGACTAACAGATATCAGTTACAAACAGGAAAGTGATGGCTCACATAAATAAAATGGAAGGCTCTCTCCTTCTCTTGAAGGAGAGAAATGTTCTGATACCCTTTGTGGAATGTGCTCACTCTTCAGGAAGAATAAAATTTAGGAGGCTTTTCTTATACTGAAATAGAGATGAGAATAAATAYAGTTGACATTGCTAATGATGATCTGTTGTCAGAGACAGAACTGTAAATATGATGTATTCAGTGGGATCCAGGAGCAGAACAGAAATTTCATGTTCCTGGGAATAGCAAAGAGTTTGTGAATCAGTTAAACCTGTGAATAACTTTTAGTATTTGAATAGTTCTACTTGATATACTGGGATGAATCATCAGTGATGTTACCAACAGGACATGTCATTAATTGTTCCACTAATTAATAAACTGACTATTAGGGAGTAAGTTTCTTGCAYGGATTCAAGCATATGTTTTTTAAAATGTAGTTTATGAATGAATCTTAAAGGAAACAATTCTTTAACTTCAGATTTTTTAAAAAAGGCAAAAAAGCAAAGAAAAACAGAGGGAAAAAACTCTCAACAAAGAAGCCTGATTATCCACTGGATTTCCCCTTCCATTTCTTTCTGTACTGGAAAAAGTCTACAAGTTCTGTGGGGCACCTGAAGATTGATGAAATAACCCCAGAAAAGCTATGAGTACACTTGCTGCTCTTTCCTAAGCAAAATGGAGAGGCCTGCCACGACATACATTATTTAGTATGGATGAAATGTTCTGGACATTACTTAGACTGATCTAACGTTCATCCAGAGTCACAATGTTGGAGAAGTAGTAATCATGAGCATTGGTGCATGGAGAACTCGTTTATCACTACAGAACCACTAAAGAAAGAGCCCATTTGAATCTTATTTTCAAGTGTGCTTTGAAGCGCTAAGGTTAACAAATCCTTTAGTCACATACTGTACAGCCCTAATCGAAGCTCTTTCTACTTGGTCCTGCCGAGAATGTCTTTTTGAATGAACCCCCTACAGAAATAAAAGGCACAGTGTAACTCTGAAACTGCACTTCTCTTTGAAACTGGTCTACCTGCTTTTGTGACGACTAGCCCTATGACAACCACAAATGATACAGGTAATTTTCTTGCTTGTTCAACATGTGTATTTGACAGGTCTTTCTATAAAGATGGTGTCACCCTTTTCCTTGACAGTATATGTCTTTTGCATTGTGACCACCAAGAGCAGACATTTAAAAAATAATACAGGAGCACACTGACAGAAAGACAGCAGGGAAGGCATAGACCTACCTGAAATGATTTTCTGTTATTATTTGAACTAACTTTTACCTAAAACCTAATCCAAACCTCAAAAGATCTGTCAGATTAAATTTTTTAAACAATATTTCATTGAATCTTTTTTATAAGCTTTGTTTCAGCCAGCACAAAGATAGTATTGCAAGAACCCTGTAATAAAACTTTAATAATTAAATTCCCTCCTCAGTTTCTTGAGTTCAAGAGGCCTGACTAACATCTGAAAATTTGGGATTGAAGTCACAGCAAACCTCTTGTTCGTGCTCCAGACTTCATTCCTTTTTTAGCACTAAAAAGTTGTTTGACATCACTGATTTATTTTCTTCCTGTCTTCTTCTGTAACTGAGGATATTCAGCAAAGCAAATACCTTAGAGGAAAAAAAATAAAATAAAAAAGCTCTTAACATTTATTTGAAATTACTGGCTGAGAGTGTCAGCTGTTCTTGCCTGGCATTATGTTACATATCTGGTACTTGAAGATGACCTCAGTCTCGTTTTATATAAAAAAATTTCACTTGATTAATCATCCAAAGATACAGCACCATCATCTCTATTTCCTTTTTTTTTCATTCCTTCCATCTTACTACTTCTCTCTTTTTGAATTCCATACTATTTTTCTYCCTTTTAAACATATTCTCTCATTATTTCATGTTTTTCATATTATTCAATGCTGATGAAATAGGTATTTTTGACATAATTGTATACCTACTCTTYGGGTAGGTCAGGGGAAAAGATCACATTATTTAGTGGGAAACACTCAAGGGTGCAATTCTGCAACAATGGCTGCGCATGTCTGTSTCCAGGAGCTTTTGGTCAGACTGTTCTTATGAGTGAGAAAATGCGGTGCCAAGCAAGCTAACAGCCTCTACAGAAACACTCAAGTTGAGAGCTGACTCATGAACTGATTTTGAGATCATGGCTATGTTATCTGGGGAATCAAAAAACCCACTACCATTATTGTTTTGCAAATCTCATGCATCAGAGTTTCATGGAAAATAGGTTGTATGAACTTTTGCACCCTGAAATGGTGTCACTTTACAAGTGGTAATATAATTAATGTTAATTGTGAGTGTTTGGGCTGTGCTAGAAAACATAAAAACCTGTATAGATGGTATCATTAAGTACTTTTGGAAACATTTGTTCTCCCTGGGGTTGTCTCTGACAATTGATTCCTTGGGGCACATTTTCAACAAGCAYCTTTTAGGACAGCTTGCTCAAAGGAAAAACTGAATCTAAGCTTCAGAGATGATAAATCCTCCAGAGAAACCTATACTGAAAAGGACCTTGCTGTTTCTCGAACAGGAAAAGGGCGTGTCTAACTGTGTTCTGGACAGTACCATGATGTTAACATTTCTAAACAAGCAAATCTCAAAAGAAATACTGTGTTAATTTTAATTCCACTTTATTTTCAAGGCAGCAATATCCTCTGACAGAAGGAGAGTATCAACAACTTGCATTTCAGGGTTAAACAACCATATTGACACCTAAAGCTGGAAGAGATCATTCCGTTTTYTCCCTTGCATATTACACACCATGAAGTTTCACAGAATTGTCCCAAACCCCATAACAATCTGAAGACAGATCCCCGGGAATTCCATATCCTGTGCTGCAGGGAGAAATAAACTCAGCTAAAACACATTTGTAGAGAAATACTTTCCTCATACCAAGTATAGCAATCCTAGCAAGGATAGGAATATATCTGGTCAATTGACAAGTCCTTCCAAGCATTTGGGGATAACTATTTGTGCCTACCAGMAGGAGATTTCACTGTGGCTTGTGTCATAAAGTGAAGTCGAAAATGTCCTGATGACAATGCAAAGTTTCCCAGATTTCTGTAAAAAAAGGGAGTGAAAAAAGAGTTTCACAGGTGTCTGTTGACAGGTGCCAAAGGTGAGAAGGATAAACCCACAGCCATGTCAGCAGAAAGCTCAGGCAGCTTTTCTTGTGGAAATATGATTCAATGCCAGCATTTTAAAAGATTTAATTTGAAAGATGCCAGGCAATGGCTACACTACTTACACCTACTAAGCCATTCCAGTATTTAATTACCTTCTCCACCAGGATACTAAGTATTATTTCAAGGCTGAAGCTTATATCATCTTCTCTCTAATGTATCTTTTAATATCTCTATTAGTTAGACTGAAAAGCCCCTCACCAGCCCCAATATTATTTATGCCTTTCTATAAACAGTGTTCAATTCTTTCTTATCTGCCTTTTTGATCAATTGAGTGGGTTGAGCTGCTTGACTTCTCATTGTAAGAGATATTTTTCAGCTTGTATCTGTCTGAAGGAATCAGCCTTTTTTAAAATTTTATTTGCTAGTTTTTAGTTTTATTTAATTTTCCTTTCTTTTCATATAATCAAAAACATTTTAACCTTTTTAAATAGAAAATTGCAGTAAGTGTGTTAGTGACATTTTCAGGATCTGGGTATTGGAGCTGGCTTTGTTAGCATTTGTACTTTTGTATTTACTAAGTCTATCTGTACATATGATAAAGCATACTATGAAAAAATACATGATTAATTGCTGCCATGACTTTCACATCTGTATTTTCGCTGTGTAATAAAGCACACATATCCTGCTTGTAAGGTTCTGATAAGCTCACTGTATAACTGCTCACTGCTGCTGTCTATGTGTCTCTGTCTCTAGTAGTTCTATGTGAAATACAAAAAACTGGATCATTGCTTCCTCCTGAAGAGTAATTTCCATGTTTATTTTACAGAAATAAAATCTCAAATAGAAGTTWGTAAGTAGACCACAATGTATATTTAAAAATCTACTGTGTTTGCATTTTCAGCATCAGCAGACAGGATCCTGGAGCTGTTTCAAATGATTCAGGTGACTAAGAAAGAAATTCAAGTTGTGATTGTTTTTGTAAATATTTTGTAGACAATTTAAAGTATTTATTTTCTGTCATAGAAGACCCATAGTATTTGTGTTTTCCCAAATAAAATATCAAATAGTTCCCACTCCTATTATCTGTTTTTTATTGTCTGTCAGATATACAAATGATTGGRTACTTTGGACATTTGGGAAGCTTCACAGATGTGTCACGATCAACATTTATATATTAATTTAATAAACTCAATTAATTGAGTCCAAATAGGATAATCTGCCTTAAGAAGTCTAAAATGAATAGGTAGATCTATTTTCAAAAGGCTTTTGATAGTGATAAAAACTTTTTGTCCTGGGTTGGACCATTCTGTAGAATAGCTAGATGAATATTTCCCTGTAATTTCACATGTAGGTAGAAAGTATGTAAAGGATAGCCAAATAAAAGTTAAAGAAAAGCATAGAGGACGACTGAGCAACAATTCAACCATGAAGTTATTAACTGACTATATGTTAGAAACACCTATTAAAGCAGAAAGCAAATTACAGTCACACTCTCTTTCACACTTCAAACAACTAAAAGCTCTTCTGTGTAGAGAGCAGGCTACTGGCTCAGGACTGAAACACAGGAAAAAGCCCCTACACAGGACAGGACTGAATGCAACAGTATATTGTGCAGTCAGGAAAACAGAATATTGCTGAGCCCATGCAAATAAAAACAAGACTACATACAGCTTTACTGTATAAAGCAATCATAAGGGATAGATTAAAAAAATAAATTCTGGCTGCAACTCAACATAAATTGATTCAAAAACCTGTCTGAGTGCAATAAACATAAGTCTTGTCTCCAGTTTCGCAGTAATTAACTAGTCAAAAGTAAAACAATTTTTATGGCAGAATTTTTGGAGGTTTTAAAAGAAAAAGCATTCCAGCATTCTGGGACAAGTGGCATAATGTGCCAGCTGAGGTTGAACGTTTGATGGGACCTGGTGAGATCAAAGAACTGGAAAAAAAAATTATGTTGAATACATAGGAATGAGGTCCAATTACAAGCTGGACAGTCCTTAAACTTAACACAGCTTAAGCACAGCTGGTGATGGCATTGCTGCTCCTTACTTTAGGAGAAGCACCACCAAGCTCTCTTGAACCAGAGGCACAGACTGCTGAGATTCAGCTCTATAGGCCTGACAACATGTAATGKGTCAGGGTGAAGCCTGTGGAAGTGTTCCAGAATGAGAAATTAATTAACCAATGTCATGCTGCTGCTGCTGGTGTGGTCGCAACATGCTTCTGTCGACTCTTGTCTGAAAACCTCAACCTGTAGCAGCCTATGCCTGCCTCCTTAATTTCTGTCCAAAACAGTCACTCTACACACAGTTGTATCCTTTCATTAGGAGTGAGCTAGAAGTTATAAAACCTGACCCCTTGAAAATTAGTTTCTGGACTGAATAAAGGCACTTCTCTTGATTTGTCTTTCAGTCGATTCTGACATTTATAAGTGCCTAAAACCCAAGGGTGTAGTCTCACATTCTGTTTCAGCTAGAACAGTTACTGTTGAAAATGCCAGCCCCAAACTTCACAGCCTCCCTTCATTTAGATTTTCATTCCCTGAAACTGTAGAAAACAAAGTCCAGAACACGACTGGCTGATCCAGCCATTTTCATTATCACCATTTAGAAAATATAGGAAACACCTGTCCCAAAGAGAAGATGGTTAGAGTGAWAGAAAAGACCATCTTGGCCCAAGTGATGTCAGGTTAAATAAAGCGCAATACTACAGCTTGACAATTCACCTGCTTCCTTAGAAAAATGAGCAATTATGCAAGCTCATTTGTACACACATCAAGGATGAAGTCATCTTCAGCCCAATGGCAAGAACTAGCTTGCAGCTAAAGTGACAGTACAGAATTTGTGCCGTCCAAGACAAACAAGTGCCACAAACAAATATTGGGTGTGTATGGTCTCACTTTATTTTTTCCCATAAGGGAAGCTTCCTTTCCTATCTAAAAGAATGTCACAATGAAAATTTTGAAGTGTTTTCTTCTTACGACTTGAATTCTTGATGACGTCTTAGAGAATTTATGTGGATCTTCAGGACTTGTCTTGTTGAACCTGACTTGGCCGTAAGGATGTTGKCTGAAGTGTTACATTTGTACTTTGATGTTCAGTCCCTTTTGTTTATTGGAATCCATTCAATCATTCATGGGGATTTTTGTACCCATATCCATTGCAGCTGGAAATAGGTGCGAGGCTCATTTTATGTTGTTTTTCGGGGTAATAACAAATATCTCAATATATTAAATAATGCTTGTGGACCCAAAGGATCTGCAGTGTTTCTGTTTCCCTGTTGCTCTTCATAAGCAGAAAGACCAAAACCCTCACCAAAAGTTAAGGTTGCTTTAAAGAAAAGGCAATTTAACAATGCTTCTAATAGAGATTAAAATACAGAGGGCCTCAAAATAAAACTGGTCTAGCTGAAAATTATAAATAACATTGTGCTGAGTATTGAAAAATTACTATTTTTTCTTCCAGAAAAGCAATTATCTTTGGAAGCTAGCTGACATTCGACCAACTGATTATATTCATTTCATAAAATGCAGGGAATTTACATAGTTAGAAGGTTGCACATTGAACTCAATACTGTGTAACCTGAAATGCTAACTTTTTCAAGCCATGTAGTCACTCTGTATGGAAGGGTAGGTGATATTTCTGCTCCAGTAACCTTCTCAAGACTCAGCAAATAGACTCGGCAGGGGTTAACCTGCAGGATGTCCATAACTGAGCAGAATTTCTCCTTATCTGTAGTGATAAAAAATCAGCAGAATCTTCTTCTTTTCATATGTAAGAGAGAGTGTGATCTCTTCAAAAAAAATGCATAAGGACAGAGAGAGCTAGAGTGCAATAGACTTTGTTATAATTTGTCCTCCTGTGCTGGTTGAATATAGTGCTGAGTGACTGGCAGGTATTTTAAGATCCACTTCTTCCTTCTTTTTTTTTGATTAGAAGACATTGTAAATGGCCTTCAGTACACAGCCCTTGATTTCTATCTGCTTAGGAAGTCTGGATCAGAGAAAAACTTTTTAATGAAGACTTTTAAAGATACCTCACTTGTAAGAGGCCTAACAGTAATCTCTGTTCTAAAGTTGTCTTATAAGTACATTTTAATTTCTTTTATTTTGCTAAAGTTTCTTTCACCTTAAAGTTTCTGACATTTCTGTCTAGGTTAAAATGATAGATGATATTTATATCTATATACACATACACTTGTGAAAAATTTATGCTTCTTTTGAAGAAGGTCTTAATTCTCAGCCTTGGCGCTGAATGTAGAGCTCCAATCTTGAAGAGAATGTGCATTTCCAAGTAGACATCCTTACCCCAGTTTTTTGTAATCAAGCCTGCTATGAAACTTTGCCTACACTATTCTATTAGATTATCATTGTATTCACTGCTTGTGATGCAGCTGCTTTCCAGATCGGGACTCATTTAGTACAAACGCAGAATCAGTCACCGTGTAATTCCTGTTCTCCAAATATGTTCTGTTACACTTAAACTACTGGCATAAGACTTATACTGGCAGCGCAAAACAAAGTATAGACTCACTAGGATATTCACAAGTTTCTTACTTCTCCATAATTTCTATTTGCTAATCTCAACAGTCTCATAAATGGTTATGAGCCAGAAAACCTACTCCAGGTGTGGATAATTTGCTACTTAGCACTTTTCAATAGTTTTTTTTTTTGGTTTTTTTTTTTTTTTTTTTAAATTAAAGTCTACCAATAAGAACAGAGAAACAGAGAAATCAGTTTGTGACGGCAAGCCATACATTACAATTTTCTGAAGAAATTGATTTATGGACCAGTGTTTCTCTAGGTCAAAAGAGCTTTGTCCAACTATTTGATGAATACRTATGAGTAACAAAAATATATATTTGCAGAATTCAGGATTGCCTCTTGAATGATTTGTAAGCAAAATAAAAAAAAAATAAACTGGCTAAACTCACAATGAATATTATTTGCAATGAATAATTCAACCCCTACTAATTATTTAGCACCTGTAGAGGAATGAGAGAGAAATAGATATGTTAATATGATGTTGTCTCTTTTCTGCCTAACTATCAGATATTGRTGTAGAGAAGGGCAAATGTCTGTCACACAGCACACTTGCTGGCAGATGTGTTGCCAGCAAGGGAAGAGGACTTAATTTGAAGAAATTATCCATCTATGTGTACATCTACACATTCATACATAAAGCCTTACATATTTTTTCAATATATTTAGTAATTCTGTGGCACATCAACTTTTTAGCATTGCTTGGCAACCCTGAAATGCAYGTGTTGACTGTGACATGAAGGACAGGCACACACACATAGATATAAATATAAATAAATAAATAAACATATATGATTTATATATAAATAACCTTGATTTTTTCACATAGGATTACATAGATGCAAAATAAAAATCTTTGTTTCCTTGAGTCACCATATTGCAGGTGTACAATATGTTCAATATGTGTTTCTGTGTAGAACTATTATCTTTGCTTTATTTTAACTACTAGGCTTTATTGGAAAATTAAAAGAAGAATATGAAAGACAAAGATCCCAATGATCTTGTGAAATAATCAACAATATTTTTAACACACAGCCTATATACAATATTTGTGTAATTACATGGCAGCGCATGCACATATTCTAACTTATACACCTTAATCTCTTCTGTGACATAATGTTGGATTTTGTAGAATCAGATAAGGTGTCAATGGCTTATCTCAAAATTGYTGTGTTGTGAAAGACAATCAGTGGACCACATGCTGTTCCCATTATAGTTGGCTTATGTATGGATCGTTCCCTGATGTTTCTCAACATTTTGCATTCACACAGAATTCAGCCATGCATTTTCACTAAAGCAKCACCCGAAGAATAGTACAGTTTCTTCTCTTTTATAAAGAAAGGAATTATTATTTGATCATATTGCTCTAAAATGAGAGTTGTCATTGGCACCCTGTTTTTAAAAGTTTCAGAGAGAGAGAGTCTTTTGTTTTATACAAGACTTGACCATTTACAATGCAATAAAAATATAATCTGCATAGTAAGAGCACAGATCTTGGTTTGCTCTGAACACCCCTGTAATTCACGTGCTGTGAGGACCTCAGGTAGACCCTTTTTGGGCTTTTGACCTTTTCTTCTAAGGAGTTGGGAGCTGCAGTACAGTATTAGGATGTGCTAGGATGGGAATTTCTAAACTAGAGGAAGATTTATTTAAATGGCAGTTTGTAGCCCAGAAAATCTATTGTTTTTCCCTAACTGGATCATGAGATTTTGGAAACGGATGTGTGAAATTGAGAAATTGATTTTATGGGGTGGGTGGGGAATCTGGATATTATTAGGATTAATCTGAAGAAGTATGGATTATCAATTTCCAGGTAGTTTTACAGAATTGTATTCCCACAGTGCCAATACCAGCAAAATTATGTGTAATCTACAGCTGAAAAAAATTAATCTTTTGTCACATAACATTCAGTGTGTTTGCTTTTTTTTCCTCCCTGAGATTTGGATTATTGAAAAGAAAAATTGACCCAGGTTCTCTGTGAACACAAGCAATTCTATGATTCTGTGATGATTTTTGCCAGTCCTTAGTAACTTCTCAGTTTCTCTAAATTAAACTGCATGGCTATAATTCCAAAGGGAAGACACAATGCTTGCTGACTGTGGAAAAGTAGAGTATGGTATTCGTGTCCATACTATGTTTGTTTTACAGGTAGGAACTCCTAGGAAAATAGTATTGAACATTGCTCATCCGTTTGATCTAGGGGACAGGAAGGTCTGAAATGTTACATTTTTGAAGCTAAGGAAATTACATCCATGAGTGTTATATTTCAGCTCCATTGTGCATTGCAATCACCTGCATGCATGGAGGAGGTTCTGGCCTTGAATGTTTCATTTTGATTTTATTTTCTTTAGTGTGTTGCCAGTGTTTTACCATATGTTGTGGTTGTTTCTTGTTTCAGCTGAATTTTCTCAGATGCAGGATGAGTCTTGAAAAAAAGAAATTCTTACAGTATTGCTGCACTTACTTGAGATCAAGGACAATCTCAGGGCTATTTTGTCTTTGGAACTGTCTGGAAAAGCAGCAACAAGTAAAATTGTAAAACAAGACTGAAGGAGATGTGCACTTCCTTATGCTGGGTGCTTTGCTTGCTGCTCCAGCTGACTTAGCATGGGCAAGGATAAAAAGGTGTTTAAAAGAAACCTGGATATAAAATAGATTTACAAGGACCTCTCCCTTTTCTGTTTTTATTTTTCTCAGATATGTCATATCTGTGGGCCATCAGGGAAGATTTCCCACTACTTCAGATTTCAAAGCTACAGGTGGTCTGCAAGCATGGCACTTCAAAGAGTGTTTTGATTAAATGAAACAATGTTTTTATAATATGGATCCCACATCTTTGAACTTTTTTCAGATCAATTCAGCCAACAAAGATTCAATTAGGTGAGATCAGAAGGCCCGCTTCCATCCTCTGTTTTCATCTGTTGTTCAGCCCTGTCTTTTCAAATAGCTTTAATATAAAACCAAGGCCAATCATTTATTTTAATGAGGACCACAATCATAATGATGGTGGTGGTGACGATGGTCCTTGTTCTAACAGTAATAAAACACATTTACAGCTGGCAGTTCTATTTGCTTAAAAAAAAAAAAAAACCACAGAAGAAACCCAAAACCAACAAAAAACCAAGCCCAACTCGTATAGCCTAAATAGTATTTTAACTGAATTAGCACATGTTGGCACAAGCTGGGTCTGTATCCGCTACTGAAGCTTATTTAACTGTATGTATCTTGTGGTTTTGTTTTTTTTTTTTTTTTTCAGTGAAAGAAAAACTGATCCTAACAGTTTTAAACTTGTTAATTCAAACCATATGTCATAAAGCCAGTCTCCATATGGTGCAACACCACCTTATATTTACAGGGTGCTGCTTTTCCAAACATTATTCTAAAAGCTTTATTTGCCCCAAATGTAATAGGTGGTCCTGGACTCCTGAAAAGAGCTTTTAAAATACCTCAAGTGTCTAAATCGCATGCTGATATAGCAAAAACACTCTGATTATTAAAAGCTAATTACAGCCTATTTTATTGGCAAAAACGTGCTAATCAAGTCCTTGACTGAGAGTATATGCTTAAGAGAGGAAAAGCATGCTGTCAATCCTCAGTTTCCACACATGGCAACAAAAGGTAGGTGTAGAAAAAAAAGGAATCCATCACCTAGTAGAGAGACTTTTACGTTTTGGTTTTATGTAGTTGGTTGTCCAAAACTATGCCAGAGTTAGAGGGTAGAGGTATCCTCTGCTCTTTCTGTCCTTAAGAAAGAAAGAAAAAAAAGGGGGTCTGCATTTTTGAAGCCAGATTCAAATGGAAAGACTGAAGAAGGTTAAAGAGACTGTTGTGTTTAACCTTTTTCTTGCTTCTATCTACCTCTAAAAGAAAATGATATCAAATATCGTTGAATGTCTATATTCACTATAGAAAAAGATGAAGATTTGCACAGAGTGTTTTTCGGGGGTCTTTGAGGTCTACAGCATGTTAGTCTGTTTACCTGACTTCACAATTCTTTCTCAGGCACCTGGAACTAATTTCCTTCTTATCCACCGATCTACACTGCAAAGGCTTATGGAACGGACAAGTGGAATGGATGTGCATTCCTCCTTCAGCTTTTTGGTGGAACAAAAGGAAKCTTACCGATAGACAACCTTAAAATGGAACTTCAAGTGGAGGGCACGTGATTATCTACCCTTAATTGCTTGTTCTATGTAGAAAAGAGTTGCTATGTTGAAACACATGCCATCTGTAACTTGTTCTAGGTCTGTTCTTTTCATCCAGTGACGAAAAAATACGGTTTTAATGAGTCTGACAGAGGAATAGTTTACAACTTCTATTTCTTTCCTCCTTACTCAGTATATGCTCAATCCAGCCCCTGCATAAACTTTGGAAAACATTGTGGAGTGTGCACATATATCAGCCAGAAAGGAACCCTGCAGCCATAGTGAGGATGGTCGATTGAAACCATTATCACTCGTCATTTCTCACATGTGTGAGCCTGCTTCTCAGTCAGTCTCTCTTGGCTTGCTCTTCTCTTTGTGTGCTGTATGGTTAAAGTGAGACTTCCTTGCTCCTGCTTAGGAAAGTTCTTTGCTAGGTGGTTCTAAAAGCTATACAAGTATATGATTTTCTGAAAAAGGACCCAAAAACCACAAACAAGCCTTAAACTATTGACACATGTGAAATCAAATTCTCTGATCATTTATACCACAGTAAGTAAACCCACCAGAGTGAATCTAGAATTGCTCCAAACCATTCTATGAGTCCATGATTGCCATCAAGGGAGCTACTTCTGGCTTCTTGCTGGTGAGGCTGGAGACAGAATTTGACCATAGAGAGAAATATTATTGTTTAGCTCATTAATCACCAAGGAAACTTGCTAGCAGAACAATCCTATYGGTTTTCATTATTTCATTTATAATCTTATTAGAAACAGAATTTTAAATTGCATGTGGGGAATTCAGTGGAAAGAAAACAGGCAGCATTTAGCAAGCAGTCCAACCTATTTCCAGCCTAATAAGTTAATAGCAACATTCTTACAGAAGCTCATGCAAATAAAAGCAAAATACAACAGCATTCCAAAATGAAAAAGAGAAAGAGAAGCACCTAAATGAATGAAATAGTACTGTGTATAATGCCACTGGTTAAAAAATGCTTATTGCCTTCAACAGTCTCTCACTTARATTAAGCTAGCAACCAATTAACCTATTCAGAGTACACAAGGTTTTTTTAATACAATAGTCACGAATGGATCAGTGCAAGAATGATGCATTGTCTATCATTTGAATGTACACTGAAGAGAAGGGACTCAAAGAAACAAAGCTCAAGATATAAACAAAATATAAATGTTAACATATGCCTACTTGTTCAAAAGAAACTAAAGTGCCCACCATATGATGTAGAGCCACAGCTACTTGAAGATGACCTCTAACCGAGACCAAGAAAGAGGAATATGCTATGATTTATGATGGTAGATTAGCTAGGTGATTATTTCAGTCAGGAAAGGTGTCCTTTCTGATAAGAGCTCAGTCAAGTTTCTCCTTGTGCATCTTGTATGGAAGTTTTGTTAGTTTTGTTAGCAGTGAAATTGACAGGTTTGATGTTTATTAATAGAGAGCAAATCAACAAACTAATGTCCTACAAACCAGACTGATTTTTTTTTTTTTAAATTCCTGCCTCAGACTTTTGCAGATTTTTTTTGTATTTTCTTTTCTACTGCTCCACTATATTCAAGAACCTGTGTTGCCTACTAAGCTACCAGGAACATAGTTCTAAATCCTGACAGCCTTTTCATTGGATTTTAAAAAAGAAATGATTAATTTTTTTTTTTTTATATCCTTCTCAGACTTTACACCATATCAGTTCTCTGCATGATACTTAGTTCTGCTAAGAGTGAGCTTTTGTCCTTGAGAGTGGATGATAAAAGTCCCCAATCCAGGCAAAAATGATCCTGGATTTCCGGCCACAGAAGTGCAATGTGAGGTGGTTGTGGTGTCGTCTTGTCTCTACCACAGACCTCCTTTGTGCAGTTCAGCAAGTCACTTGATTTTTCAGAGCCTTGGCTGCTCATTTACRGACCAGGAACCCAAATAAATCCTTYATCACACTCTGCTTACCTCCTCTATGCAGTTGGAAGTGTTGCAGGATAACAGGAGAGTAGCTGGATCTGCAGTGTCTGTTGCAACTGAGGCTAAACTTTAGTTGGAGCCAGTAGAAGAAACYGGAATGTAAACAGTAGCTGCAGCTATAGAAATATTAATAAATAGCTGAATAAGAAAAAGGATTATTGGCATGATTTATACATGGACTGTTTATCCTTAACTRTTACACATCCCATATGCCTTTTGCTTTATCACAGCATGATATTTCCTGAGATCTACATCCTTCAATCATGGTTTTACTTTGAGTTGAGGTATCTGATTGCTAGTCTTTCAGGAAAAAAACCTCATATTGCCATTCTTGGTATGAGGCCAATTTTTCTCTTCTCCCATTCAAATAACCAAACTTACAGAACTGTGGGGGAAGAGAGATCTGTTTGTTTAGGCTACTTGCAATAGCTATTCAAGACTCTGGAAAGTTTAACGATATAGCATACTTTCAACTGTTGCATTTCCCATTGTGGCGGGACAAATGATATCCTTTATGAAAACTAACAACTTTGATGCTTTACAGGGCAGTTATTGCAACTAGGGGGAGATAGTTTTGCCTCTCAATTTGGCAAATGAGAAACTGGAGACAAGGAAGCCTATGACATGTCATTATTGGATTTGGGTAGCATAAATACCGTTTTCCYAATAAGTAGAATTTGCCAGATTTGCTGGATAAGCTCTCCATGTAATACATCAGTCCAGAGTGCTGAATGCCCTTAACAGATCTCCCTGCCTGAGCAGCCTCTGTTTTCCTGTACCTCTGGACTCTGAGTCCCTGGCAGGAACAGAGAACCTGGGCAGTGTCCTCTGCCCCGTGGCTGGCACAGCTGGCTCACAGAAACTGCTCTGTGCAGCCTCGTGGGGCTCTGAGCAGCCTGGAGTTTAATCTTTGTGACACACAGAAAGACTTCAGGGTTTGAGCTGTGGCTTCCTGGGACAATTCAGCTCTTGCTGGAGAGGTGATAAATTATCTCATAATAAGCTGAGTCATTTAGGTTATATTAGGTTAACTGACCATCAGCATTTATTTTATAACATAAATTACTTATATTGAATTGACCCAGAGGTTTTAGTGTTTGATAAATAATTAATAAAGTACAGAAATGAAATGGAGAGCTTGCAGACCACTTTTCTTTATTTCACAATTTCAACTGCTGCCTGTTTTTTTCAATATAAATCCTCTGAAGTTGCAGTTATGGTTATTAATGATAGGAATAATAAAACATGAATCAAATCTTTACAACTTTAAATAAGAAACTGTGTCTCATTAAAGTGTATAACAAACTTAAATACAGTCTTACTTGTAGGGCTTTTATTTTGTCTTTTATTTCTTCTTTAATTTTAATTAAAATTGTCTCTTAGGAATTTAAAATTTCATTATGTATAAATGAACAGACTTGAATACCCTTGTTTCAGCTAAGGCTTTAGCTTAAGAGATGATTGTCCTGATGTGCAATTTTCTAAAAAATGAGAGGAACAGGTTGATGTGATAAATGCTACAAAGACCTGCACAGTTTCTTTTCCACTTCACCAATACAGAAGTAATGGTACATAGTCCRTCAAGTAAAACTATGGCTTTATGTAAGGATAAACAAGGCATTTATTTATTCATTTTTAAAATAACACGATTTTTAAATAATCAAGATTAAAAGGTCACATATTTATTAATATGTAGCACATTCTCATTATTTTGATAATATTATGCAACTGTTGCCTTTCAGCTGCCAGTTCTTTGCATTCCTTTAATGTGTTCCTCTATCCTTTTATGTGTCAAATGTTACTATGCTTTTTGTTTTATTCAAGCTGAATATATTAACCTCTGCAGGACTYAGTAGAAAGCAATACTTTTACTCTAGAATCCAGAAGAAAGAAAAAAAACATAAAACCCAACATTACAAATTTACACGGCCTCATCAGACGCTTCTTTTTAAACTGACTTTCTAAGTAGTAAATTTTACATTGGAATCCTTATATTTATCAACTTAAAATTGCTTAAAGGCCCAGAAGAAGTTTATGTTTGAGTCATTATTACTCATTCAGAGACCAGTTTCTCTCTCTAGAGACTATGACATTTTTGACAAGGGATATACGTGCAAACACAGCATTTCCTTTAGGAAAAAGAACATACCCTGACAACATCTTGAGTAACCTTAATAAGCTAATGATTATGATATTTTACTTTTAGCTTTTTTTTCCAGAACAGATGTTTATATTTCAGTGAGTGAAACATCTCAGTACTTGCCATCTCTGGTTGACGTTATTCTAAATCCAAAGGGAAGGGCTTACACGTGGATGGGACAGCTGGAAAGAGCTGATGTTCATGTTTCTGCAGTTATGACCCGTGCACAGATGCACAGGGATGTAGATGTGTTTTATGGATGCTTTCAGACACAGTGATGTTAATGGATTTGTAGAAAAGAATGCTGAAGATTAGGCATAGCATTCAGGTAGAGTAATTCAGCACTCTGATTCAGATGTAAATCATTGAAGTGATGAATTGCATCATTTTTCATTAAAAATGTGAGATAAGACAACAGCATTTTAGKTTGCTGTGATTCAACTGCTAAATGGTAAAAGTGTTTTTTAATCAACCATCTTAAAAGACCCAAGCTTTGTAAACTGTTGGTAATGATACAAATTAAGGAGACTAATAACCTAATTCACACTGGAGCTGATGTTGTCACAGACATATTAAGACTTTCTGGACTCAGAATATTGGTAAATATTGCCAAGGTCATGGAAGGACAATATATTTCCTCAGATCTGGAAGGRTTGTTGGCCACATTAGTAATTAATTTTGTTTTCACAGGGACAGTTGAACATCTCTTGAATGTATCTCTCCTCTTCTGATCCTTGCCACCTTGTTTAAGTATCATTAGTCTTGCTGAAGTTTGAATATCAGATGCTAAATTGGAATAACTGACAATAGATGCTTAACAGGTACTCATCTGTTTGGGTTTAGATGAGAAYAATGTGAAAATTTTCTTTAACTGTACTGTGACTTGCTACAGAATTTAATATCATGATTTTGTAGTAGGTCCAGTACCTGACACCTGCTGGAGAAGTGCAGGCAGCAGGAGTCTCTTGGAGTGCATTGAGGATCACCTAATCCAGACAAGTCCAAGGAGAGGAGATGTTTTGCTGGACTTGTTGCTCATCAGCTCAGAGGAACTTAAAGCAGAAGTCTGTACCCATGGCAGCTTGAGTTGCAGTCATCATGCCCATGTGAAAATCATTATCTAAAGTGATACAGGATAGAAAAAAGGTACAGTCAAGATCTTAAAGTTTCCAAGAGTAAACTTTTGTTTCTTTAAAGCAATAGTAGCTGGGAGCCTTCAGGAAACTTCCCTCAGGAATGAAGAAGCAGATGATAGTCATCAGGTCTTTAMAGTTATTTTTCTCAGAGCCCAAGAGTTCTCACCTACCGTTTGCAAGAAATCAAGCAAGGAAGGCAGGACATCATCACACCTGAGTAAGGTCCTGCTGGTCAAACTGAAATACAAGATTACACCATGGAAGGAGGTACAAACCATRGAAGGGTTCCTGCTCAAGAGTATAGGGATGGGATCAGAAGAGCTAAGGCACRGCTGGAGATGAATTTGTCAAGCTTTGTGGTTAGTAATAACAAGGGCTTCTTAAGTCTCTTAGTCACAAAAGGAGAACAAAAGAAATTCTASTCTGCTGGTAAATGAGAGAGGAAATCTGATGACAATTGACATGGAGAAGGTTGACAATGCTTTYCCCCAGTTTTCACTGGCAATTGCCCTTGCCATATCTTTCAAGGCCCTGAATCTGAAGGCAGGGACTAGGGCAATGAAGTCACACCCATCACAGGAAAAGATCAGATTTGTGACCCCCTGAGACACCTGACCATGGTACCCAGTGAGAGGCAGCCCAAGGTCCTGAAGGAACTGGCAGAGGTGGTCATTAAACTGCTTTCCAAAATACTTGAAAGGCATTTAGTAAATGCAAGAGATATTAGGTACAATAATTATTTTAGGCATTATAATAAATGAAAATAATTAATATTAATTAAAAAAAGTAAACTAGGTCTTAATTATTAATAATAAATAGATAACTATAAGGACCAAAACTTTTCAGATTTTATCAATATAAAAAGAATTTTAATTAGTCAGCAGGTCCATAATGAATATTTCAAAAGCTAGTGTTCAAAATAAAAATGTTCATGTTTCTATTAAGTACAAATTTCAGAAGTGTACTAATAGTAAAAGGMAGAAAACTGACATTAAAACGACTAAAATGGGTAAATAAAAGCAGTATCTTGATACATTGTATTTAATTAGAGCTATTAAAGTAGATTAAAATGTACATTCAAATTAATAATGTCCAATTTTTTAAAAATAGGATTTAAACATATTATTTTTTTAATTGCTAGAGAAGTGACACTGCAAATTACTTTCAATTAATGATGTCTGAGATAATAAATCTATTTTATTGAGTTTGCTAATCAAGAAAGATTATTTCTAACTTCTACAAGGCTGTCTTAAGTCTGTTGTTTACGCCATTATGTTTCTTACATCACTGGCAATTTGCAAAAAAAAAAAAAAAAGGCAGAAAAACCCCCTCATTCCTAGAGCTTTGTTTAGAATTAAGTAGATGTATTTTATCACATATTTTTGAGGGAAAATAAAATAAAAATGATAGCTTGTATGACAGTGTAAGATATGYGGGGAAACAGCAACAGAGCAAGAGAGTGTTGTTCTGGCTTTCTAAATTACTTTATTGAGAAGGACAGCGTTTGCAGCGACTGGGAAATTAGTAGCTCTGGTGATTACTAGACAGAGTGGCTCAATGTTTATTGCAGTTTCTGATTTGTGTGTGATTACCTCTGCCCTCTGTGGGGAAGAAGGTGGTCTCTAAAGGCCAACCCTGCCTGTCTAGCCCAGGCACATAAATGAGCTGCTCAGAAGTTTCTTCAGAAGTGTTGTGAACTTACCTCTTTCTGTTGTCTGTGAGAATAACACAGTGGCCTCAATTCAGGAGGACTGATTTTACCAAATGACTAATTTTAAGCACAAACCAGACAGGTCCATCTGACTGATACTGATTCCATGCTGTTTTCCAAAGAAGTTGTTARTACGTGAGCATTTAATTAGGTTGTCTGGAGTTTTTGTGACACCTAAAAATTGTGCCTGGAGGAAAAGAGAGATATCCAGGACAACCCCCCTTCATGTCCTTATATAAGGAGATGTGCTGAAGGCAAGGTACACAACATCCACTGCTCTCCCTCATCCATCCAGGCAGTTGTTTCATCACAGAAGGCAACTGGGTTGATCAAGCATGATTTACCTCTAATGAAACTACACTGACTGCTGCTGATCACCTTCTTGCCATCGATGTGGATGGAAATGGCCTCCAGAACGAGGCATTCCACCACCTTCCTAGGGATTGAGGTAGGGCTAACTGGAGAGTAGTTCCATGGGTACTCCTTTTTGCTCTTGCTGAAGCCTGAGGTGACATTTGCTTTCTTCCAGTCCTCAGGCACCTCCCCTGATCACCAGAACCTTTCAATGATCTTGAGCGGCCTCGCTATGCTGTCCTCCAGCTCTCTCAGCACTCATGGATTATCCCATCAGGTCCCAGGGATCTGTGGCTGTCAAGCTTGCCTAGTTTTTTCTCCAACCCAATCCTCCCTGAGCAAGGGAAACTCTTCTGTCCAATATTCCTTTAGCCTGGTGTCCTGGGTCAGAGAYTCTAAGGGCCTGGACTGGTCAGTGAGGACCAATGCAAAGGAGTTCAGTACCTCTGCCTTCTCTGTGTCCTCAGTTAACAGGGTCTGTCCTTCATTTAGTAAAAGGCCCACATTTTGTTACTGTTACTGATTTCAAAAATCCCTCCTTGAAAAGTTTTCCTTGACATCCTTGGCCAGATTTAATTACAGATGGATTTMTTTTCCTTTAGATTCCAATGAACTAGGGGCTGCAGAATGAAAAAAACTGTTAGAGTATGCCTACTCCTTACTACTTTCTCATAAGATACTCATGGTAAATTAGAGGGCACTACTGATGAGCACTGAAAATTGATTAGTGCAAAAGACTAATTGAGCATTATCAAATTCTGCTAGAAGTAAATCAAGGGCCAACATTGTTGTCATCTTGAAAATTAAGTGAGGTAGATGCGTAGTAGATGTAAAGTCTAAGTGTTTGAGACAAAAAGATCATTAGAATTAATGCCTATCATTTATTTTGCATATGTAGTGAAATATCATTGTCAAGATGAGGGTCCCATTTGGTGAGGTACAGATACAAATGAAAATCTAATTACTGATGTAAAGACATTTTGGATTTAGGCCAACAGAAATCCTGGGGGGAAAACCTCACTTAAATTCTAAAAATTTTACTCATGTGAGTAGTGCTGGAGACTGAAGAGATGATTCATCAACGGAAGGAATTAAGAGGACAGTATAAGTAGAACTGAAGTATAATGTAGAGAAAAAGACAAGTTGAGGGTCATAAGAAAGAGGAAGAAACTGAGGAGAGAGGCCTAAGAGGGTTTTTTTTCAGAAAGGTTGTAGTCCTCTCCTTACCTACCATGCACTCAAATCCTGAAATCAAATGTAACATGGACCATGTGTGGGCTCCCTAAGGGCAAGTTCCTATCAGCTGAACAGACTGATCTTTCAAACCATTCAGGTCTCCACTGGGTTATAAACATCGCTGGCTGCTTCCAGTCTGGTCTGTTCTATGATTCCCCGTGACATAAGTGCTCCAGCCCTGTTGCTGAAGCCACACTGGTCTACCCAAGCCTTTTTTTAACTCTTGATAAATTCATTTCAGTACAGTCATTTATATCTACCTAACTCCTTGCAGCAAAAGGCTACGTGAGAATAAAGCGTCACAAAGGACTGCCTGTGAAAGTGAAATTGTAGTAATAATCTTGTGTCACAACCATACGTGATATTCAGAAGAGAGATGGCAGTACAAAAGRAAAARAAAAAAAAAAAAGACTGGGTCACCTTTATCTATCATGAAACCTGGAGCATCGAAGAGAGAATGGTGAAATGTGCAATAAAGCCTGGTATAGACTGGTGCCTCCAGAAGCAGAAGTAAATTCCTGACTTTTCTTTTAAGTAGATACCCCCTTTTTTCCCAGCATCACCGAATCATCCAAGTTGGAAGAGACCTTCAAGATCATCCAGTCCAAYCATCAACCCAGCCATCACCATGATCACCCTGAAAAMCAGATTCCCTACTGCCCCATTCAGGTGCAACTTGAAGARTTTCAGAAATGGTGACTCCACCACCTCCCTGGCAGTTTATTCCAATGCCTTACCAGTCTTTCAGTGAAGAAAAAAAAATCTAATATCTGTCCAATTATTTCTAATATCTGTTCATGTTCAARCATATTACTGGGTGCTCACAGATACAAAAATGAAAAAAATGAGAGTGCAATTGCATACTAAAGAAAATATGTTGGGAAGGTGACAATTTCAAGCACTTGAAAGTCAGGAAATATCATTTCCTGTAGTAATATTATCTCAGCCAGCTGTGTGTTTTATGACATACCTTATATTTTACCACACTTAAAGATAARACATACACTTACAAAGAAAAGCAGGAATATGTAAAAGACTGCACGAAGAAGGTAACCTTTTCCATATCCCAGTTTTTAAAAGCTTAAAAGGCTAAACTTAATGTGTGACTTATTTAAGTTTCTGTCCTTATTATCTATTACAAAAAAAAAAAAAAAAAAAAAAAAAAAAAAAAAAGATGAAGAAAGTAAAAGACAAAGTAATTTCCCAAGTTTCAAACATTTCTGCTGAAGACACAGACAGTAACTGCCTTCCTGCAAGTATACAGTTTTTGTARCTCTGTTAAAAAAGTAATTTTCAGAAAATAAAACTTTTAAGAAACAAAATCCCTACGAGATGGAAAAATATATACCCAATTTTAGACAACAATATAAATTATATTGATAAATACTAAAATCCTTGCCATTGTATTAGTATTGAAAACATTGTGCAGTGGTGGAGGAAATTCAGAGAAGCGTGACGCAACACAAGGACCTTAAAAAAATTGAGCAGAACAATTTAACGACAAATTTCATTTAGGTTGACAGACCACAACCTAGGTCATGAGTAGAATAGGTAGAGATGCAGTTAGGAAGGAGGTAAAAGTTAGTAGCCTAATAGACAGTCAAGGTGGCTTTGTTTAAAAAAGGTAATGTCACACAAATCTAGTACAATTGTCAGATGATGTTTCAATCTTTTTTGACCAACATCAGTGAACTTTTGAGGTARACCTCTAGAATACTGTACTATATTCAGTATACAGTGTGAATTCATTAAACGCTTAGCATTTGCAAGTGAGATATTAGAGAAAGTTATTATAGATGGAGAATAATTAATTCGGTAATTCAGATCCCAAAAGGAGCTGCAACAGGACTTTTCTTGACCTAAACCTATTCAATATCTTTACTAGTTATCTGAAAATAAATAATAATCTCTTGCTGGTGAAGTATGCAGATAATCTGGGCTTCTGTGGCATGCTGAACAACAAAGAGAAATTCTAGCAAGAGATATGTGTTATACAATCAGGCTCACTTACACACAATTATGCTTTTCAGTTAAATGAAAGGTGAAACATTTGGGAAAACAGAAAGATAGTCCACATTTRAAGGATGAGGGAATCTTTTCTGAAAAAAGAAAAAAAAAAACCAAAAAAACAAAACCAGCCCCAAAACCAAACCCCACCAAAAATCAGTGCATTGAAGAAAGATACAATTGGCAAGGTAGAGAACCTGCTAATTATGAAGTCTTACAGGACTGAAAGCCTTAAGAATGAAAAAGGAGGAACCTAGGGCAATTTTTCCAGAMTGTTGATTAAATATCAAAAGTACTGACTCCAGTATACAGTCTCYACTTCAGAAATACATAAAAAGGGAACAGTAATAATGATGACAATTTAGAAAATCTAATATACAAAKGTTGCTTTAAGAAACCTAGTAGAAAGGGGGCTTGTCCTAGACATCCAATGTCCAGGCATTTAAACATATAATATATTGACTCAGATATGTAAGCAACATTCTTAGGCCTCACAGATTGTTTTTTTTTTTATTGTAAGTATAAATTTGTGATTTAGATATTGGACTTCTGTTCTTGTCTGACAAGCCAGTACTTTCTATCATGCGCCATTGAAGCCTCAGATCAGAMTGACAAATAAAAGTTTCAGAGGATGAAACCACTTGTAGACAGGGAGGGCAATTAKATTTGTTTTGAGGTTTTTTCATTTCCTTTCTCTATTTGTCTGGAGAAAGTTTTATGCTTTCACTAGTCATCCTACCACCAAAAAAACCTCTGTATAAGAACAAGAGCTGTTAGTGGACTTTCCTGAGTGATTGATTTTTTTTTTTTTTTTTTTTTTTTTTNGTTGTATTGTCCTTGGGTTTGGTTGTGGTGGTTTTCCTTGTTTTGTTTTGCAATTTTGGTTTGGGTTCTTTTTTTGTTTGGTTATGTTTGTGTGTCTGTCTGTTTGTTTTTTTGGTTTGGTTATGGGGGTTTTTTGTGTCATTGTTACCTATTAGCAATTATCAGTCAGAAGAGAGTTCTACATGTTTTCTTCCTGAGAGTTCATCTAATGTCTGGAATGGGACAGTCTTTAGTGAATTACAATATTTTTGTCACCCTTGATACTTCTGAATTCAAATGTGTTCTTGAAATCCAGGAGAGAAGTCTATCAAGATTGAACAGTAGAATATGGAAGAAATCAATTTAAAATGTACATTAGAATATTTTTCCATCTTTTATTTCAATATCACAGATTTGTACAAATTTACAGYTACTACATTTGTATGTCCTTTTAAWTTTTTYCCCCATTGTTCAGAATTTTCTATTTAAATTTTTAGCTTTAAAATGGTTCAGCCAGCTTGGGAGACACTCTTTAATTCAAAGAAAACTACAAAAATGTCTGAACAGTATTATGGAATGGAATGAAAGGAAGTAAGTATTAAGGGGTGAAGGAGGTGTTATTGATGTTAAAAATGAAATGGAGACCCTTTTCCAAAGACTTCTTAAAAGAATTGTCCTTACAGCGCCTTCCTGCCATTTCTCCCTTTCCCCAAAGATTTTGTAGGTAAAACCTTGTATTGTGGGTGTTTTTCTGCCCATGAAATATTCATCAGCTCTGCAGTATTCACTTAAAGGAAGGAGCCAATAAAAGAAAAATACTTTGGATATTCTTACAAGAAGAAATTTAGTGCTGCCTAAGTTCAAAAATTAGGTGCGTTTGAGAAAGAGAGCCACGTTACAGTCTTTAATATATTAGCTCTCTCCCTATAAATCTGTAGCTAATGATGTAATGTGTAACATGAAAATCATATTGGATTTATATTCAGTTCCATTAGGGATATGACSTTTTCTCATTTGGAGCAACATGGGTACTATTTTTTTCTTACCTGAAATGGGGCAATCAAAACAGAGTAGCTTCTGAATTGTAAGGGACAATGACTGATGGCAATTTTAGAAATAGTTTGTCAGGGAATTGCTGGTTATTTGAAATGGATTAAAATTTTGTGTGAAAAAKCTTGTGTGAAACATTTGCCTATTGATGAAACATGGACTCAGATAGGTTGACATCTACCGAATGTCTTTGTTTCACCTTCATCAGCATTAACATAACAGTGATAAATCCTCCAAATAAAGCAATTATTATCATATTTATAAAATGTGTTTATTTAATTGAAAGTCATTGTCTTCTGAAATCTCTCTAATAGGTGATGAGAAATGAAGCCAAATACTGTTATTTTAACTCAAAGTGTGATATCCAGTGCAAGTTTTATTTGATGTCTGAAAAAAATTCTCCTCTTAGATCACACAAGCCATGAAAATTTTCTCCCTTTTTAATACTTATCAGGACTACCAATAAACAAAAACATACATTCCTTGGCTGTCAGTGTCAAGAGTGACATCMGACTTGGAAATGAATACATGAAGGCTATAATTGCATTTTCTTTTGTCACAGAATCACAGACTATTCTGAGCTGGACAGGACCCACAAGGATCAGAGTGTCCTACTCTGAAGTGAATGGCCTGTATGGGATCAAACCTGTGATTTTGGCATTAACAGAAGCATGTTCTGACCAACTCAACTCCTCCAAGAGCTTCCTTTCTCTCATGGACAGAATGTTCATAGGGGAAATCGCTGTGGTTGAAGTCATCAGGTTGTCACGTCATGGATGGTGACTAACAAGCAGAAGTACRGGGTCTGCATGCAGGTGACCATCCCATACCCATACTGCTAAAACTATGAAAGGTCCTTCCAAGYTTGCAGGAGGGTAGGACTGGAGATTCCCTACCCGAAAAACAGTAACTAGCAGGTAGCAGAGCTYTTCAGTGATATTTAAATGGGCTACTTCTTCAGAACTTCTTAGGTTTTAACTTGGAGAAGATGACACAAAGCTTGTGAGTTGGGCACATGTAGACAGCATTCAGGGAAAACAAGGTCACATTTCCCACTAAATTGTCTGGGATTGCTTCCATGTAATTTCTTTCACCAAGCTCTTTTGAGAAAGTTAGATGTTCTAGTACAGATTATCACAGATCATCAAATTCATTTAGTGAAGACCCTTTATGAAATGGTACATGTTCTTTCATAACCTAAAAATGAAAGAGAATCATAAAAGCTACCATGGCAAAACCTAATCAAAGTACAAATAGATGGTAATTAAAAAAAAAAAAAAAAAAAAAAAAAAAAAAAAAAAAAAAAAAAAAAAAAAAAAGAAAAGATAAAAAACCATTTAAATCTCACAGTAATTTTGAAACTACTACTTCTGGTGCTTTTGAAATCACAGTTTTGCTGTCGAACACTGAACTAATGCCAAGGGGTCAGGCTGAGCCACCTGTTCAATGATGCATCTTTTCAGAACAACAAGAAAATCATCTCACAGATGAATGAAGACTATGAGGTATTTGAAATGCAGTTCCCCTGGAACATCTCCATGACATTGGTAAAGCACTTTGGTCATTTGATTTAAGGTTTCTTTATGCTATTTGTGATGAGTATTAAGAACATGTATATAAAAAAAGAAAAAAAWATTTCTTCWTTAATGTGCTATGATCCTTAGGTAATCTGTGAGATGTTTAAAATCTGTTTTAAGCCTGCCCTTTCCATACTGTTAAATACCTCAGAAGAAAGCTTGCCTTAAGGAAAGTAATACTGAATTTAGTCAGAATATAAAATGATATGAGTAGGTGGAGAGAAACATCAAGATAGCATGTTTTGCTAAAATGTGTGTGATTACTGAGTATAACCTGTTTGCAAGTTCCATTTTGGTCTACCATAAAGGCAGAAAACTTTTGTTCACCAAATGTTGGTCAGGTTGGGTATGAGAAATCTTCAGGTCAGCATGACTTTCCCATTTTTTTTGCTAAATATGGAGAAAACCTTAAAGATACACTTTCAATAGACAGTTGCCTTTGAAGCATTTCAGTTCAGTGAAGGGACACCAACTATTCCTCTGTTAATGTTAAATTAGAAGCCTTGATTTTCAATATTTCTTTTTGGAAAGGTACTTTAATCTATCTTCTTGTAAAAGATTGAAATGACAACCACTTTGACTTGACTCGGACATAAAATTCAGTTTTAAATATTATTTGTGGACATAGCTAGCTTTAGTAAATGATAATTTTTMATTGTTGAGAAATTTTGACAGAATAGTCTGGAACTTTTCCTTTTCTTTCAGACTGTTTAGAAGTAATTGAGAGATCCTTGCCATCTTTTKTATAATGTATTCAAATACAAAGCCACAAAACAGTGCCATGACTTCTTCTGAGCTGCAGGAGACAGGAAAATCATRTATCAGAACCTGAAATGTTGCATAGGCTACAAAATGGTGCCTTCCAGGACTTGCAGTTGTCTTTGAAAARCAGGAAAATAATAAGCTGTTCATTTGGTTTTCTGAAATCACRTTATTTATTCATGACAACGTTCTTCCCCAATTTCTCACCTCCTCAGTGGATAAAGTGCTCTGGACTCTGTGGAGGATCAGCAGCACCTGCTGCAGATGGTCCTCAGCCCAAGGTTGTAGGGTCTGAATCTCTTCTGTCCCTTGACGTAGGCAAACCATCTCAAGGAGACAGGAAGATGTGCTTGGGGTGAGGGGTGGTCCCAACCTGGTAATTTGGAGCAGAGATAATCAGGGTACATATAAACCATTAGGCTGCCTGAGCCCAGGCAGGGTTAGGGCTTGGAGCTGAAGATTTTGAACACCACAGCAAATGCTCTCATCCAGATATTCCTGCATGATCTAAGTTTTAACCTCACCAAAAATCTGAATTTTCAAGTTAAGAATTTTCAATAATTTTCCAGATGAAGAGTAACACAGTAAGACCCAAGTAAGAGCATAAATATCTGTCACTTGCAAATCCTTCTGAAGTGACAGAAGAAGCCTTAGATGGAAATTATTGTGAATTGTTACAAATGAATTAAACTTAGAATTGTGAAAATTTACTGCTGTGGKAAAACTACAGGATTAGAAAAWGAAAATAAAAAGAAATAAGAACAAAACCAACAARCTTTCCTTTATTCATGTAATGTTCAAAGAAAAATATTCATATTTTACACTCCATGCAGTAAAACCATGCTTTGAATAGACATCTTTGTAACTGCGCATCTTGGCAGATATTAGGAAAATGAAGTCTGTTACTAAAATACGCCCTACTTAAAAAAAGCTTGCCGCCCTCGAAAAAATAAACAAACCCAAATCTCACCAGTGGGCTTTTTTTTTTCTCCCCAGTCCTTTTTTTTGGTGTATTCTGTATTTTTTGTCATGGTAAATTGTCCTCTGAGCTCACTGTGCAGGATGTCAGGATGTGCTCCTTTCCAGAAAAACAGCATCTGTGTGTAGTGGGTGATAAGGCAGAGCACATGCAGCTATTTCATATTAAAAAAAAATCATGATTGTATAGCACCATGATAGGCTTCCTAGTATAGAAAGGGTTAGCACGTGTCATTAAAAGAATGAACAAGCTTTTGATTTTAATTGTAATTGTAATCCTCTCCACTGAAGCCTCAAATGCATCGTTTGAAAACTAGTGGAGATGTGAGTTTTCACTGCAGCCACTTTACTTTTGTGATACMTTAAAAGGTGTAATCCAACTGAAATGCAAATCATCGTTCTTGAAAACAAATTACAAATGAAGATAACAGGGCAGCATAGTAGCACTAAAGCATCCGAGAGCCCATCTGAGGTGGTTTTCTTTCAGATCCAAATTGCAGCAGCCCTGTTATCACAGGTAATAGGGTGCTGCTAAGGCAGGTTGATTACAAGGCGATGGTAAACAATCCTTTTAAATGCAGTGCCTCAATGGGCACACACACACACAACATTAATCAAGTGAATTCAAGTAGAGCCACAAAGGGAAGTGGTGGGGCAGTCCCTGTTGCTTTAGCTCAGAGAATAAGTGGCTGAAGTTCTGTGCTCACTTGCCACAGAGGTGTTTTCCATCCCTTTGTAATCAGCATTAACYATCAAAAATTTTAATTGTTAGCCCTGTGGAAATCAAGAAAATCACCCCTCTTGGAAAGGGGCGCTATTTTATTCTTCAAGGTACAGAAATTTTGCTTTGCTCAGGCAGTGGCCTCCCTGGGACAGGTTTATGTGTTTGTTCACGCTGCCAGGGCTGGATGAAGCACAGGATGGGTTGATGGGACAGGTTCTGGCCGGTGCTGCAGCCCCACCCCTGCACCACCATGGAGCACAAATCCAGGGAGAGGGCAATCATCTCCCTGCTGAGGCACTTCTCCCGTAATAAATCCACCTTTCCAAATAAACACCCACCCAGACAGCCCAATTGCATTATAGCAGACATTTCTTGGAGGGTTTTTTTAATATTACTGGTCTCCTTTTGAAAATTGTCATAACTCTGTCTATTACACCTCTCAACCTCTTTCAAAGGTTTGTGCATTTATAGCGTGCACTGCCAAGAAATCTCCTCTATAATTGGAGATTTTCTTAAAAAAAAAACTTCTGTAATGGGGTGAAGAGAATAAGCATCTCTTGGAAGGATATTGATGTGACAAAAGAAAGCAGGTAAGTCACAGAAAGAGCAAAGTGCAATAAATAACTTCCATTTAAAAAATAAATACAGTAATTTAAGTTTGCCTGAAGATAGCTTTAAATAATTCAGCAAGTGATAATAATAACAACACTCATTAAATGATACCTAAAGAATACTTCATAGAGTAACACATATCAATTTTATGAGGAGCTAGTTATGTGTAATCATCAAGCATGGCCATATTCAGCAATTCCATTTATTTTGGTGAAGTTTAACTGAACACTTTAATTAATGCATCTCTAACTCGAGGAAAAGGAATATCTTCTGTCACGTCACTAAATAAAAAGAGTATGTAAATATAGAAATTCCACAGAACAAAACATAAAAAGTATTCAAAATTTGTGATACTTATAAAAAGTTTGAAACCTAATTGCTAGGACACCACAGAATATTACTTATAGGGTTTGGGGACTTTCACATACAGGTTTCTGGTTAAAATTCAGGTTTAAATTAAATCTCAACTAACTAATATAAAATGGTTCCTTAGCATAGGATGACAAATGAGCTATTAACCTTCAGATCTAGTTCCCAGGAAGTGTCTGTATCATTAAAAATCAGGGACATATTAGGAACATTTCTGGAAATTTGGAAAACTGAGTGTCRGTGGATTATATTTTACATTTCTTTCCAGAATTTGATCCTTTGACAGAGGATATTTCCAGCACTCAGAGAAAGAGTGACTATATAATAAACACTTTGAAGTAGAACAGAAGACATTTGACTATATTGTACTCAACTGCTTTTTCCCATTTTGCTTGTCTTCACATATTTGCATGTTTTTCAGGATCAGGCCTGTTTCATGGTAAATCTACATACAGGTTTACACATGAGTCTGCAGAGGGCAAATAAGCATGGGTTTACAACTGCAGTGCAAATTGGTGCACCATATAGTAAATTGTTATGAAATCTCATCAGCATGAATAGACTAACAGACCTTTTCTGAAAAACCTTCCCAATTCCCTGTACTCTATGGACACCAGTACAGCCATTTCCCCTGGGCTGCTTTGCTGATGTGTGTGATCAGCATTACTCACAAGGAATAGCTCTGGGAATATAAAGGTAATTCACRTCACTTAGTTCTTGGATTTAATTCAACCTGTTCTAAGAGGGTGACAAGTTCTTCTTGTTTTGGATGATGGTTCTCAGGAGGAATATGACAGGAATATTAATCCTCCTGCATTAACTCAGACTGAATTTCCTTTAAGATAGTAATCTAAATATTTTTAGCTAAAATATTTTTCAGTGCTCAATCCAGCCTAAATATAATTTGTGATCTAAAATGAAGAGCTCCAGGGGCACAAATTATATTCCCCACTTTGAAGCTAAGTAGCAACCCAACAGCACAAAACCTGAAATTTCTGCTTCGAACACTGTAGGGACTGGTTTGTGAGGTCAARTATTGGATTCCTTCCCAGTTGGAATTTCCATTCTAGTGAGATGACTGTATTACACTGTGCTTGCAGAAGTATAAGCTTCTGACCATGCCTCAGAGGAGCCAGACATATCTGGGAAAGAAACCTGAAATGTTGAGGGGGAAGAGCTGGAACCGAATACATCTGTCTTGAGAGGAAGCCTGTACAAAAAGCAGTCCCCAAGACCTTGAATATATATACCAAGAGGAGGAATATTATTATTCTTTTCCTGGAACTTCAGAGCCAACTAATGAAGGGTATTGTGCCACTGTGCAACACCAGAGAATCTGTTACCATAAAAGCAATAGGGAGCAAGGAATCTGAGTATGCCACATCCCTTTCACCTCCTGGGTTACTTGGATGGCCTGATGCCTCCTCTTGAAACTGCCATAAAATGCCTGTTTTCTTGATTTGCAACCATGATTTTGCTTTGAAAGAGTGTTACATGTCAAATATTTACTAGTCAWCTGGATTAAGTCTCCATTGTCCAAAGAAACACGTGCTGCAATAAACTGCAGATATGCTTCTAAGCTTTTAACTGGAATAGTAAAAATTGAGATTTCATCACTCATTTTAAGCAYGGCCTTTAAGGAGTTTCTGTATTAATATGGCCTATCATAAAATGATTACGTTTCATTAGACAGTAATAGAGATAGAAGGAATAGAAATATCACAAATCTAGTTCTGCTAATTTTAAAATTGCATACTTTCACTTCCACTATTAGAAAAAATAAATGAGATTGCTCGAAAATTTCTTAAGACTGAAAAAACATTGAAATATTTTATGAGGGTCTACAAGAATACAAAATTCTGAGAAATGTGCACAGTGAAAGAGGGACATGTATCTGACTGTGAGTTGAGCTCTACTACACAAAGGCAGTGCACAATACAGGCTTGTAACAAATTGGGCAATGCCATGGTCAAGAACTATATGAAACACAGGGATCATTTGTACACATAGAGCTGAAAAATACGGCTGTTGTTTTCACTCAGAGATAATAATCATATCCCTGGGCTGCAGGATAAGGCTGCTTTCTTGGTTCATRAGCATTAAGAAACAACTCCCCCATTGTTAACCTTCCTGAGGAGAGGCTGCAAATGCAGGATCCTACAGGAAACAAAGATGTGGAAATCATTTAGTGCAACCCTACACTTAGACAGGTGCCACTCTTAGTCTTTTTAATTGATCTAATTTGTTACTTATACCTGTAAATCACACTGTTATCATCTCTGAACAAGCAATGGAAACCAGAATTTGTCACTGACTAAAGATAGCAAACCAAGTCCTGAAATGGGCTGGTCATATAGACTTACTGGCTTAATTACACAACAGTACATTAGATGGAAATGAGATACTTAGAAAAATYCAAATTACATGCAGGCCTCTTGTTTCTTTATCCCACATTGACACAAAACACAGTTCAAATTCAACTTCTGAAAGAGTAAGTTATAGTCTTCTGAAAGAGACAGAGCCAGACAGATCCAGGCCTGACACAGTCAAAAATTTTTGCGGTAAGATTTATCTTATACTGATCTAAAGGTCTCTGCTGATGGCATGACACTCACATCACAAAGCTGCTGCAATATCATGACAGGAACAGGAGTATCATGAAGATGGAGAGCTGGGAGCCTTCTCAGCAGGATCAATTCAGTTATTTARGAATGAGTAACATCCATAGGATTTSATTTTCTCTCCTTGGAATCAGTCAGTTCTGTATGAAGTCTCACTATAACTCACAACTTAATTTCAAATGTTTCAAGCAGGTTTCCCAGAGTCCAAATGACACTTGGAGGCCACCACTTAGACTTCTTACAGACAACTCTTGGATGCAGTAGTGTAGAGAAAACACATTAAATTTCTTTAATTTTTTCTACCTCCTTCCAAGACCAGAGAAATTTATYTTCTTTTGCTATCCGCTTGTGACAAAGCTAATGGGTTGACACGGGTGACATGACAGACATTTCTCAGTTTCTGAATCCTGAAACCAAGTCTTAAGAAAATGGTGAATAGACTCATAGAATCACAGTCCTTAAGGTTTGGAGAGACCTCCAGGACCATCAAATCCAACCTTTCACCAAACATCACCACTAAACCAACTAAACCAYATCACAAAGTGTCATGTCTACTTGTTTTTTTGAATACTTTCAGGGGTGGTGACTCCATCATGTCCTTGGGCAGCCTGCTCTCATTCTTAAACAGTTTTTCCTTGAAGAAATCTTTCTCAATAYCCAACCTGAACCTCCCTTGGCGCAGCTTGAGACTATGTGCTCTTGTCCTGTTGCTGGTTGCCTGGAAGAAGAGACCAACCTTCACCTTGCCCCAAACTGCTTTCATGTGGTTGTAGGGAGTGATAAGGTCACCTCTGAGCCTCCTTTTCTCCAGACTAAACAACCCCAGCTCCCTCAGCCACTCCTCACGGCCCTGATGAACCAGAACCTTTCCCAGCTCTGTTGTCCTTCTCTGGACGTGCTCCAGCACCTCAGTGTGAGATGAATTGAGGGGCCCAGAACTGGGCACAGCACTCGAGGTGTGGCCTCACAAGTACCAAGTACAGGGGGACAATCCCTGCCTGGTCCTGCTGGCCACACTATTGCTGATACAGGCCAGGGTGCCATTGCCTTCTTGGCCACCTGGGCACACCCTGGCTCATGTTCAGCTGCTGTGGATCAGCACCCTCAGCACTCCTTTCCTGCTGGGCAATTTTCCAGCCACTCTGCCCCAGCCGCTGGCACTGCCTGGGGTTGTTGTGACCCCAGTGCAGGACCCAGCACCTCACCTTGCTGAACCTCACACCCTTGGCCTCAGCCCATCAATCCAGCCTGTCCCAATCCCTCTGCAGAGCCTTCCTGCCCTCCAGCAGATCAACACTCCTGCCCAACTTAGTGTCACCTGCACACTGACTGAGGGGGCACTTAATTCTCTCGTCCATATCATGAATAAAGATATTAAACATGACTGAGTCCTTGGGAGCACCACTTTTGACTGGCCACCAGCTGGATGTGGCACCATTCACCACCACTCTCTGGGCCCAGTGATCTATTAATTTTTTAATCCAGTACATCTGTCCAAGCAGTGAACAGCCAGGTTATCCTGGAGAATTCAGTGAGAAACAGTGTCAGAAACTTTACTACAGTCAGGGTGCCTCTATCCACAGCCTTTCCCTCATCCAATAGGAAGGTCACCTGGTCCTAGAAGGAGATCAGGCTGGTTAAGAAGAACCTCCTTTTCTTGACTTCATGCTGGCTGATCCTCTGGCTGTACTGCACTTGCCATGTGACAATACCCAAGATAATCTGTTCCATAACTTTCCCTGGCATTGAGGCAAGACTGTCATTCCCTGGATTATCCTTCCAGCTGCTCCTGTAGATGGGGGTTGCATTGGCTTATCTTCCAGTTGTCTGGGACCTCCCTGGTTAAACAGGACTGAGGATAAATCAAAGACAGTGGCTTGACAACTCCCTCAATACCTTAGTTAGATCCCATCTGGCCCCATAAATTTCTGAATGCCCAGGTGGCACAGGAGGTCACTCATTACTTTCTCTTGGATTGCAGGGATCCTATTCTGGTCCCCATCCCTGTCTATCAGCTTGGAGGCTGAGTACTCTCAGTAAAACTGGTCTTTCTGTTAAAGACTGAGACAAAGAAGGCATTAGGTACCCTCAACCTTTTCCTCATCCTTTGTAGCACTGTTCCCATCTGCATCCAAAAAAGGATGGAAACTCTTCTTGGCCCTTTTTTATTTTGTTACAAATACCTCCTAATGTATTTGTAGAAACAGTTTTTGCTATCTTTTGCAACGGTGGCTGCAGATTAGGTTCTAGCTGGGCTTTTGTCTTTCTAATTTTCTTTCTACAGAGAACATAGACATGTTCTGATGGTCATGATGGCATGAAGCCTTTGGATTTTGACAGAGATGATTGTAAATTTAATCATTTTGCAATCAGACAGAAAAGGACGGTGCTAAAAATTAAAAAGAATTAAAAGCATTTAAGTTAAAATAAGTAAATGGTGGATACTCTTATTTGAAAACAGTCTTAATTTAGTTTACTCTAACTCATGAAGTTATGTCATGTTAAAGCCACCATAAGATTTTGAATTTCCTGTGGAATTGGTGTAGTTTAAGAATTCACTTTAAAAATTAATCCAAGTTAACTTTTCTCAAATCTTYCCAAAAAAGTAAATTGCCACTCATGGTGTGCAGTTAAGATTGGATCAGATATCTTGYAGAAACCTTGYAATATTTGTTTAAAAGACATGATARTATGTGTCATTTTTATTTCTCTTYAGGAATATGRAAAAAGTTTAATGCTCTTAWGCTATGACTGTGGCTTTTGAACCAAGATAAAATGTTTGCAAATTATTATTTCAACATCCTGTCTCCTAATCTGCATGGTAAATTCAGTCCGGGAAAATGCAGAGTATAAGGAGAAAATGCCACATTTTTGTCTTAGCRGTAGAATAGAAATCAATTATGTGAAAATTAAATTTTAACTCCACATGCTACATTAATTTTCAGTTTTATGACTGGACCTATCTTGTTGGGACAATATTGTTGACAGTTGTATTTAATTTAGTAATTTCTGCTTGTTTAATAGTTGAGYGTGAAGAAAAAAATCAGTTGGATGTTGATTGGCACTGCTAGTAGCAAAACTKTTCAAGGAATTATAGCAGGTTAGACTTTTAAAAATTCCAAGAGAAAGTGACCAATCATTTGTCTTGTAAAGAGAAAAGTATATGATGGCATTGATTCATAAGAGTAAAATAAATATTTTTATCASACAGCTAGAGGTTATTGCAACACATTCTTTTTTAATCTGCAATTGTACTCTGCTGGACATATGCAGAWTAAAATAGAGAGCAGTAGATGGCTCAGCTTCTAAAATAGCTATCATAGCACAGATTTGGAAGTTCAARCCATCAAAAAGTGAACTAGAAAAGTCATACCTACAAAGAGGGCTGAATACTTCTACAGGTGCCTGTAGACCTTACAAGTTGATTTTTTTGCATTGAATTTTGATTTTGACATATATGCCTGTCAGTTTCACAACTGTAGATATTTTTATCCTGCAAAGTATGAAAATAAATTAGAAAATTGCAAGGTTTTGTTAGCATTAACAAAGAAGCAACAGTTGGTTTAATGTGGCCTGTTTAGTTCTACTGTTCCCTTTTCCAGTGYAACAGTAATAATAAAAACTGATATATAAATCTCAGTATTTTATTTGCTTGAAGTAAAAGAATGGGCAAGGCTTATTCTGCTTATAACAGCTGCATAAGTAAGARTTGTCTCTATCTTCTTTTGCTTTAAGACCTCATTGTGAAAAGTGAGGTGGAAATTATTGTTGCCTGGCATTGCACTTCTGACTCCACAGCTACATTTTATGAGGCTTGTGTGCAATTAGCCAGTTCGTTATTTTATCCTAATTTTATAATAAATCACTTCACTCTTTTTCTCTCATCCATCATCAACTTATCTGCCCGCAAGTCAAAATGGTACCAATTATTAATCAAGGCCAGAGGCACCCGTTCCTGCATAGGAGCACCATGTTTCAACTGTCAGGTGGCATCCATCCCAGCCTCTCTTTGTCAGCAATAAAGAAAATGAAATTGGACTAATATGAATCTCATTTCTGCCCTGATTAAAGGCCTACATTTTCCCTAGGCATTGCCTGACCAGGTCCTGACTTGTGAGATATTCAATGTTCTTGTAATGTCATTCGGACACAGCGCGCCTGTCTCCTTAGGTCATTGTTCTTCAGATTCACTTGTTTTACATGGAATATAGGCTAGAAAATCTAGACTTCCTTTGGGGTGTTAATTAAGAGGAGCATCCAAAATTAATCAGCAAATTCACTAGGGCGAAGGGGAGCTGTCTGAAGGCCTCGATATAAAATGCACTTCGAGTACAGGGAAATGAGCCTTCGGCTATTGACAAAGAAAAAACAAGTGCACAGACGGCAATCTGACATAAAAATTCATATACGTATACAATTTTACATTCATTTTCCTTGTCAGCTTGTCACCTTTAATTATAAAGGTTGATTCGCTATTTGGCAGATCTGGAAATTGTAAACGCTTGGCCATTTGAATATCATCATATGGTCAATGTCTTCAAAAAAGAATGACACAGGAGCATAGCAGGAAAGGAACGTTGTAAAATCCAAACTGAACTTCTCTGATGCTCACCTGAAAGGATTTTGCAGGTCTTCGGAATAACTCTGAACTTGGCTGGAAAAGCACACAAGTTATGACCATCCACAGCCAAAACACTGTATTGACAAGTTGCTAGCCCCCACCGCTTTTTTACTTAGAGTAGTTTCTAATCTTTCTTTCTTTAGTTCTTTTATCACTCACTCCATTCTAATGTTATTACTGTTTGGTGTGAAGGATTTGCATAGACCTTCAGGCTACAAATGACCTTTATGTGGAAACAGCAAATTCTGTTTTGCCCAGTGAAGAGAAGATAAAAAAATAAATGCTAAGCCTGTATCATGCAGATACCTCAGAGAAAAGCTTTTTAGATAGTTAAAAATTTTAAGATAAGATTGCTTGTTTTCAGTAAACATAATTTTAGAAGTGAGTTTTCATAACTGGCAATCAGACTTTTCATTCGCCTTCAAGGAAACCCATGAGCTCAGATTTCACAGGGTACCTGTTGTGAGTACGTCTTGTAGTTCTACCTTTCTTATTTACCAGCTGTCTCTCATTTTGTGCAGTTTTCCCCAAGTTTGCAATGTCTTGAGCTACCGTCCTTTAAATGTTACAGAATGTTATAGTCTCAAACTAAGAACAGCCACATTGCTGAGAGTTTCAGGTATCACTATTATTCTTCATGAATTCCCATAGAACTATTAAAAATRGAAAAATAGGCCTTAAAAATGCTACAGAGCCATGCAGCAGCACACACCAAGGAACTTTGGCTTTCCCAAACTGTTCTGAACAATCTGATAGAGGAAATGTTACTTTGACCACCTACTGACACCTGATCAAATGCAGACATGCAAGCTGAAGACTTCAGACAAAATAGATTTTGTAATGATTTTTGRACACTTCTCTAATGTTATGGAACAGAAAACACGTAGTGATGGGCTCCATGTAATGAAACTTGGCACTGTGATGTTTAATGAAAGTAACTGCTCCAGAAGAAATAGAACATTCTGAACTGGAATGATACTCTACACTGCATAATATACTAATTTAAGATTCTGATTCCCTTTTTTAAAAAAAAAAAAATTAGACACCTTTATCCCTAACTGGGCACAATAAGTTAACCTAATACCATTGACTTTTCAACTCCTGTATTTTTGAGAGCTTTTTACTATGGATGAAGGAAGATTATGGAGGGTACCAAACCCACCTAAGGAACTTTTTTCTTACTTGTTTTTATATGATAACAAAAGGGAAGAACTCATTGGCCACCTATACTGTCATAGCAGTTGTACAAATACATAGGAGAATTGTCCTCATGCTGAGGATTGCCAGCAGTTCTACCTTTGACTCAGAAATAGGATGAAGTTAGGGTCAAAACCTGCAGGATTGAGTATTGTTATTTATACCTTTGTATCTACAGGACAGCAGTCAGAACACTGCAGAGCACTTGCTACTTTAAAACTTTTGTTTTAAATTAATGCCAGCCTTCATAAAATCAATGATCCAACAACACGAGACTGATGATGCCACCTTAGGAGCTGCGTGACGTCTGCTATCCCAGACAAGGCGAGACATAATCATAGTTCTGTGATCTGCTGCTCCTTTTCTCCAGCTAATTATATTTTAGAACTATAAACATTACCTTTTTTTCTTMTTTTCCTGCATCTCTGGTTCTGAGGAGATAGGTTTATTCTGTAGGATCCAATCAGGCAATCAAAAAGTCAGTAGATTTTCTGGCACTAGGTGAGCATGATTGTGGCCTTGGTGTGCTGTTTGTACTGTCTAAATGTAAATGTAAAACAAACAAAAAAATAGAAGTAGAGATAAACTCTTTACAGATGTTCCAACAAGAATTTAAAGAATTAATTACTAATAAAAAAATAAATCTACAACTTACAAACTTTAGGTTTCCACTAAATGAACCAAAATTCCAGTGGCAATAGTTTTTTATATTATATGTACAAAGAATCTATGGTACAAAGATGGTGTTGTCCTCTATCTTCCAAAACACCCTTATCCTGTAAGGGAGCAAAAGTAATCAAAACCACCAAAGATTTGAATGCCAGTAAAACTTTYAGACACATACTGAACTTAATTAACCAATAATTAATGCACAGTAAATTAAATTTTTTAGTAACTCAAGGCATTTCCCCAGCTGTTTTTTCCTTACCTTCTTTTTCAGGACTTCACAGGATAATTTTGTCACAGTTTCACGTAACCAAATTMCCAAGGCTGCTGCAGAAGACTCTGTTCTGCAAGGACTGCAGTAATTCGTATCCTCCCTGCAGTCGGGTGCCCGAAAGCGAGTGCCAGGGTAGCAAGGGATACCTGCCATCGACACAATGTGGTGGTGGGTGGGCTGGAATCACAGGGGATAGATATTATTCTTTCATTACCTACCTTTATATTAAAAAAAAATTAATACTATGAGGCTGACACATTTTCAAACTTCCTGGTTAAGGAAAGTGAAGCCAGACAATATTTGCATCTCTCAGGGTCTGTTTACAGCGTATAATTTACTCAGAAACAGGGCATTAGCTTTCTTCTTGCTTTAATAGAAACTGATTGCTGGATTATTAAATTAAGAATAATCAATAGGAATTGATTTAATGCACTACCTAAAGTGCTGCTCACATCAGAGTTTATCTGTACCCTTTGGAGTTGCAATGTCAAAACTTGAAGTGAATGAAGTTTCATTCCTGTTGTATCAGGGACTCCTCCTAAATGAGGGAAGCTCCACAAATCCTTCCACACTGGGAACACTTTGATGCTGCAGGGAGCCTTGTCAGTTCATCCTATAGACTTATGAGTGGAGGTGAAGACAAAAAGGACATTGAAAACCACTAGACTTTGTTTTTTATCACTCTATCTTCACATATCGGGGCACAGGTGTATCACAGCACAGGTGAGTTGTCAATGCCAAACCAGGCACCAATGTATTTGCAGTGTTGTCTCCAAATTCTTGCTGTAAGACAGACAATGAGGGATGGGCCTTTCTCAGCTGAAGGTATCCAGCAGAGCAGTTGCCTCGGAGCTGTTTTCAGTGGCTGAAGAAGTGCACCCTCATCTTACATCAAGCATATAGGAAGTTTTGGGCTCATTCGCCCTGGGATCAGTGGTGGGATGAGTTTGCTTTGGACAGGTGGCCACCAACCACTCTGTCACTGYTCTCCTCAGCAGGATGGGGCAGGGGAAAATAAAATGAAAAAAACCTGTGGGTCAGATAAAGGCAGTTTAATAAAGCAAAATCAGAGGCTGTGCACAGAAGCAAAGGAAAAGRTTTTATTCTTTGCCTCCCATTGGCAGGCAATGTCTGTCCACTTCCCATGAAATACAGGTTCAACATGCATAGTGTTTGTTCTGGAAAACAAATGCAATAACAAATGCCCACTCCCAACTCCCCCTGCTCTCCCCACCATCCCTTTTTCTTAGTTTACACTGCTGAGCAGACATCCTGTGCTAGGAACAATCCCTGTGGTCACTTTGGGTCTACTGTCCAGGCTGTGTCCCTTCCCAAGACTTTGTCCACTCTGGTTTCCTGGTGAGCTGGAAATGTTGGAGAGACAGGCCTGACACTGTGGAGCATGGCTCAAGAGTACACAAAACTTGTGTGTGTTACCAACACCTTTCTAGCTACCAACACAGAGCTCAGCACTGTGAGAGMTGCTGTGGGGAAAAATAACTCCATCTCGGCCACATCCAATACATCCTGTAAATTTCTGGGGGGAATCTTGGCTGATATAATAGGTTGAGCTCTAGATTAAATTGATATCCTGTAGAGATTATCAGTATGAGGCTCAACTTTGCTTTGGCTCCAGTCCTGTCTTTATGCTTTCAGTTCAGTTCAGTTTGSTCTCAGCTTTCTGCAGCAAACAAGAAAGGGCCATGGAAGGGGGGTGGGTAGGGTGGAAATAGATCCAGAGTTCACCTTGTCTTGCAGAGGATAACTTTGGGACAGGACTGTGGCCAGCAGACCCCAATTCCACAATTAAAGCACATCTGTGAGAGAGGTGTTAGAAAATATTTTCACTCACACAGCTACAAGAGACTTTGTGTTCCTGTGTGGAATTTGTCAGTCCGTTTCCACTGACAGGCCTTGAGACGTATTTGAGATATATAGTGCTCTGACATATATATATATATATATATATATATATATATATAATCCTCTTTATCCTTTTAAACAAATTTATAAACCCATGTATTTTTCAGCATTCATTTTAAATGCAATTCATTTAATTTTAAAACTGGGACTTGATCCAATTTTCTGAAAACACTGTTGATTTAGTTTGGACTTTGGTTTGAACCCTGATTTTCTTCTCTTTGCTCAGTTTTGTGAAAACTGTCTGGCATYGAATGAGTGAGCAACTGAGAAGCTGTGGAATAGCATATTACACTATGCAGAGCAGTTAGATAAAATACCGACAAATCCCACTTCATATTTAAAAGACGCAGAATGATATGGTTTTATTTAGGTAATACTTCTATCACAGTGAGACTTGACTTCTAAATTTCACTCTTAAATAATTAATGTTAAGTAAACAGAAGATGACTGCATGGATGAGCACAGCTCTGATTCACCCATGCTTTACTGTAATTGTTTTCATCACAMAAAYTAGTTGCCTGTACTGAGTTATAGGTGTGAGACCTTGGGATTATGGAAACATCAAAAWTTGCCAGCTCCTCTGAGCTCTTAGAAAATTTTAAAGCTATCACATTGACATTATTAAGTATTATAGAGAGTTGTTCTGTTGGAATTATTAAAAAATTGAAAGCATCAAACCAAAAGAAGAAAACAAAAAAAAACAGAGACACCCCCCACCCCCAAACAAAAAACCCAATCACAACACCAAAACTCTATAGGTGCTGAACTACAGTTCAAACACTGTTAATACCACGTCCTCATGTAGTTAGAAAGCTGCTTCTCTGTTGCAAGGAACAATTGCACATCCTGGCTTCAATTGCTTGAAGGAAACCTCTAAAAAAGAGCGGAGAGCAGAATAATATAATCTGCCTAAGCACTTGGAGGAGGTGCAATTCAAGYAGGAGGCTGTCGATGTATCGTCATTATGGGGGCAAAGACAGCAAAGATAACTGTTGGTGAACTTGCTCAGGTCTACAAGCATTATATCTAAGTTTGAGGAGTGCCAGTCCTGAGCTAATAACTCCTTAACAGGGCTATGAACTGTTTAATTGACTTTATAAACTCCTTTACAGGGCTATGATAACTCACTGAGATCATCTCCAGAGTGGCACTGTACAGATGGTTCAGSTTTTGGGCTGTCTGGACTGAGCAGAGGAACTCCCTGCTCTTTACTTGACAATCTCTCTTGAGATGCCACTGTAAAGTGGCAGAATATTGCTGACCTCTGTAGTTTTTCTTTTATGCACCCAAGACATAACCTTAGCGAAGTTTAGATGCCTGCAGAGGTCCATGTATATCATATTTTATCCAGTATGTTTCTGAAGGAGATAAACTGAAAGTGCTGGACTTACTGAAGTGTCCACAGCATGCTGCAGGGAGCTTTTCAGTCTGACTCCTTGCTCTGGTGTAGGAGGAGTTGCAGGACTTGCTTTAAAGAAAGGAAGTTAGTGGCTGTGTGCTACGCTGTTGAGGAGGGTGCACAGAGGTCAGAGAGTCACTGAAATTCCAAGAATTACTGTATCCTGAGTTCATCTATCTAGCAGGAACTTTTAGGTTGCATCACATTCACATTTTGGCTCATAGTCCCTTGGTTTCCTCATGTTACTGTGCTGTGCTTTGTGGCAYGATTTAGTTTGGCTCCTGCAAACTAGATATTCCCAAAATGGATTTTAGAGAAAAGTAAGTGAGGTTCTCCACTCCAGAGGCTCACCTGGATGTACATTCCCTATTGCAGCTATGAGCATGTGGATGCTGAGCAGGTGGCTTTGAGCCACGTGGGCAATTAAGGTGTTCAGACCAGGGAATCACACTAAACCTGAACCGAAGTGAAAACTTTCAGCCACAAGATGTAGGGCTTGAGCATTGACTGCTTTGATCTACTGATTTACTCTTATCATACTGAATTATTTGCTAATGTAGACACAGCCTTAATCCTCCTCTTCTAATCACATACTAAATCCACCATACACTGAAATGCAAATGAAAGTGCTTCCTGATGTAATGTTAATAAACTTGGTTCCACKGTAATCAGTAAGGGTTCAACCTTGTAATGCAGGGTACTGAGATTTTCCCTCAGCAAGCTTACTTTAAAAAAAATTAAAATCCCAAGAGTCTGAAAAATCAAGAAGTCCATGCAATTTCAAAGAGCCACTTCCTGAAAAATAAAGATGATAAAGATGGAGACCTACTTTTCCTCACCAGTTGTAAAATTGATTTTTTAAAATTGGTTTGTTTTTTTTCTTGGTGGAAAAAAAATTACCTGCTCTAATGAGTTCATTATTATCTGAAGCCATTTTTCAAATTTAAGTTCATGGAAAGTCTCTGTAATATGAGTGAAAAACCCAACATTGCTTTTGGATATTTCCATACAGGCTTTTAAAGTAACACCACATACTGCCTTTTCCTGAAAAAGATAGGATTTTGTATTGCCTATTATTTTTTGAAAATATGCTTGTTGTTCAGTGAATTGTGAAATGTAGAGGTATTTAGGAAAAGAACAATCCCATCCATAGTCCTGGAGAACAGCTCACATTAAATATCACCCGACCCACCTTTTCAGCAGTGCCTGGGAAAAGGGTGAGAAAATGCCAGTTTGTTAATGTTTTGTTTCACATAAGTGTTTCATATCTTTTGGGACTGATTACACAGGARGGGCACACAGAGCTTTGGTCCAAAATGTCCCAAACAGAAGATATTATGAACTRCAAAAAGARAAGTTTGTTTTAGATTTCCCCCTTRGATTTTTCAGGTAGGGTGAAATTAGCATATTGCACATCCTTCAATTAATGAGCTCTATCTTGTAAATCATTGGGTGATCCAAATAAACACGACAGTGGTGAGACAACATCAGTATCTAAGAACGTAGTTCTAGCCAGGATTTACTACATCTGAATGTCTTAATTACTGTCTCTGTAATACTAAAGGTTACATTTATAGCTACCAGGTGAAACTGGTAAAAATAGAAATTACTSTGTTTCTATCTCAAGAAAATATATTTTTAGGTAGACTTCGATTTTTGCTCTTTGTCCACAAAGATGTTCTATTTGTCAGGATAAATAGAGCAATATTACAGACTGTCCCTAAGCCTTTGAGCTGTCTCCTTAGTGACAGATGGGAAAAGCAACACTGAAGTAGTTAATGTGCATTTCTGTTAAGCAACAAAACCAGAACAARTATTTAGTTGGTTACTTCCCCAAATATTCTAGTATAAGGAGAAAATGTGTATTTGTAYACTTCAATATGCACATATATAAAAGACTAGAACTCTGAAACTTTCTTTTCCCTTAATGCAGAGAAAAGAAATCTTCCTATAACACTGCCTGATTTCAAATTTTGTTTCTTTTCCAATCTGAACAATATTTGGAAAATGTTCAGTTGTACAAATTAACACCATCAAGTTTTTTTTTAAAACCAAAGGTCTAATTTTAATGATAATATTTCACCTATAAAAAGTGAGGATAACAAGTTTGTATTCATACAAAAGTGTTAATTAATGAAAGACAAACCTTTGCCAGTTATTGACACATTCCTCTGTAATCCTGTTATGTGGAACATTCTAATGAAGTCATAGTTTATTACTAATGATCTAGCTTTGTTTAAAAAAAAAAAAACTGTGAGGGGGAGGGGGGGCTTGAAATAATTTATTTGCTTTGGTGTATTTTTTATCACAGCAGGTAAGAATGCTGCATTTTGACTGCCACATTGTATGCAGGATGAGGGGGTATGACCTCAGAAGCAGCAACGGAGAACTTGCTCTTTCACACTTCAGCACACACTGCTGTGAACCAGCACTTTGGTCATATTATCCTCCGCACCACAAAGCTGTCCGCTAATTATCTCTGAATACGAATTTTATTGAACCTTAATTTCAGTAATGGGGCCCGATAGTTTGAGAAGAAAGACAAAAGAAGGGTCCCTTTGTTTTTCCCTCACAATAACCTTCTAGTGCTGGAGCTATGGCAGAACTCATTAAACTYGAACAATGAGTTGAAATATGATCGTGTTATTTTTGTCCCTGCCCCCAAACCAGGCTGGTCCTTTCTGCCAGCCTGTCCATCTGTCTAACGATATGGGAAGAGACATCGATTTTGTAGTGGACACTGTTAAAACACATGCCAAACTCCCACAGAATCACCGGGAACATGAATCTGAGCAGAAATTTGATTCTTTTGTACATGTTTGGCAAGATTTCATGGCAAGTTTAGCGACAATTCGGATGCTGTAGAGAGAAGATTTGAAAACTTTGATTAAACCAGGTTAGATGAAATCTGATTTGTGTTTGAGGTGCCCTGTGGAAACAGATTCACACTAGCTAGAAATAGTGTTATTCATCCAAACTGTGAGTTAAAGAATTAACACTAAAACAAAAATAATGTGTGCAGCTAATTTGTGAAAGGGCTGTACAGTTCTGCTCTCTTGGTAGAAGTTTTTGTACTGTCTTCAAAATCCAGCCATCACAAGGCATCTTCTACCAAGCAGTGGAGGTCTTAAAAGTTTATTGCCTTTGAACTTAGGGTTTTTGCTCCAGTTTTTCAGTCTCCACTGAACATCAGACTGAGCAGTTGTGCCACTGTTGGTATAGTAAAATATCTCAGGAAAGACACAAATGCAGTTAAAATCAATGGATTATTCAGAACATAACCTATTTTACTGAAATGGAGTGATTTGTTTTCATGTAAAAATTGTACTTTCTTCCAGGATTGTCTTATTAAGTYGTTGCAATGGTAATTTGGATTGCTCATAAACACTTCTGTCCCTTCTGAACAGTGCTTATTAACTATGAGAACCATTAATGGGTTTTTGGAGGATACCTCCCTCTCCAGCCTTTAAGTGTCTCCTCTGTCCAAAATACTGYTTCAGATGTGTTTCTTATAGTTCTGAGGGTGATCTCTTTGTGGACAATTTACATAAAAATGAGGGCTCAACCCCTGCTCTATCCAAAACCAACCTTACTACTGTCCACTTTAAGATCCTCTTGTGTACCTGGAAATTCTCACTTAGTTTAGCTTGTAATTTTCTCTTAATTTTTTGTAGAACATACCACAGCCAAATGGAATATTACAAGTTCTATGATTCTTTATCTTCAGCCTGAATTTTCTTTCTGCTACATGCTATTCAAGTATTCCTAAGTTAAGGTCACCAATATAACACCAGCTTGTATGTACAAACCGATTAAAGAATAAATTTCTCAACAAAATAATATAAAGGCAGCCCCCTCCCCCATCTCTGTGCCCTCACAAAGAATTGACACACACACAGAGGCACATAAAACTCGTGTCTAGCAAGGACTGGGAGCCTGCTGAAAAAATTGCARTTTTAGAGAGTGGAGAAATAGGAARTAGTTTCAGAGGGATTATAAATACATATATATTTGTACTTTTATATGTCTATKCACAGAAATCCATATCCACATGCATGCTCATACACATATATACTTATATGAGGACTCCAAAGGGCAGTCTCATTTMATTTTGACATAACCTATTCCATTAATTTTATTTTAGCATTCCATATCAAAACAAACAATTGATTCTGTTAATAGTATTACTCTTTTTATTATCCTATGTATTTAAAGGCTGAAATGATGAGTAGATTTACATTAACTCAATTTATAAAACTGAACATCTGGTTAACACAATGTGACTGTGAAGATTTTGATTTTCAGTGTATGAAAAGATGCTCTTTCTGCAAGCATTGTGTACTAGAACAGTCTGCAATTGATTGTAAAATAAATCAAAATAAAATCAGAAAGGGAAAAATATTTATTAACAGGCAGTAATTGAGTGCCCTTCAATGATATAATTTTCATAGACTTTTTGAATCATACAAAAAGTCTGATTCTGCTGTCATTTTCACATTTGTCAGTCAGTAGTAATTACACTGAGATCAGCAGAGAGATCAGTATTGAAACTGGCACAGGGAGACAAACATTGGGAACATAAAACTTCWAAATATAGCATTTAGTTGAACTTTCAAGCTGATTTKGGGGAATTTTGAAGATTTTTAATGAACTTGCATTTTATTTCACTAATCCAGAAATCTCTCCTTGGTCTTTTAAATGAATACAAATTTTACTCAGGGGGTTGAACTTCTCTTAATAATTTTATCTTTCTTTTAATTTTGACACAGTGAGCCATAAGGGAAAATGTCAGTCTGATATTTGAGAAAGAGTGAACTAAAAAATAGCCTTGATCTGTGATAAATGCACACTGAAGAAAATAATCCAAACAACAAAACCAGTATTTTTCATATCTCCTTTAAAAGGTTTTATTTGTGCTTCATTTTTCATCTAAACAAGGTAGTGAGTGTGGAGTTTGTCCACCCTGTGCCTCGGCTCGTAGCGCTGGGCGTGTGACCCCGTTTGCTGCTGTGACACCCAGCAGGAACGGTGCCCCTCACAGCTTATCCCAGCAGTGCAAATTGTTTGCTGGAATGGGCTCTGGTCTTCCAGTGGGAATCCCTGATGCCACTGGGAGAGAGTGAGACAGCAGAGGAATGTACTGTATATTCAAATAGATTCATACTGGATACCATATGTTCCTTTCCAACAAGCGCTACATTGCTKCATTAAAGTTCAAATTCCAAGCTTTCAAGGATGTAAATATATTAAACAATGCATCTATTTGTGCAAAGCATTCTTTATGAGGGACATCCATGTGCTTTTAATCAGTTTCATGCTGAGTGAAAGAAAATTGTAAACTATGCATTAGAAGAAGGTTTGGTGAAAGTTATTTTTCCTCTATCTTCTGCATCCTAATTCAATGCTTCCCCTTGCTTTCAGTGATAATATAAGTAATCTTCTAGCAACATTCATGAGGAAAGTTTGATGTGGATTTACACTAGTGGAGCTACATTACAATGGGTAGATTTAAGGTATTATAAAATGAGTTTTTGGATTTGTTACAGAGGTATGAAACCCCTAAGACACAGACAGATAGGACTTCCAACATATGGCAACCACTCTTATTATAAAACAAAACAGTGTTAAGTCAAAGTACCTGATTACAATTCACTAGTGCTATGTAGCTCTGATAGCAGGCTTATATTTAATGCCATAGAAACAATATAATTTATTTTTCTGTCTTCCCTTATCCCTTCGTTATTGGGTTTGTAGGCTTTAAAACCTTAAGCAAAAGGACAAAATATAAATTATAGAAAACATCAAAGTACAGTGAAATCAAATGACATTCCTTACGATCCTTACAGAGATATCTAACACATTTCTTATGTGCAGTTTGGTCGAATTGCTATCACTGCAGAGCTTTAGTGGTTATAATTAGTAATCTTTTGGGAGCCTCAGTAGCACACTTATAATGTCAAAAATATTTAATTGAATGCAATAGTTAACTTGGCAGTGTAAAAATTCATTTGATAATGAGTTTAGCTAGCCAATATTTTAACCTGTTATCAAATGGATCATTAGGAAAAAACATAGCAATATAATTTTAGTACATGCTACTTTTTCAGCTGTCTGTTTACAGATTTCTCTCAAATTRCCTCCTTTTCAGTGTAAATTCTGGAGGAAGAACATCTAACACCACACCAACTCACATCTACACATTCACTACTAAATACAATTTTTTGGTGAACATCTTATCATCTAAAACATGTAAATTGAGAAAAATGTGACTGTGAGGGACGTGCCAAAAGAAAAATCACTAAGCCCTGTAGCCTAATAAACAAAATTCCGTTTGGGAAATGAATTGACTGACAAGCAGTTCCTAACAAATAAATGCACATTAGATTCAGATGCATACAGGAGTATCAAATAACTAGATAATTTATCACCAGTCAAATTTAAAACCACGTTTTCTTGTCTTGGTCTATGGTTCCCATGCACTGCTATCTTATTAACAAGACTTTAATTCTCGTCCTGACACACAAAAGTGTTGTACTCTAATGAACTGTCTGCTCCTTGCAGAAATCTGGTGGTAATGTAGGATGTTAGTTACAATAATGATAATCTTTAGTATTTTTAGCCTGTCAGAACCCGCACAGCCAACAACAACCAGTCTTTTACTAAAACTCTACCTCATCAAACTAACTTAATTAGCAATTCAACTCCTTATTTTTGTTTTGGATTCCCCTCTGGCTACTAATTAAAGCTTAATCGAAACTGCTGAACTGAGGTTGTAAAGAATTCATTAATATTAAAATTAGCCCCAACAATTTTTTTGGGCTGGTGCAATTTGTATTTGTTACTGTCAGGGCTTGAAATTCAGTTGAATTGTTAAGAAAGCTGTACCAGAAATTTGCTGTATATTCATATTATAAGCAGAACAAATACGATGAATTCCAATAGTTGAACAAGTAATTTGTGCTTTGACCATGCACAGTTCACATTACTTGTGTCACTGTTTAATACCAACAGACAAAATATATTTTCAGATCATTTTTCCAAAGTCATCCACATTTCTTTATCCTCCTAAGTGCTTTCATATTTTGGATAAAAGGGAATAAAAGGGACTGAAAAAAAGTGCAAAGATTGATTTTATGTATTATCTTGACAAGATTAATATGTTTGAAAAATGAACAGATTTACCACTTCACTTTGATTTTTCCACTTTTCTTAACATCAAAGATTACTCCAGCTGCAATAATGGCCATTCTGAAAACTAAGATCAACTGAACTATGAGCTTCTGTAAAGGACGTGTTTTTGCTGGTAAAATATATCTCATTGAATTATTTTTTTAGAAGAGTGTAATACTTTATTTTTAAATCACAATCATCTCTGCTCTATAAATTATTTAAATATATTCTTTTCTGAACTCAGATTATTATTTGTAATGAGTTTAAATGTATTTTTAATTAAATAGCTTAGCTTACAATAAGAAATGAACTTATATTTTAATATTGCTAAATACTCTCCACAATATGAGTGAAACACACTTGTGTTTGTTTTTTGTAAATTTCATAAAAATGTAAATAAGAAAGCCAGTCTTTTTATAGCAGATAAAAACGATTTTCATAATTCAAGTTCACTTTTCATTTTAACTTTTATGCTTTAATATTTTTATTGGAACATGTATATTTATTTTACCCTACAGGAAATTTTTTCAAGAATGTTTATAGGAAACAAACTTGTTAGGACTAAAATATACAGCARCTAATACTGTTTAACATATTTTATTAAATATAAACATTAAGATTATTTATATAATGCAAAACTTTACAAAAATATACATGAAAAATTACATATGCATCTAGGTTTCATTTAAATAACATTTATGACAAAACAATCATGCACATATTTAAAAATCAACATATGTCCATTTTTTACCCACTGACTAAATCAACAATGGCATACAAGGCACACAATTTAAAATCTTGGTGACAATTTCCATGAAGTTATTCAAATACAATTTGACTTCTGACAAGAGGATGTAATTTATAAAACAGAACATGCCTATCAGTGGAACCTAAATTTGCATAATGAGGATACTTTCATTTCTGCAAGCACAGTTTTTGACATCCCAACTTGGAGCGCTGGAAGAATCTGGTGAAAAATGTCAATATACATAAGCAGAAAAATGATTAATAAAATACCCGTAACATTTATCTGATTTGAGTAAACAAAATAAATTTTGCTTGCAAAAAGTAATGATTTTGAAAACTCTAATAATGTGTTTTCTAAATGTGTAGAAGACTAGCAAAGCCTTTAGCTGCAATCAGCCTTGTAAACTAAGGGAGGTGTTCTGAGTTTATCATTAGCTGATAAAAACACTGTTCTGACATTAATGTTATGCATTTTTAAAGCAGTGTTTTGATTTAATTCTTTGTTGCATTTCATATAAATATACAGAAGTAGTAATAGAAGTGTGGAAAGGAAAAATGCCTTTATCCTTTTTTTACTTGATAAAGTTGAAATTGCTTGAAACTTGGTCAGCTGGATAAGAGCATTCATCATTCTTGAACTGGAGAAAAAACAGCTCTTTTCCCTGCACAAATTTTTTTGAGTCGTTATTTCAGGTAAGCATATGCTCAGAGTTTAAATTCAAGAAATTCTGGAATAAATTTGCTTTAATTCAGCATCTTTTACCCACCCTACCAAAAAGGATAGTATCAGATGGCAATCAAAACCAAGTTACCTTTATGTTTCAAAGCCAAAACTCAGGCACACTGAGACATATCTATTTCAGGTTTTCTTAAGAAAACCTGGACTGTCAAGASACAGCAGTAGGATAACATCATTAACTTAAAAAAAAAAAATTACACTGGAAATTATGGCTTTCCTTTATACACGTTACTAATAGGATCATCTAGAATTAAAACTAAGGAGACTTAGTTTATTTGTCATTAATCTTGCTGCTTGTTTATAGCTTCCTARTTCCCTAAATTATGAAATTATGCCTGGCTTCCTTTTGTTTCTTCTGAGCTTTACTTTCTGGTGTCTCTGATATTACTATTGAACTGTAAATATTCCAAGGGGAATAGCTTCAAAAACAGCTGTTTCACATAAAAATATGTAAAACTCGTATATAAAATATATGTAAGGACTGAGGCAGAGAAACATAATTGCTGGCCTTCATTGCCATAAAATTTAGAACACACAATAAGAACAGAGGAATAGGCGAAAAAAATTAAATGCAAAACAAAGCAAGGAGTCAAATCTCAGTGCAAAGTACCCATTTAATTCTAAATCACACTTGTTTGTATTCAAATTAAAGAACTAGATCATGGCTTTGAAAACAAATTGTTCATCATAGGCTTTATTTAGGCTGATACCTCTCACACACATAAACCATTTATTAAAGTGAAAGAAGAACATGTCACCCTTAGTTATTTGAGACACCAACCTGACAAATAAATAACTTCATCAGGTGATTGATAAACATGGCTACAAACCTAGCACTTTTGCAATTAAAAACCAATCTAAATCTAAATAATATTTTTTTTATTCCAAAATGTATTAAAAATGTTGTCTTGTRTAGTTGCAAGCAGAACTCGAAGATGACTGTCACTGCCAACCACAAAAATCTTGATGTAGAGAAAATAAAAATAAAAATGATACAATTTCTGTCAAATACTGTGAAACTAAAATAATAAATAAACTCAAGGAACAAGATCACTGGCAGCATCTTGAAGCAAATAGTAATTGCTTCTTAGCTGTTCTCATCATTATAATTTTGAGATAAATACGTATTTTATAAACATTTTCAGCTAAGAAACTTTACCACTTCTCTTTAAAAATTCCTTTTTATTATCAATGTAGATTCATATGAAAGAAAGAAGCAGCTTGCTATTCAAACAGCTCAAAGGGGAAAAAAAATTGGTTGTTTCAACATTGCTTTTGCATCTTTAATTTCTTTCAATGCTCTGTACATCGTGAATATGTCAGCTGAACAGACATCTCATTTTCAATTGCCAGCGTTCCAGGTACAATAGGAACAAACACAGGGATGTGTGAGAGCATTTGTGTGGGGATGGGAGCTTGAGATCCTGCACATCCATGGTGAACGGGATTGGCTAAAGCTGAGCCCTTCGGTCCTCTTCCTCTCTGGAGCACTATATATTTATCATGTGTTTATCACAGAAATTCTTTCTACAAAAAAAATACACTGAATTCGGAGTTGCACGTGTTTAGAAATTTCTTATGCTATGAAATACCGATTTAAAAAATTAATATATTACTCAGCTATGAATGCTTTTCATTCTGGATTTTCCTAATGTGAAATGATACAAATGGAGCTCTGTAGCTGCAGATCACCTGCAAAAACAAAATCCCAGCAGCCTTCCCCTTCCCCAGATTTTAACAAGGAGCACCCTCACTCCCACAGCTTACTCCACACTCAGAAGTGGAATCAGACATAAATGCATATTGCTTTTAGTCTAATTTCTGCAACAGAAAAAATTTCCAATATGCTGGCATATGTCTTAGAGATATTCACATTTGGGAAGGCTGGGAAAGACCTACAGATTTTTCACTGAAAAAGAAGCTCACAAACATTTTAAAATACACTCTTGTCACATGGCAGCKGGTAAATGCAGCAGAATAAGAGGGGACAGCCATGTTCCAGAACACAAAACTTCTTCAAAACCAAGACAGAACACAGACTCTGTGCTTGGACTGGAGGAAAATCCCTCCCTGTAATCCCTTACTGTCTCTGCCCATTCTCTTATTTATCTCCACAATTACCAAAGTGAGGGAAAACATGGTGGCCTATTAAAACTGGACAGCTGAGGCAGGGAATGTTCCTCAGCATTGTCGGGAAATATTCAGATATTGCTGTTCCAGAAGAGTGAGGGTGGAACTCTTTAAGAAATAGCTAATAGTAATTTGAAGGCGAATCTAGAAAAATTCTGGTTGCCAAAGGATGGGAGCAAATGAGTGAAAGCAAAAATAACTAGATGTTGGGATCAGTGTACCCATATAATTATTATTTTATTAAATATAGCTGAACATTAAGATTTTCAGTMCCATAGTTTGGATTTTTGATGCTTTGAGTCATTGTTGCTGCTATTGTTTAAACATTCATTGAAATAATAAGGCAAACATTTCTGTTTCCAATTGTGGTATTTGTTATGTTTACAGACCTCTTACTAAATGCTCACAACGGCATCTCTTCATAACACTAATAAATGATTCTGCTTCAAGCATTCATTGTCCTGCCAGCTGAAGGATTAGCAGTGGGTGAGTCCACAATTTTCAGAGTGAACTGAACTACATTTTAAAATAATTTCTGGTTTGAATAGTTTTACAGTTTTCTGTACTTGAARCAAACAGCTCTCCCCTCCCCTTCACACCTTCCTCAAGTGCATACATGCCACTGCTTTTTGTGAAGGCGATCAAYATTAAGTGTTGTATTTGACACTGGAGAGTGTTTTCAAAAAATGTAGGGATGGAGTCATCTGTAAAACTATTTTCATTGGTGACAGCAGTTTTGTTCATGCACTGCAAACACATTATACTATTTAAAAAAAAAACCAAAAAAACGATATTCCTCCTAATTTAAATCCTAGACTACTGGACAGTGTTTTACTGCCTTGAAGAGCAGCTGTGGGTGGTGGGAAGGGAAGCAGAGCACAGTCAGGAGGAAGAGATTAACGAACCACAGGGATGTTCCTCTCTGTTCCCTCCCAGCTCCATCTTCACCAGGGACCCCTGGCGAGTCCCTGGCGGGGGATGATCGGCAAACTCTGCCCTCTGCAGCTCTGTCAGACCCCATGGCCGGGGTGCTCACCACACTCACAGAAATATCACCCACACCCATGTGCTTGCATTGCAAAGGTATTGGAGCACTACCTCCACTCACACAGGTTTCAGTTTTTAATGTGGAAACCAAATGCACACATTTTGGAGGTAAATTATGCAGAAAAATACTTTACATTTCTGCTGAGCCAAATGATTTTTAAGTAGGTCTCATAATTACTTTGGGTGGAGAATGTGCTTTTTCTCTTTGGTCTATTCACTTGCAGTTCATATGAGGAAGGATTATATTACTATCATTACACAAATACTTAAATGGGTCCATTGATTTGTTTAGAAATGAGRTATCAATGACAGTTAATTATTCAATAACTGATCATTAATTTTGGGCTAATGATCAGAGACCCCTAGGTCCTTCTAATTTTGCTTGGCTCAAAGGAGTAAATGAAATCTGTTTGTTAAAAGCATACAGCAGACTACTAAGCATTCATTTTAATTCTGCTACAGTAAAGTAGTGTTTTAAACAGATTCATGAAATGTTTTAATACTACTCAAGCAAACGTATCAATACAAGAAAAGTTAAACACACAGTCAAGGGGATTATTATCTAGCTGTCTATATCTTTCATCTGATCTGACAACTTGCCATGTGTTTTTTGTGGAAAACAAATTTTTGCTTACTCAAAATGGCTGTTTTTTAATTAATCCTTCCCTCTTTTCCTTGCATTTTAAGCTATCCTAAAGATCAAGGACTGTTCATACCTACTGGGCTACAGCAGTACCGGATGATGTTCGAAAAACATTGCTTATATAACGAGAGTATCATCAGTTCTTACATTTTTAATTAAAGTTCATTCCAAGTGTGCTTTCCAATACCTGTGTCATTATCCTAACAATTAATAAGCAACACAATATTTTCTCTCACTTCATCTGCATGGAATTGAGTTCTAAAATTTCCAAAGAATAAATTAGAGAGGAATTAAAGTTACAAAATAGAGTGAATGTCAAGCTGAAACTCTTTTCATTAACTCAGTGCTCACTTCTAACAAGGTCTGCAGCCCATATTTGATTCTGTAACATCAGTGTGCTGAGATCATTCCAGTGTCATAATAGAGCACATTTAAAATGAGCAATTGAAAACTTGCAGYCTTAGCTCTGGATTTATTTGCTTTTCTTGGCTAAATGGACAAAAAATAGCCTGGGTGGAGATCTGCTTTCCGTTCATTCAGTGGAGTTAATGCCGCGTTTGGTGAGTGCAAGGAGAAATCACAGACATGGAAGCGAGTTGCAAGAAGCTGCACAGGGTCACTTCTGCATGGGCCACAGTCTTTTCCAGAATGTTTAAGTAATTAAGGTTCCTGTTAAATATAATATACGTCAGTTTTCAAGAAATAGTGTGACAGACAGTAAACTTCTCTATCTTGCATRATATGTATTATGAGAAACGTTGCATAAAACTTATTTGAGTAACACAARGACTGTGATAATTCCCATGTCCAAAAGCAGAGTAGGAGCAAGCTCATAGGAGATGTAYCTGTCTCTGTCCTTCATGGTAGAAAACAGACTGCAAAATACAGTCTCATTAATGAGGAGACAACGTTCTGGTAAAAAACCTCAACGCAGTTCAAAATTGCAGCTGTGTCACTTCAGTGTGAGTGTTACTTYTGTGATCACCAGAGGTCAGTGTCACCACAGGCTGCAGCGCAGGGAGGGAGGGAGATGCGGCTCGTAAAAGATGAAAATAAGCTTGCCTGATCCCTCCAGAGTTTGCCCGTATTCTAACACCAAATATAACAAATTSACAAGCCTCTCTCTTGTTTGTGAGATGGAGGGTAGATGAGTGGGGGGAACACTGAGGAGAGAAAAGGATGAGGGAATAAAGAGTTGGAGATCTGTAAGGAAATGGGAGCAGGAATAAAATAAACTTGGCTGGCTACTTTGTGAACATAAAAGATATCACCTTCACATTCTCAAGCAGACAAATCCCACCTGTGTTAAGGCATGTACCTAGCAACATAAATTATTGCCAGCTTCAAATGTTGAGAAATTATAAGSCTGGATCACAACATTTAAATAATTAAAAAATAGCGTTTTTTTCCCTTTGTCCACAGAGTTCGGTTTTTTCCTTTTTGCCATTTTCTCAAGGTTTGCTTCACTCACATAACACCTGAGAATGTGTGTATATATGAGTCTGCATGCCTGTATTTTTGATGACATATGAAATCTTCAGGTTGTGTAGTTTGCCCCCAGGGGTTGCAGTTTAAAAAAAAAGTAAAAGATGAGGAATAAAACTGTGGGAGCTGGGAAGAATGCTTCTTCATTTGCTCACTCTCTTTTGACAAATGCTCCTGCAGCTGTGGCCTTTGTGCATGGGTCAGAGGTGATGGATTAGGGTGTGGGTTGTTGTTGTTCCCTCACCTTGGTGTGTCACCAGACCCTGACCCACTGAGGGTATCAAAGGTGCCCTCCCCACCCTCAGGTACCCCCTGTCCTGATCCTTTGTGGGGCTGTGCGTGGGCATGCAGGACTCAGCAAAAGCTGTGGTAGGGAGCAATCGTTCAAGAGCAGAACTGAGGGTAGGAAGGCTCACTTAGATTTCTTGGGGCACTCTGAGATGCGTGAACAAGTTTAACAAAATGTGCTTTCTACTGTTTTGTTCCTGCTGGCATTTTTGGAAATTAATCTCCTACCTGTGCTAAAGCAGGTTGCAGCAATTTTAATACTGGAACAGATAAATCCTGGGGTGAGATGCCCTGTATTTTGTAGGACTTTTTTGACAATGGCAGAATATTTCACTAGGAAAAGAGCTGTGGGTTGCAATCACAGCTTGATTTTTTTTCCTGCTGGAGCATAGTTTCTCTGTTTGGCTTTTGCAGTCCACCAAAGCTCTTGTGTTTGCCATGCTGGGGTTCAAACTTCAATCCAAGCACAGAGCTCAGAAGTAGTGGTGTAACTGCCATGAAAGAAACAAGGTTTTTTTCCCAAGCTCCSTCCATAAAATGGTGTGTTTTAACAGGAATACCTTCTTTTTCTGAATGTATTAATGGCAAAATTTGGAAAAGAGTCTACTTTAAAATACCAAGTCTAGAGAATAATTTCTCAAGTAACCTGAGATATTTTTTACAATCAAAGAACAGAGAATGTCTCTCATATGGAAGGCATTTACCTGCTACCAGGCATAACTTAAGTATTTATCCAGCCATAGCTGCTCTCACTTCACTTCAGGGTAAAGTCCTCTTCTATACAGCTCCAGAAAAATGATACTRCTTATCAAAAGGAATTATCTAGATAATGTCATGACAGATACATGACAAACTTGCTTTCTCTGTGCTAGTCTTAGGGCTAAGCAAATACAAATTGAGCCTCTTTCCCAAGGCAAAATGCAAGTTGATTTTTGCACAACCCAACAAAAGAAAAGTAGGACAGTTCTCCACGCTAAGCTTGAAAGTAGCACAGGGTGAAAGTCCTAAAGCAGGCAGTCTTTAATGAACACTCCATATTACTAAGCTCTATAAACACCAAATATTTTGGTATATTTATTCGATTGTACTTTCATGTGATGAAGAGTTGGGATTTGAGTAAAATTTACTTGATCTTAGCRTAGTGCTGTGATTTCTCTCAACAACTTCTACGATCCACCATGAGGATGCTCTCACAGRTTGCACTACAAAGGGCTGAACAAGTGTACACTCCTATTTACACTCTCATTATCTGAGATCTGTCATCAAGCTAAACAATCCATGGCAGCAGAATCCTAACAAGTTCACATAGCTGCACTGAATTAAAGACATAATTTTTWAAATAATAATGGAAAAAAAATCATAGAAATATAAGGCTAGAATTGAGTAGATTTTCATGTTTTCAACAGTTAGTTTTCCTCTAAACATTTCTGAATACTTTGCCACACATTCTCTTGTAGTAATCACTCCCTTTTCTTCCCCTCCAAAAAAATTTCRTTATCTTTCCAAAATAGCTCAAGGCATGACTCAAGTCCAGAAAAAGTTAAGAAACAGCTGGGAAGAAGAATTTCCTTAAAAATTTAACATAGCAAATGTACTTTGACCCTTAAAATCAAGGTCTCTTCTATAATTCTGAGTGCTTTTCGTAGTTTGGTCTGGTCTTAAAGTATTAAYTCAGAAACACTCTCCAGCCATATTTAACGGTGGTTAGGGAACAACATGCTAATTGTAAAGTAATAATAATAACAATAATAATAGCCCATATCAGTATGGTAGCTGGTAGGGATGAGTACATTTAATAACTCTGATGGAAAGCATGAAATTTAATTAATGCTCCTTGGCAAACCTCCGAGTTGTGTCAAGATATGGCAGAAGCCCACTTAYGGGTTAACCCTGTGAGGACTGCAGAGTCTCAGTAACAGGCAGCTGAAAAACTTTCTCTGCCACTTAARCTGCTGACCACTCACACTCTTTCTGTACTTTCTGCACCTTGCAGGGGTAGGAGAGACACCATGGCACTGCTGGTAGCAGATGCAATGAAAATTTTCCCCAGAGGATGAGCGTGTATAAAAAAAAGAGACATTGCAAAAATATGTACCTCTCTTTTACAAGCTTGGGATAACACCACGTTGCACTCTGTAATGATTTCTGAATGCCGAAGCATTCTTTCAGCTCTTCAGAGAAATAAAGGCAGCAGCGAAGGCAGTAGCAGTGTCAGAAAATTCCATGTTATATCCACCAGAGTTTATGGGTGCCTGAGTTTGTTTGGGATGTATGAACTGTGGAAGAAGGCAGGCAGGATATTCATATTCCTTAGCTGCAGGGACCTGATACACACATTCAGAACTGCAAATTTCCTTCAGTTTCCATATTTCAGTGAAGAGAAATAGGTTCTKCAAGGAACTGAGCTTAGGGGAACTACTTCTGTCTCTGGCTGAATAAAAAGGAGGGGAATGCTCATAACTCAGATACTTTCCACCCTTCTCAAGTTAGACATGTAAGTGAGCWGCCTGAAGCTACCACTCAGACCACCTTGGATGCAGGCTGATGCCTGCAAGGGTTCCTGCTACTGCTGTAGAGGAGGAGATACATCTAAGGAAGAGGTAACTTGAAGAAATCCAGAGGGTTTAGAAGTTCTAGGTGATGTGGTGGAGTAGGACGTCTGGAGGACTTTAAAGTCCCAGGTGGTTTACTCAGTGCAACAAAGCAGAGGAGAAAACTGCTGGGTGAATTATGTGATTAAAATAGAACAAAAAACCAACCAAAACTCCCCCAGAAACAGGTTTTCATAAGGAGACAGCTTGGCAAGACTTTGGTAATATGTCCAAGGTTAAACAAGAAGGTTGGTTTCAGRTTGTATCTTGCTGTAAAGTGATGCACATCCACAGAGTGCCAAAGATTGGAGACTCGTGCGTTATTGAAACCTGTTTCACACAGCTCTGCTGGCTCCTGCTCTGAGACCCTCTCATTTCCACCCCATCTAAACTGCAGAGCTGTGCAGTGCATCCTGAATGCTGCTGCCTCACATCTTGGTCTTCCTCTCCTGGGACACACTGTGGTCACAGGCAGAGGCAGGCAGGTGTTCACATGGAAAGGACAGGGAAGGGGAAGGTGTTTGTAGGGGAAYAATGCTGCAGGGAAGCAGAGAGCTGAGGTGCTTTCTCCTGGGACCTATTGWCAGTTGGACAACTGGAAAAATTGAAAGGCAGCCCTAATGAGCTGCAAGCAATTTTTAGAGGTATAAACCCACAGTTTTCCTAGTTCCTRCAAGGCTGAGATTTCTTAGCTATAACCACTGGACAATTAACTGTGACTACAACTCCTTATCAATTTAGTCTGTTCTATAACTCCATGCTTATTTCTGCTGCCTAGTATGACTACTAAAATGTATGTAAAATGTATATGTGTATGTATACTAAAATGCCTGGAAWGTATACTAAAATTCTCCAGCTTTCCCTGTCCATAAATTTGATAAGTTTGTTCTGGGCATGCAGCTGATAGCACTGTGGACAGGAGCTGTAGCAGGGCCTGTGATGTTACATGGAGAGAAGAGTCCTGCATTTATTCTCACAAAGCCCCATCACTCCAGCTCTCACAGGAAGGCAGATAAAGCACTTGCAGTTTTGATTCTTCTTCTCTTTTTCCAAATTCTGTTCTCAGGAGCCTGGGACTGTCACAGGCAGTTAGGGAAAGTACTTGACAATTTGAAACTGTGTTCTACACATTTCAAATTATAAATTACTAAGAGCTTGGTTTTTTTTGCTTCAGAGAAAGATACTGTAATGTGTGTGGTGTACATTCATATACATGTGAGTTCCTTTACTTTTAAAAGACCACCAGGGAGACTTGCTGGTAATTTTCTATAGAGAAGGAAGTGGAAATGGATGTGGATTGCTAATACCAGAATATTACCCACCATCTGGATGGGCTTAACACATGATAAACTGTGAGGTTTGGACATAGATTTGTGGTGCTTGAGGAGATTGCTTAAAAGCCTGTCTACATTGCTCTGGCCTGACTCTCATCCTGTGGAGACTTAGTCTGTTTCTTTTTACAAGGTGAACACAGAATAAGAATTGAGAGATGTAGCAGCCTCAAATTTAGAGTTTTAACTAGAAATAAAAGTGTGTTTAGAGCATTTCTGCACCCTTTAAAAAAAATCATCACTTGGTATTAAATTACAGACCTCTAGATTCATAGATTATGAAACCAAAAAGAACAACAGTATTCAATGATTTTTTTCACCCCTCATTTAACAAGAAACAAAAGCCTTTTAAAATCCTTGGTTTAGGTCCAAAACTCAGCTTCTCTTGGAGCTACATAATTTATTAAAAATATCTAGACTTGTTTCAATTTTTTTTTTTCTGATGTGGAATCTATTAAATGTGTTAACACCTTGTTTGGGACTTAATTACTGTCACCAATAAAAAGTGTAACTTGTTACTTCAATTTATGACTACAGKAGGGTTGTTATAGTTATGATGGCCAGAGGGTGTAAAAAAGACAGATTTCATAAGGCCCAAAAGTATTTTTTATAAGGCAAATTGATACAGTTGAGAAAAAAAGAAGAGATTTAACGCTTTTGTACTTAACAGCTCATCTGTTTTTCATTAATGATATGAGTTAGACATATAAAATAATACTTCTCCCTGAAAATGTTTGCCTGACTTATAAAGTGTACAGGAATAATTTTTGGGGTCAGTTTTGCAAGGGCAAATTATAAAGCACTGCTGCCTTCTGATGGCTCTTCTCTGGCCTGGGAAGACCAGAACTGGAGACAGAGGTTCTGTGATGTACAGTGTTAATATACAGCTATAGGAGGGTGAGTTTTAGCCTCCCTCTTGTCCCTTTCTCTCCCCACTGTCTCAAAGGATCATCTAGACCATATTCCTACTAGAAATCAGATGCAAATGAACTTACATAGGCCCAACATATTAATCAGTTCTTAAAAATCTCCACTGAGAAACCCTCAGCTGTTCTAGGTATCCTCTTTGCGACAGTTCACTGTACTATATTTCACAAAGTTCTTTCAAACACCTATTCTAAGTCTTTTCCTCTGAACCAATACAAACATTTCACAGCATGGCATTAAAAACTGATCCCTGAGGACCTGACTAGGAAAACATAATTTCTGTGAGAATTCCCTGTTTGCAATTTCAAGAAAAACTCATAATTTTTAAGCTATTCAAGATACACCATGTTGAGTTTATTGTTGTTTTACTTTCTTAATCAAAATTTCATGAGGTACCAAGTCAAATGCCTTACAGTACTTGTGTGAACATTATTAGCTTTATCAACCAAACACATGCAATATTTGAAAGCTCATGAGCTATCTAAGACTTTTTCTTAATCATGCCTATTCCTTTCCAGCAGAAAAACCCAAACTTAATCTTTCCTCTGCCAAACCCTTCCTCTAGCTCATTTGAAATACTTATTTTTTAGAAAACTGGGAGRGAATGAATTTTGTTTTGTGAAAGGGGGAAAAGCAAAGCTATTGCTTCCTACTTTCTCCTTACCTCTTCCCACTGCCTGCAAGAAAACAAGCTGGCTAAGTTGTACACGTACATATAATTAAAGTGAAGCCATTTTGGAAATAATTCCAATTTACGATGAAAAAGTGACATATTAGCTCGCAAATGATGTGTTTCAAAATTAGAGGTGTGCATAGGTTAAGTTTAAGTTGATTGTTAAACATAAAATATGTCAATTAAAAAAACCAACAACCCTACTAACTACTGTCATTTTCAGAACAAGTGAATGAGAACATCAAGTAATGAATTGAAATTAACTTGTTTCTCAGTAATCACAGTCTATCTAATTTCTTATGTCTTAAACATCTGTTACTTACACATCAAAGGAAGAGTGGTTATACTGAAAGAAAGTGGACAGTGTAGCTAGCGACTGGGGAGGCTTCCTTGACAAACAGAAAAAACCGCTACTACCCAGAGGAAAAAGGAATCTTGAGTTATTTTTACCAGATATATTCAAGCCATAAATTCAGTATGTCCACAGACAATCTGCACTGAACCATATGCTTTGGGATAAGAGGGCAACAAAAATTAAAGTGATTATTCATTACAGTTATTTTAATTATGTTCATTATAAAGTGATCTTTACTATATTTCCCCCTTAGCTCCTTTAACTGAAATCTGGCTGAAGTGAAGCCTAAGTTCAGTGYAATGTAATTTAATGGTTTAGCTGGGAAGAGGTAATGAACACCTGTATCAAAAGTAGTGGTTTCCATAAAATGATACGTGTGTTAAATATTTACCAGATGGCAGTATTATTTTCTGCTCAAAGTTTACGGAACTACTTAGTGTCCTAGGCTTGATGATGTGATAACCCTTAGTAAATATTGATTTTTAAATGGTGACCACTGTACAAATTTATACTTGCTAATGGAGGTCCACAAAGCAAACAGTACTAATTGAGCAAAATCAAGGCACTTCTTCAGCTCCTATGTTTGACTTGACATATTGTCACAGACACAATGCGGCTCCCATGTGTCTCCCACCAGAATGAGGGATGCTCACCATACCTCTGGGCAACATGGAGATGCAAAGAATAAAATGTCTGGTAATTTTTTCCTTGTGTAATGTACACCTTTATAGAAAGCCAAATGAGATATTAATTGTTCTCAAAACACTCATCATCCTACCTTCCCTTACCACATGCTATTGCCACCTCACACTACCTTTCATGTTTTTTTAGCCTTTTTATCTTTGTGTCTTTGAACTCTTTGGCAAAGCAGAGTGATTGCTAATAGTTCTAATGGCAAAGATTTTCCTCAGACCATGTTTCTAAGGATCTGTCTTGTCTTTYCTCACTTCAAAGACCCATTCATAAGAGGAACTGAAGAGTCACCCTGACATCACAGGGCCGTATTTTTGGACTGCAGAGAGTGAGTGTTAAAACTCACAGAGCACAGATCTCAGTGACATGGGCTGAGATCTGAAGGGGCTTCATGGCCACTGCACAATGGCTTTGAGGCAGCATTGGAGAGACCACCCATCACCCTGCACTCTGTCAATCTGCACTTGTAGTCGGTTCTATCGTATTTTATGCAGAGCGGGAAAGAATTYACTGTGCAAGTGATGTAGAGTTACTTACTGGGTGCAAATGCTTTGCCCATGTTCCAAGAATATTTAACATACTGCAGGCTGCACACTGCAAGATTCTTCATTTTAAATGCATAGAATTGAAGAGATTGTGAGATTACTGAGAGGAACTGCTTATGTATTGCTGGACCTTAAATTTCACCCATTTACCCTAGACTGAGCACCCCAATTAAGGCTGGAGCATATCTTCTGAAAAAGAAATCCGGACTTGAGATGAGTTGAATTTTTAAAAAAATAGAAAATCCCCAACTTTCTTGAAGAYGACTTTATCAGATTGTACATTGCTCCCCTGAGATTTCAAGCATGGTGAAAGTCAACATGCAAAAATTTTCTTCTGTCAGGTTGTAGAGAAGAAGCAAATCAGTCCTAGCCAAATTCGGTATACTGTATGTAAATGAAAAATAGTAATAAAAAAAATAGCTGTGTATGTGTAGGGCAAATCTTTATCAAGAGCTTTATGCCTAGAGAGGAAGTTATTTAGTGAATTATTATAATGAGATTGAGCAAGAGGACCTCAAATTAGATTTACCTGCTCAGCTAGWGTCCACCAGACAGTGAAGAGTGGTTGAAGAAGCACTGGGAATACGGCAGTAATGACCCTCCCAAGCTTGCCTTTGTTTATTCCATTGTAGGGGAAGGAAAAAGTATAACCTAAATCCACTGAGGTACTTAGTCAGATACCTTCAGGCCAGGTGTATTTAAAGGTTAAACTTTCCAAGAAGAGCTTCTATGAATAAACTCCTGTTTTACTTCAACTTGTCACCTTCTTCTGCACAGGAAGCCTTTTCTAAAATATTTCATGATTTTTGAAATTAATTTTATGTTCTATGCAACAATCTACTACAGCTTAGCTTGACAGCTAAAGATCCTTCAGCAGGTTACATTCATTATTTGACCTGCATTTCAAGGATGGCCTCCACAGATAAATAACAGTATTCATAGCTGTTGTGTATCCCTCAGCCTTGTGGGCTCTGTTTCAGTGGGATCTCTGTTGGATATCTAACTTCTAATGGTTTAAGTATGAGCTTATGTCTGTAAAGAATGAAATTGAAGCAAATGACCAATTAGCAACTGAGAACATTACTGGGTGTTCTGAATGTTTTTACTGCTATAAATTACAACGTATTGTTATATTTGTGTAGCATTAGAACAATTGTGTATTTGCATTAAAAATATGKGTCACTGGTATGAGAATATTAAGAGGTACTTCCAACAATCTTTCTGTTTTCCTAGGCAATAATATTGTGTTATTGAAACCTACAGCTTTGGCCTGACAGGAACTTTACTTCAAAACACTAAAACTGAAGCAGGAATAAGACCTACTTTTGCCCTTTCTGAATGGAAAAACTGATCAAATTTTGCATAAACAAAGATAGCAGAGCTCATAGCAATGCTGGGTAGTGAACAGAAGAGAGTCTTCTTCAGTTGGATAGCGGTGGGGGGCTCAGCCTTTCTGTASCATGTCTGGGGACAGGTGTCCCACAAGTCACACATACTGTCGAGCCACATGAGAAGCCTTCCAGAAGCCTGGCTGACACCATCTGTGGAGGTTGTGACTGCTGGAAGCCGTATACTTCAAACTGTGCTAAACTCAGAGAAAATCCTTGGCACAAAAATCATGTGGAGCTCAAGGCTTTCAAAAACCCTTCTAGTRTATTATTGAAGACACTTAAGTCTTTCCAGCTAAGCTTTCCATCTTGGCTTTCCCAAGGTTTCAGGACTGATCCAACTGAGGATCACCATATGTCAGGTCGGGAGGGAACCAACCTTGTTGTCCACATGGTTTTGTGAGATCTTGCAACAGCTGAAGAAGACAAGCTCAGCCTGTRAGCTTTACACACAGCTGAAGTATTAAAATCATGAGAAGTCACATAAAAGCAGCTGCAGGAGGTGCTGCCCTAAAATTTTACAAATGCTGAAATACAGCAGAAAATACAGCAAYRCAGAAACTGYTTCATAACACAAAAMCATTGCAAGTTRATCTGTTAATGGCACAGAAAGTCACTGAGGCCAAAAGGGAAGAGAATCTCCAAGTTTGTTTCATCAGCTGCTTGCCAAATAGCGGACTGAAATCTGAAAAATACTTTTCACTCTGAAGCAAAATCTGGCAGCCCTGCAAAGATGTGGGCTGGACCAAGTTGTATTATTTCAGCTATGAAACCGATTTATGTGTACTGAACCTACGATTGCTATTAGCAGGTTTAAAGGCAAGCCTTTACATCAGATTGAATATATGCATTATTTTTTTCTGTGTCTATGCTTAGCTAATAAATGTTGCATCCAATGCATGATCATGTTTTTTTCAAACTTTAAAATTTTTTTCTTTGGTTTTATCTTTGTACATTTAGTCTGTGCTCTCTGTGGAGAGTTCCTTACATTTTCTAAGCACCTTCTTCTCCTTTTTCTCCACTACAACTTTGATTTTACACAAGGGAAACACATCAAAGACTTGTATTTGATAGTGACATTTAATGGTTCTCTAGGTGAGTTTATTTATATTCTCTACAAGTTACTCAACTATATAACATATATAGATAAATGTATATATGCATACATATAGCTGTACTAGAAATAAGGAAAACATTTTACATGGTTCCAAATATATGTACTAGTTAAATTAGCCAAAAGGTTTTGTTATTATTTCCAATGTAATACCTGCTCCACTACAATCACCAGATAAATGTCATCCTGGACTTCCACTAAGATTACAAACACTCCTTTCTCCCCCATGCACTTTTAGCACTTTTATTTTTTTTTCAGTTTGCACCGCTCACTATGTGCAGAAGTCTTAGTGCAGTGAGATGTACCCAGAATACAGACTGGTGAAATATTCACAGATATTCAATATGCACAGGGATATGTGCAGGGTTTGTGTTGTTTCGTTGGAGGTTTTTCATTTTTATTTAGAGAACAAAACTGAAGTATATCTTGATCTTTTGACAGGAGTTGGGAATGGCTGAAAAAAACCCCCAAAAGTAGGAGGTACAGCCTGAAGAAAAGCTGTGTTTTTCCTACCAGTGGCTTGGACAAGGCATTCTATAGGGTTGTGCTGCTCCCGTAAGTGCTTGGATACTCTGTACGTCATTTCCCTTGTGACTGAAGAAAGTCTAGATTTTTTGGTTTTGAAGAAAATGCTTCTTAAAATGCATGGGCTTCCAAGAATGGTTAGGTAACATTACATTAAGACTGTCATAGATGTGAGAAATCTTGGCTTATATTTGAAAACACTCCACCCCACAACATCTCCCCTGCCACTTCCAAAAGAAAGGCCAAGTAACATGATAAAAAWTTAATGAGTGGGATCATGGAAAGAAGAAAAGTGCAAAATGTGTTTAGAGCTTGTAAATGTATATTAGAGTTTATATATTAGTTATAATGAGTTTATATATCAGCTTATTCTCCTAAAACTCTGATAAAATACATGCCTGTAAGTGAAGAACTTACTTTGTGTAATGGCCTTCCTACTGTTGAGTTCAAAAATTTTAGAAATAATGACTAAATGAATGACTAGAAATTTAGARATAATGGTTAGAGTGTGTGCTCATTTCAAACCCTGAAAATTAAACTCTAAATATGGGGAAATCAGTTGTGGCACACAAGAGAGAACACAATGAGATCACAAGAAGTTTTCCAGCTGTATTATGCAACAGCTGTGGGGTATTGCATGGTTCCTTAATCTGTAAATGTATRAAAAATAATGTAGAGTTTTACCCACTGGCCTGGAAAGCACATAAACTCTGTTGAAGCTCACATTTGCTCTTTCTTTTAGATCCAAGACAATATAATATGCAGAATGCCAATTGGTGGCTAGATCTGTAAGCTGTTTTTATTTCATAGAATATAATATGTTGGAAGGGACCTGTCAGGATCATCGAGTTTCATGTAATACTCYTGAAGATGCAGTTGATGAGAAGTCTCATTAACTGACGAGAAATCTGCAATGGTTCAAATATTTGCAACTCTCTGTCTTAGGAAAATTTGCTATTTTGAATATTTGTTTTACTGAGATACTTGTGGGGTCTCCAGTGTTCCTAAAGAATCACATGAGTTTTTGTCTAATGCCACAAATTGTTTTGTTTTTTTTTCCTGAGGAGGTTATTYCCTAGATTTCTGTTTGAGCTACCCATATTGTAAGACGATGAACAGTGACAAAAAGCAAAAATATCTTTTGAGTAGCAGCACTAGATACTTCATCCTCTTATATATATCATTATATACTTGTGCCCCTTGTATTGCTGTGACAGCCAATGAAGAGTGCTCAATCACATTGAGCTTTTAAATTGACTACTTGGATTACTTAAAACTCAGATTGTTGGCATAGATTTAAACAATTGGACAGAGCAAAACCAACAAACTGGCAAGCAAGACTGGATAAGCCCAGGTGGACTTTGACCGAATCTTCTTCCTAAAGAGACTGAACTTCCATTTTTTAGGCTTCACATACCCCAGAAGAAAGAATCAAAAACATTGTCAGTTTTTTTGGGGCTCTGATAAGTTATGTAGCCTACTTATTTTATCTAATTCTGAAATGTAAAGAAGTCAGAAGCCAGCTAAAGTAACAAGGAAATGAGGTGTGGTCCTTTTGCCATCCCTCATTGTTATTCAACCAACTCCAATTTTCTGCCTAAAAGCTAATACAGAGTTTTGCCGCTCTYGTGTTGTCTGCCCAAATGGCTTCTAACTGGGCGCTGTCAAGAGCGCTTGGTATCCATCTGTGACATGTGTGTGTCAGATAGAGCACGCATAAAAGGACATTTTCTAACTGCTCAGAAGGAGCCCAGCAAGCCACCAGAGCCCAGGGCAAACCCAGCCCGGCTCTCTTGCTGGTAAATTCACTGTGCTGACTGACAGTGCCCTGCAGGTCTCACTGTTCAAGGGAAGGGTGAACTTTCTGTACAGGAAAATGAGCTTTCGTTTTCACCTCCAGTATTCACCTCTGAATTTCAGTGACCATCTCAGAGAGCAACAGTTCTTAGCCTGAGCCACCCCAAATGCCCCTCCTTCTCCAAAATAATTTCTCCTTGCTATTCTGCAGAAGATCTGAGTTTTACTCCAGTACTGACTGACCTTGGGCTATCTAATGACCTTCACATGCTACCCTGCTCTGAAATAAGSATCTAATTTTTCATTTACCTATACAAGACTAAATATTTAGTTTAATTATTTGTGGGTGGCCATCCATTCTTAATTAGCTAAGAAAATCAATATTTATTGTATTTGTGGGAAACAATATTTAAGGCTGAAATAGCTCATTATATTTTTGGATTACTTCACGTTTGTTTGGTTTTAGAGAAATGTTATGATACCATTTAATCATTGTAAATTGCTGAACTGGAGATTTTCAAAATTTGCTTAATTTGAAGTCACAAAAAATTTAACCATGTCCCAAAGCACCCTCTTCATATATTCTGTCTCTGAGTATATATGTTAATGTGCATTAATTATACTCTTTCTGAGCACTGTCCATGTTTCTGACATGAGGATTTTACATTACAGTGAAGGGTTATTGTACTTTCTAGGCCCACTGCAGCTACAGCAGCTTCAATCACTTTAATATATTTTATTACAAGTAGCATTTAATTAACAGTACATCTACTGTCCGTGTGAAGGATCCAATAYTGCACAGGTTTAGGCACATTCTTAATTTTGTGCACTCTGAATAGTCCTATGGAACTGAAGGTTTTGTTAAAAGAATAGGATTCTAACCCCCAAAAAACCACTTAGACTTTCAGGGCTGCATGAAGTGGCTGGCACTGCAGACACATGATAGAGGAATCAGAACTGTGGCTGAGAAAAATAAGATATTTTGGACAGGATCGGGAGACTAATTTTGTTTCTGCCTACATTTTATCTTTTAAAAGGAATTGATTTGCTGGTACTGAAAGATATTATTTTCTTTGTGGACCTGAAGGGGTCTTCTTAATATGCTGTGTTATCTTTCGCAGGAAAGGTTTGAGGTGATTGTATGGGACAACAAGCAACTGTGTTGGGACTGGAGCTTTTACCTCCTCTAGAAAAATGGAAGAAAGAGTATTTCAGAGAGTCAAGAGAAAACAATATGAATCTTTTTGGGAAATGGCAGAACAGCTTTAAAAATTTGTTTTGGTCTGGCAGTACCTAAGTCACATGCCTTGTGGATGCCTCTTCCATTCATGGATTTCCTGAAAGCTCCTCACAGCAGATGTAACGTATCCTGAACCAGAGGGTTATAAAAAAACACCACTGTGCAAAGGAGAGGTCCCAAAGTATTTTGAAAGTCTTGCTAGGTGTTTTGTGCTTGGTTTGGTCACACTCTGGATTAGAAATGTGAGTGTAGGAAAGATGGGAATCTTCYGGCACTGCCCAAGAATGGTTTAGTATTGAATTAGATAAAATATAGGATGAATTGAAGCTGCACTAAAATTCTGTTTTTCTGYTGGCAGTTGAAATTATTACGGGACACTAAGAAATAAAAGAGCCATTATATAATTGCACATGTCAAAGAAATGTCAACATTCAATTATCTATCTATCTGTCTGTCTGTCTATCTATCTATCTACCTATCTGTCATCTATCTCTGTTTATTTAATCACAGCTTTTAAAGTATTTCTCTCAGAAAGAATACAATTTCTTCACACTGGTGTTGAACTGCAAACTATCTGCATGCTTAACACAGTTTGAAAAATGATTGCTTCCCCTTTCTGTGAAACCACTAGGTGGAGATGTAGGTTTACCAAGCTAGGATTGCAATAAGCTTTAAAAGAAACAAGACAGAAAAAACGCCTCTTAAAAAAAAAAGTACCAGATTGATAAATTATGTATCTTGTTGGTTACAAATTCCAACACATCTTTGAAGAAGGAAAAATGGGAAAAAACTAAATGCTCAGTTGTAAAATTGTCCAAGCAAATTATTATTTTTTAAGACACAAGTTCTGATGTTTAAGACTGAGAGAATAATTGCTTCATGTTATAAATTGTCTGCTGCCAATACACACACATTTTCCTTTATTCTTCTACCAGCTGCTAGCTCATGCTATCAGTGGTCAGGAACAAACAAACAAAAACTACCCCTAAATTTTTTTAGCCTGCTTTCAAACTTTCAAACCAGTGGATATATGCCAGCATCTGGCAGATTTCAGGACTGCTTGCTCAAGTTGAGGGAATTACTTTTAATTCTGGCACTTTTTCAGCAGCATCCTGATATCCGGTGTAAGACGTAAAAGCAAAGTATGATATTCTGAGCTGCTTCCTTTAAAATAAGACTTGTCTCTTTCTGTCTTTCTGCCATTTATGCTTAATCATGGAAAATGAAAATAAGAAGTTGAATGAAAGAGTTGTTTATGTGTACTGCTTCCACTTCCCTTTTGCATAAACCTTTTCTGCTTCTGCAGCTTATCTACGTGCACTGCAAACTCTCCCACATCAGACAACAAGTATCTGGGCATTTTACAGCAGGGAAGAAAGATTCAGAATCCATTCTTCCATATTTCTCCCGTTATTTGAAAATGCTCAAGCAGCTCATGCTATTTTTTCTGCTGGGTAGGAAAAACAAGAGCAATGTTAACTTTCACCCCTCAGCATCAGCAAAAAAAGAAGTTTACTAATGTAGTCTATCTCCTTTTGAAACATTACAAAAAGAAATGTGTGGCAGATATCATACTTTGGAAAAGGTCAGTATCTTCATAAAAATGACCCCTCCTTTTCTATAACCTTGGATATAGACCTGCTTTTAGCCAAGTGTCTGAAACTTAATACCTTTTACTACAAGCTCTGAAATTYTGCTAATACTGTAAGAAAGTCTTAGGTGTAAGTGCGTAAATCATTTATCAGTTCTACATTGCTTTCTTCTGATTTCTGCCAAAGTCTTCTTGATTAGTGAGAAAAACATGGGGAATGATACTTCAGAAGTAAAAATTGAGAATTGCAGTATTTTAGATGACATTGTCTAGTGAAGTTATTATTTCTATCAGTGCCTTCAATTTCTAGGGCTATTTCTAGGGAGGACAGCAGAAATGGGAGTAACTACTAAATATTTGAGCAAATTAGGTCAAAAGAAGGGAGACACTTCTTTTTCTGCTAGAAAACTCTTCAGACACCCACCATCTGATAAACTCCCAGAACTGGTGATGCAGGGTCCTGCAGCTGTATTCATCATATTCAAGGGAAAATGCGGGCTGCTGAAAGATAAACAATGAAGTCCTTCCAAATGCTAAAACCATAGAATGGGAACAGTTATAGTAAGAAATATAAGAAAAAGGACATTCTTTAACAAATGATATTCTAAAATGATTTTTGCAGAAAGTGTATYCTCACATCTTAACAACATTTCTTACTCTTACCCTTCCCTTCCTCACTGCAGTGCTTCCCAATAAATGTTGTTAATAATAAAATGGGAATACTGGTTATTTATGTGGATGAAAAAAAAWTCAGTTTTTTTCAGGATAAAGTACYTCAGATCTTGCACGGTGAAAAYAAGATTTTAAATTGWTTTATTTTTGAGTATTACAACAAGTCCTAAATTTAGAAAAAGCTAGGCAAATCAGTGCTAAGCAGAAATGCAAAAGGAAACATGTTTGGGGAGGTGGCAGAGTTCAGTTTTCATCTTAAAGGACTATGTGATTTATTAGTATTATAAAATATCGGTCATTTTATAAATA
>NW_026623343.1:404842-419019 GCF_030028575.1 Malurus melanocephalus
GGAAGGAAGGAAGGAAGGAAGGAAGGAAGGAAGGAAGGAAGGAAGGAAGGAAGGAAGGAAGGAAGGAAGGAAGGAAGGAAGGAAGGAAGGAAGGAGGATAGGTCCCTGGGCCAGATGGAAAGGATAAGGTTAAAGCTTCAATTTGTAAAGCACTACTTCACTACTTTCAGGGGGAATCTTTGTTTTTTTGAGAAGCAGAAAGAGTCACTGAGGTGAGAGTATTTCAGCTGATGAAGAGCAGCCTGCCTGCCTACAGGCTAACACTTTAGCTCCATCCCAACTAAAACTTGGGTTCGTTATAACCCAGTTCAGATCCTTACCCCAACCAACCCCCGCTTCCGCCTTCTCAGCTGAAAATCTGCCCACCTCYTCATCCTACATTAGCTCTGAATGCCTCCTAATCAGTTACAGATTTATAAGGACTACGAAGAGCCCCTGTATTAAACAGCTTTTTCTCCTCAAATGTTGAATATGAAGTTCTCCTTAAAAAGCATTTCCTACTGTGGTCACACACACACCTACTGAGGTACTTGTCGAAATAGCCCAGCACAGAATTAAGTCTCTTCTGACAGTCAGGGAAAAGAAAGATTTCATCTTAATCCTAATGAAAAAAAAAAAAGAAAAGGAAAGGAAAGAAAAAAAAAATAAAAGAAAAGGAAAGGAAAGAAAAAAAAAATAGTGTCTGGCAGCAGACCCTTTTGCTTTTAGTCAGTAATGTTGTATCTTAACCCTTTACAAGCTACAGTCTAAGTCTGCCTAGAGTCATACCCTTTTTAACACCCCTTAAAAACAGGCCAAATTTGAAATAAAAAACTGAAAGATGCAAGAGTTTTCCAGCTTTAGGATTTAGGTGGCAGCACAAAAACTGGGTACCTGAGTTCCCAGTTTCTGTGTCGATCTCCCCTCACAAACAACCTTCCCATCTTCAGCTCTCTCTTTAAAACTAAATGCCAAGACTGTTGGACTAAGTTGGAAAATCTTCTAGCGAGCTGTCCCTGGTTTTAGTGCCYGATACGTGCAATGCGCACGCTCAAACACAGAAACATCCTAACTCGCAGCCACTGTAACAAACTGGAGGGCACGGGGAGGGGGGCAAGGGAGSGGGGAGGACCACCCTCTGACGATCACATCTCAGGAAAACAAACGTTCCCCTCACCTTGAAACCCTCTCTACTTTTAGATGAGAATACATTTGATCAAAACACGATGCCATTCATCTTATGTGGCTGTTTGTCGATCATAGCTCCTGGAAGGATAAGCAAACCCTATGGAAAGGCATTTATCTAAATTATCCTGATAAAATGCTATCACTCTGGGGAAAGAAAAATGAGGCAGAATGCTAGTTTCTACCCAATTATACTAACCTGGAGGAAAATCAGGATATGAAGTTGAACTACACTTAACAAAAGTTGGAGCATTGGTTTCAAAAAAATAAATACTTTCTTTAAATAAACTTTCTCTTTTGTGAGGATTCAGTCTGCTAGAAAACAAAAAGCAAATAAGAAAAAAAAGATTAAAAATATTAACTGCCTCTCCCATTCAAACAGCATATAGTTAGTGTTTGTGACTTTTCCCCTGACAACTAGATAAGAAGATAAATGCATAGTTTCTCTTAATTAGCCTTTCTTAATTAAAAACACCAGAGGTATTTGTGATCATAATGAACTCTTCTGACAGAATGGTCACTTGATCTTCTGGATGTCACTCCACGAAAATTAGATTTATTTTTTTAAAGGGGTATAAATTCTGTGCTGGGGAATAAATAAATGATTCCCGAAAAACAGTGTCCCCTCGGTTTTATCTGAATGAGATGGATGTGTATCTTGTGGGTTTGAGAATGGTGTGGGGCAGTATTAGCCATCATTAGCACCCCAGTATGGATCCAATTCACTAATTACTTATGCTGTCTTGGTTCACTGAGATTTAAGTACCAAGTCAATCCCATTATCTGCAGTCTCCCAAGCTTGCCAGAGTCATCCGTCTTTTATGGAAAAAAAAGCACAAGGGTTATCAATAGGACCCTGAAATACTTGGGATTTTCCCACTTCAGGAGGAGGCAAGATTAGTCCTGACTAAAGTTGCATCTTCTCTAAGCTGCTACTTTGGATGTGATAAAAGTGAATGCTGACAATTATCCATTACTACATAAAGAGCAGGAGAGAGAGAGAAGGCAAGAGCAGCGAGGAGAGAAGTCTGCCACACACGCCTGCATCTGTCCTACGGTCGCAGGCAGCTTTTCATATCACCTCAGAGCTACAAATTACAATTCGTCTGTTACAAACACATGATAATATAGTCAGAAATCAGAAATTAAAATATTCCAACGGCCTCGGGCCTCCTCAGAGAGAAAGAGAGAGGGAGAGAGGCTGAGAGGGAGAGAAGGAGGAGGGAGAGGGAGAGCGCGGAGTATGCTGAGCCCCTGCACTGCCTGTGTTGTTTGTGCCCTCCCTTCTCCATCCTACATGTTTAATGTCTGCGGCAGTACCGAGGCCTTGTCTGTTTGGGATGGTTGATTGACATCTGCTCTGCCGAGAGGAAGGAACTGGCAGCTATTGGCAGCACTGTCACGTTCATTTGCACACTTTATGAAGCAGCAGTGTGGCTACTAATACAAAAAGAAATCTTCTAAGCAGCATGACATCTCTTGGAATGGAATATTTGTCTTTACAAATGATTGCACTGCTGCCAGTACTTGACATGGTGCTCGCAAACATGTGTAATTGTTGGAAGTGTAATGATGATTATTTGCATATTTAATGTTCAAACAAGTACTGGAGAAGCAACTTAGACTAAACCTTTTATGGGGAGGATTTAAATATGTTCAGCATCAGCCTGATGAGTCCCAGAAAAGAGTCGGGGGTCTGAGAGRAGAGCTCGTGAGCATGGTTGCTGTATGAAAGGGAGTTTAAGAAATCACCCTRGAACGCGACACTTTTATAGGTTTATTTTGAGACAGATTTCATATAAATTCCTCTCCCATTCATTTTAATTGCTCAAAATTATATTTAAACGTAATTATACGAAAATTTAGGAATGATCTACTTATCATGTGTCTGAAATCAGCCAAACAGCAAACTGAGGAAAGTAGATGTGCAAGCACATGTTTACCAGTAATAKAATTTTACAGAAAGCCTGTGCGTGATGGCAAAGGCACTCATTTTAAGTCTTTGCCATAAGTGTGAGGAGGGTGCAGGTCATGGAGGGCAGGCTTACAAACCCTTTTTTCTTGGTCTGGAAATGCAGCACTGAACATTTGTGCTGGAAATCAGAGCCATACCCAGGTTGAGAGAAGAGGGCTTTCCTCCCTGTAGAAGGCACTCCTGTTTCTGCCTTAGAGACTTTTCACTTTCCTGTTCCATATTAATTTTTCCTCTTTTTAAAATCTCGTGACACAGAGACCTAGCCAGCACACAGACCTCACAGGCACACGTGCACTCAGGCATGCACAGCTGCATGTATGAAGGGGAAAATGTTTTACGAAAGCGCTCTCCAACACCACAGAAAGAAACAATACTTTTTAAGGCAGTATCGTTCCCCTGGGATGGATACACATTGGTTTTACCAGTGGAAAAATTTCAGATGATACAGACACATGAATGGTAATTTAGCCCTTCACCTTAAGWGAAGAATTTCTTTAACKGAGGACTTCATCACTCARCTACTTTTCTGACCTTATRGAGAGGTCTTCTCCATTTGAAACTTTCTCTTTTTAAAATATTTATTTTAGCAATTAGCTTTCATCTCCCTACCCTACCCCAACTCTTCTTCCTTCCTACCTTTTCATCTCTTTTCCTTTCTTTCTTTTYTTGTGTGGTCTCAGTAACAAGAGATTTATAATCACCAAATCCTACATTGTTTGAGGGGCAGCACAATAAACTTGACTCAATTATCATGCTGTAAATTGATTTAAAAAAAAAAAAAATCTGATGGATGAATAGAGACTGAATATCTTTGTCTCTGACCCTGTCGTATCATCAGCAATTCTCTGGCAGGACTCCCACTTGATTGACAATGCTGCTAATGAACACTGTCTTAGGCCATGTAATGATTTACCTGCCATGAACAAGGTTTGGCAATGCTACCTTTGCATACCCGTCAAAAAAATAATCCTTTAAAAACCAGATATATTGCCTTGAAACACAGAAGTGTCTGGAAATTAAGAGAAAAGTGGAGGCATAAGATAAATTCATGTCTGCTTATTAAGTTAATTAGGATTGTTTTGTCGCTTATCTTGTTCCAAAAGCACTCCCTCTCGGTTTATTTTAGCCACCTGCTGTCTCATCCTCACAAGAAGCCAATATTAGTTGGCTAATATTAGTTACCTTGGCCAACAACTMACACACAACGCATTCAGCTGATGTTGGTTGCAATCATTCTTCCCTACTGATTGGATGGTGGACTTCTGCATTTGTTTATTTCATTTTATTTGACACACTCTCAGACCATCTACCTGCTCTGATTTGTCTTCTAAGAAGCTGAAGGTACAGGAAAGTTTGTACTGAATGCAGTATTAGCGTGCAGCTCATTGGCCTTGTGACTGTACCTCCAGATCCTAACCAGTCCTCCTCATCACACACAGAGAGGGAACATGCCATGGTGTGAAGAACCCCTTTGTTGACCATAGCTGTGTACAATACCCACTAGTCCCTGAGCAGGGGTCTGGAAGAAGGGTATCTGTGTTACTTTGGCAGCAATAAAAGGGGTCTTTTTACTTCTTCAGACATCCCAAAACTGAAAAGCCATCCAAACCCGTATTTGCAGGTTCACTGAACACTACTCAGTGTGCGTGCATCAGTATGTGCTCCAGGTAAACTTCCACAACATGTGACTTGCCTGAAATACAGCCTTGCATTTTTGTAAGAAGAAAAATTGCTTGCCTAAAGAAATGAGAGGGTAGGGGCACTGGAGGGTGGCTAGGAAAAGTGATGTTAAAGAGAGGAGTGGCTCATGAAAGAAACTGACTGCAAAGTTGAATTTAGTTCCTTATGAAATTCTTTGAAGAAGCAAAAGTATTTAAAAAACATATGACAATAATTAGCAGTATTTCTTTGGGGATTTGCTTGTTTGACCTTAGCCTTTTAATCTGTCAAAATATGCTAATAAGCCTGACAGACAGAAAGATAAAATACAGAGACAGATGAACTAACTGAGAAAACATCAGTACAATACTGAATATACTTGTGGAAAAAGAAAAGAAAAAGARTGCAATTAAACATTACCTYAARGCTTTGATGACATGCTAACTGTCATGGAAAAGTTGCTTTCAAATTTGAAGGAGTGTATCCACTAGGTCACTAAGATTGTGTCTGGCATCTCTGATTGTTTTATTTTGMATAGAAATACATTTTTCTAAGTTCATTTTTGGTCTCAAATTTTAATCTAATGTATTGAAACATGACTTTCTCCACATTGCCTTACTGCTAGTGACAATCCATAACTTTATGGCTTGGGAATCCTAGAACTGCTGAACAGGCAAGAAAGAGGTTTCTTTCTGCCTTGAACACCTGAGAAGAGAAGCCAACGAGGATGATGGTCCCCAAAATAAAAGCCACTTGTAAGAACCGATCTATTTTTCATTCAAGGTGAGCTGCACAATAAGGAGTAACTCTACAGGAGTAAATGGCAACACATGAGTCAGTTCTTTTACAACACAGGAAAAGAAGTTTACATTTTCCTGATTTTATTTTCCCTTTACCAAATAACTGGTTCTGTCTTTCCACTATAAATCAAAGGAYTTTTGATACTACAGTACTACAATAACGTCACACCATAACAACAGGCATTTAGAGAAATGCTGTTTTTCCCCACATGTAAAGGTTCTCAAGCCCTTCTGTTCAAAACACTAGGAAAACTGCCTGATGGCTTTTTGTTTTTCATTGGTACCATCTATCCCCAGACCACCAGAGAGCCTTTCTCCAAAATGAGAAACATGATGCTGTGATGATCCTCAGTAAGATAGTCTTTCTCACTTCCACTCTTAATAAACAAGTTATAAAGAAGAGGTTAAAAAAATTCTCTGGGCCAAGGTTCTCTCCACATCCTGGTGTATTGGGACCTGTTTCCTGATGGTGAAGATAAGAATTATTGGAACCACAGGAAAAAAAAAAAAAACCTAAGGCATACTTTCCCTTTCAGATATCCTGTTGCCATACTTTCCCTTTCAGATATCCTGTTGCCATGAGCTCTAAACCAAGAAATTAAGCCTAAATCAGGATGTAGACTTCTCTTTGCTGTGTGACTAAGTTGGGCAACTCACTTCCATGAAGTGAGACTGTGAAGGAGTTCTTCAAAATAAAATGTTTGCACATTGTATATCAGTGTATCTTATTTCCTGACAGGACATCTGATACTCAGCTTTTCCATACAGCCAAATGAAGCATGACATTTAAAACCCCCTTTTTTTTTTCCAATGAGTGAGCTACCCACCCCACTTAAGCTCCCTAAAAATATACAGAAAATGAAACACAGACATGTCTTAGCAGCCARAAGTGTGTCTGAAATTACTGCCTTTGCAAAGCTTTTACACTTAGTCAACTTTATAATCACTTAAAGAGCTCATCCAAGATTGGATTTTTAAAAATGTAGCTAAGGGCTTTCTTCCTCTCTCTGAGCCAGATGCACAATTATAAGCCAAAAATTAAACCCAATTAAAATTTAAAAAGAAGTGAACATGATCTAGCTGAAGGAGATACCCAGGGCCTACTGTTAAGAAACCGAGTGACCTGCCACATCCAGTGTCTTGCCAAGGTTCTCACACCAGCACCTTGGAATGATGTGCACAGCKCATGGAACGCAGCTGTGTCACTGCTTTTCTGATCGAGCATCACAGCTTTTCCTATTGCTCCACTTCCACCTGCACAACGTGGCGCCTGCTTCTCGAAGCAAAGGAAGAGAAGGAAGGARGGTGGGAAGGAGAGCTGCCTTCCCGACCAGACTCCGCTACGGACAGCGGCAGATGTGTCCCTGTCTTTGGTTTATTCCCAGTAGCCACCYTGACGCCCTGCCTTGCCAGGTGGCCGGGTGAGGAGTGGAAAGGAAGGCACTCTCAAGGATGAGCCCCGGGGCTGGCCATCCCTCCCAGAGCCGCCTCCAGCCTCCCCAGCCCTCCGAGGCCCTGCAGGCCGTGTCCCAGCCCTACCGGCCCTGGAGAGGCCGAGGCCGGGGAAGGGGCCGGGGGTACGGGCCGGGGGAGGGRGGGAGGGAGGGAGGGAGGGAGGGAGGGGGAGCCGGGCCGGGCCGGGCCGGGGGCGGCGGGGCGGGGTAGCGGCGCCTTTTCTCCCCGGCGGCTCGGAGAGGTGGGCCGGGGCTTTCAGAGGGGCTGACAGATCTGAAGTTTTGGAGGCTGAATGAAAGAAACACTCAGCTAACAAAACAGTGCGCCACAGAAGAAGTTTCATCTGGTCTGGCCAAATCCCTCCTTTCTTTCCATCTTTTCTCTCCTAATAACAGCTGCCCTCTCATTCCCTGTTACTCCGCTGTGAAGAACAAAACCTCCCTCTGACTATCTGTTTTTCTTTTCTTCCCCAGAGTAGGTCTCATTACTGGTGATTAGCAGATGATTAAAACCAATTCAGCTTCCCCCAGTAGATATTTTCTCCCTGTTTGTGACTAACGCGTCAGTCTTCAATGAACGTGCTCCTAAGCTTATTAACGGGCTCAGAGGATTAGCTGCCACCGAGCGCCGCCGCTCCGATATTGTGATGCAGCGAGTGACATGGAACCATTTGCTGAGCACAGGCAGGGCCGCTGGGACCAAATATCTAAATCACAATTTTAGTTTTCGTCTGGGGGGGGAGGGGGGGGGGAAGGGGGAGGAAATCCCAGCAATAATTACAAAAATCAAACGTTTGGCCGAGTCTGAAAATAGCCTTAAACTTACGGGCAGGAGCACTGCCGTTTGGGAATAACAACCCGTCGCCCCACCCGAAAAATAAAACCCCGTCCCAACTAAAAAATATAGAAGGTTCCCTCACAGGGCGATTAGCTGATTCGAAGTCCAAAAGGGACCGKTTTTGGTCAGCGACCGCTGCAAAACATAGGGGCCCCTCTCGAGGCTGATATGCAAAGGTGTGGGTATGTATCACATCTCTCTATCTGCTGCCCGTGTATKACTATGTAAAACCCCAGACTATAGCACTCTCAAATCGGAGATTAGAGCAGGATGCAAAATTAGAAGCTTCACTTTATCCCACCCATCCCTTTAAAAACGATCAAGCTTAAATAAAATTTAATAGCTAATAATAAAGGAAAAGAGGTCGAAATTATCTGCAGGTTTGAATTATGCAATAAATTATCCCAGAGAAAAAGAAAAAACATCATGAAACAAGTTAAAATAGGTCATGAAAAATATTTTTGAATTATACGTGTTCTCTCTATTATTTTATGCTTTCTATTTGTTCTAGTTTTTTAAGGATTGTGGTATTGAATTGTGGTCACATTTTTAAAACTGACCCTCTGATTACACTTCACTAGACAGACATCACTGTAAGTAGCCCAGATAAATAAACTGATTTGTACTCACATTCCCTTTAAGGTTACATGGAAATTCATAAATGGCAAGAATATCCACTGGAGTTTTAGGAGAAATATCCTGATGAAAAACACCCCTTCTCTTTAGGAACAGAACACAAGAGAACAAACATTTTTTAGACATTTCCCATAAAGTGAAATTGTAAAAGAAATATTGATTTCTGGTCAGATGAAATATTTTATTTGGCATGATTTGTAAAATTTACTTTGCTTTGAGGTTTCTTTGTTAATTTTTCAATTGTTGGTATTCACTTATTGTATATTATATAAGCAGAAATGCCAGGGGTTTGAATCAAATTTCTCAATTCCTTACAATCCTGACAATAAGCACTATTTAGAAGGACACTTTCAGAATTTTGGGAAATGGTTATCATAAAATCTGTATTTTTTGTACTGAAGATTGCTCCACGGGAAGATTTCAGAGTGACAAACTCTAGTGGGTAAACAAAGAGTTAGAACCATAACTTTAAGCATCCACCTTTGAAAACAAAGCAAAAAAAAAAAAAAAAAGATCCAACTTTACAAAGTTTGCATTAAAAAATCCTTACAAGGATTTTTCCTCTCCATTTTAAAATGCTTTAAAATAAAAGACTCCCCCAAATAATTCCCTTTTCACATCTTCAAATTTCTTTCCATTTATATTTTTCATTGTCCCTTTCCAGTGCAGCTTAACTCTGAGTGTGCTGAAGCTTGAAATGTAGCTTCCGATTTATAATAGCGACAGGACATGCAGCAAATGTCAACAAATCCCCTGTCACCCAGGCAAGGAGGAAATGTGAGAGGTAAGGCAGAGTAGCCCTTCCTTGCTGCATAACACACACAAAAAACCCTCAGTGGAAAATAAAGAACTRAGATCCTGCTCATGAAAAGCTGTATCAGCCCGTTAATATCAAACCAAAATCATGACAGGAGGGTGACACATACTGAAAATTGCCTGTTATGCATACAATGCAGGTACAGATCTATGTGATTATTGATATTGTTACCTAATTTTAAAATGAAACTCCTCCACAGTATACCTCCCTCTTTGAAAAATTAAAGGAATTCCAAGACACCAGACTGACCATATTCTAAAAAAAAAACGCCCCATAAAACCCACATCACTGACCTCGAGTGACCTCAATAAATAAGTAACTGCTGAAGGATCAGCTCCCTTGTTGGGAAACAATAGACCCAAACTTCAGTGGAGCGCATGCAAGAAAATGTCACAGGAGGGTAGCACAGGATTTCAGAGCAGAAAGAAAGTTTGGGGAATAACAAGCACACACTGCAAGTTGCTGAARTAACCTTTTGGCAAAGGAAATTCTGCATTTGTCTTAAATTTTGGAGCAGCAGGTACCCCTCCTTCTTGCCATTCTGTTAATAGAGATGGGGAGATGTGATAGAAATATATTGTATTCTTTGCCACTCGCTCTTTTTTTCCCAGTCTCTGAGATGTCATTTTATAAATTTATTCACTGGCCAACAATGAATCATGCAAAACATAGCAGGCCACTCGTTCTTTGCGAATTTTCTGTCACTGGTTTTTACTCTTTTTAATGTGATCAGTCACCTGAGTCACATTACAGGCTTATTTCTGGCTCCAGCTTGGAAGAGAGTACCTGTAAGACAAGAAGGAAAGCTGCCTTTGATTGTGTCAAAAGGTCTATGAAATTAGGAGCTGATAGACTGGCTCATAAAAGAAATTTAAGAATATTTTTAATCTTTTCCTTTGGACTACTTCCTGCCTGAAAAATCCTTACTGGGAAAATGTGGATATTATGAGCAGGTTCATTCTTAAAATGGATTTTCTTCTTTTATCGTCAGGGACAGAATGTGATTTAGACAAATGGAGTGTGGCAGGGAGCTTTCTTGTGTCATTTGAGGCCTTGTCCATCTGTAAGTTGAGGCCAGTGCCTATGAAAAGCAGGGTTTGCCTGTCCATCATATATGCAGATTTGAACTCAATACCACAACTGCAAGGGAGGGAGTTAGTTCATCTTCAGAGGCTACCAGCACTGAGCTGGATATTACCTCCTTAATCCCAGCTATGATAACAATCATGTGTTAGTTAAAACCACTTTCCTGGTTGCTTTACTTCTTTCTGAGACGAAAGAAGTAAAGAGATGATAAAGGGAAACATACTCCATCTGCAGCCAGGACCGGACTGGCTCAGAGAGTAGTAAGCTCATAAAAAAATTAAGTTTTGAATGTTAATCTTAAAACATTCATGTCCTAGTTTAACCTATCTGACTTATATTTAGAAGTGGCAAGAGTAAAAACAGAGTTGGGAAGAGACAGAGAGAGCAAGGAGTAGGCATAGGGCTAGTGCTAGCCCTGAGCAGTTGGTTTTATTACTAAAACACTGGCCAATACAGCAGGAGTGTTGTGCAGGCATTAACACTGGTGCCTCTCCCCTTCCTCAAGTCTCTAGATTTAAAACCCAGATGATTATGCAGGAGCAATATTTTCATCATCTTTTTACATGGAAGAATGGACATGTCTAGGTAGGAGAGACTCCATTTTCTGATTCACTTTTGTGTTTACTCTGTCTTGCATCCAGTCATATTTTTTTTTTCAGCAGGARGATATAAAGTTGTTGCTGACTTTGTATTCTGCTGTACCACAACACTGGCTAGAGGGAATGGAAAGCAAACACACAGAGTTGCCAGGAGACTGATTTATTCTGAACTCCAGCACTGTGGCACTTCCACCATGACACTCCTTCCTTCTTCCTTCATTCTCTTGCTCCAGGCATGAGGCAGATAGACCAGATACTGCAGGAAATGACCAGCTCCTGTTTTGTTCGAAAGCATTCAGTTCTGTTTAATTTTGAGTTGTTCACAGCCCCACAAAACAGTGTGAATGTTTTYAAAGAATGGCTGTGAAATGGGTGCAACGTGGAAAATTCAAGTGGCAAATCTGCCTAGAAGCATCTGATCATTCTTTTCCTGCTTTCCTGCTTCCAAATGCCTAGTCTTTCTTTGGGTTTAAGAGTAGCACTTGGAAAGAGGGAAAATAAATCAATCTGTTAATCTGTTTTTCTTGTGAAATAATATCTGTTTGCAAACACTCTTAAATGTGGATTAGGAATGGGCAGAACTGGTGTTCCCCATCCAAACCTTTGCCACAGAAGACTATCTGAAAACACATGCCACCCTAAGAAATCTATCTTTAGGAAGTAGTTTTTATGTTTTTTTCTGATCTGAAGTTGAATCCTGACTTACAGCATAAATGGGAATGTGCATAGTCTGAATTGACTTACCATTCTGTAACTTTTCTATCCATCACTAGACTGCACTGATTTTAATCTGACCATGAAAAGCAAGAACTTGAGGAAACTATGGAAACCCATTAATGATCTTATAATATGGAAATGGTAGAATTAAAAAAAAATAAAAGCTCCATAATGAATACAAAAGCAACCACAAAAGGCTTGTATGTCTATGGAAATCACACACAGAAGCACACAAAAATATAGCCTGCCAGGGTAGAGGACAAGGGAATACCGCATTCTCATTCCTTGAGAGTTGATAGGAGCTGTGGAGACCAGAGAGTGTTGGTCAGATCCTGGAGACAGGAATTATTTTTAGTTGCAATTTCTAAAGACCTTAAAAGTAGGACTACTTTACTGCAAGAAATATGGATTCATGCAAGGTACAGTTTTGAAAGAATAGAATAGAATAGAATAGAATAGAATAGAATAGAATAGAATAGAATAGAATAGAATAGAATAGAATAGAAGTATTTCAGCTGGAAGGAACCCAAAGTGATCCTCTCGTTTTACTGGTTTTACTGCCTGACTACTTCAGGACTGATCAAAAGTCAAAGCCAGTTGTTCAGCTAATTGTCCAATTGCTTCATGAAAACTGATACACTTTGGGCATTGACCACCCCTCTATGAAACCTACAGCATTTTTAGTCATCCTCTCAGTAAGGCAATGGTTCCAAATTTTGAATCTCTTTTGGCACAGCTTTGAACCATTATCACATGTCCCAACACTGGCTAGCAGGGAGATCAGCACCTCCCTCTTCACCTCCTCAGCAAGCTGTAGAGAGCTGTGAGGTCACCCTTCTTTGCAACTGAGTCTACTGGTTAATGTCCTATAAGGCTAACCAAACAGGGAGGATCACAACTAAGGACATATATAATGTCCTTATAAAGGCTGGTTTCTTTAATATGCTTCCTTCTTCCCATTACCTAGCTAAGAGATCAGATTCTTCAAGTTATTCTGATTACCCTGACTGCTTTAAAAACAAAGTATTTWATTTCTATCCAATTTATATTTCGAACCTCACTTCTATTAAAACTAAAGCCAGTACTAAAGCCTTGACATGTAAGCCCAGTACAAGGTGGAAGCAAYATGATGGCTTACATGATTGGCAAACTTAAGCTAACTGAATACTTCTGCAGGTTAAAATGAAGTCATGTAGGTGTGTGTGAACGTTACAGTGCAGCTGCTGCTTTGGATCCATGTCTGATGTATGGCCTTGAAAGGGCAAGAAAGAACTTCATTTTTTTGGATCAAGCTCTACCTAAAATGTGTCAGGAAGAGCTGAGAGTATAGGTCTGCAATATAAACAGAAGACAATGCCTGTTAATGTAAGACAATCTCTCCACAAATACAATAAAACCCCAAAGAGACATTTATCTACAGCTCTTAGGAGCTATTCACACATGCAGGGAGTAGAAGAGGTTTCTTGTATAGAAAAGACAGAACCCCAGGATGGAGGTACATCATCTTCAGCCTTATTACAAGGGCTATTGCAAAATATTTAAGTGAATTCTTACATATCTGCTTTCTCTACTTGATTTGGCTGCAGTTGCATCTGTTGTTGTTACCCTTAAACACATTTTTTTCCTTTCTCTCAGTTATTAATAGTAGTTTCAAAACTATGGAGTGTTTTAAGTTAATAAATATATAAATAAATAAAGCTCCAACTTCAATCAACACTTTCCAGCTCTTCAGTATATTAGAAAAAAAAGTGTATTTAAGAGGGTGGCAAATATAACATTCAAAATAGTAGATGTCATTAATTCTTATAAAGAATCTTTCTACCTCCCCAAATTTCCAGACAGTGAAGATGACCTGATGTTGATTTACCATGTACAAATAATACAAWTTTTGCCTGGTTTTTATGAAGAGAATTCTTTGTGTAACATAGTTTGGACAAATTTGGATAATTTTAGTTTCCTAGTATTTTTAACTTGTCCTTATAGAAGGTGACCTATTACGAACAGATTTTCCTYTTCATAGATGGTATAGTTGGAATTAATAGCAGGATTGCTTAATTTCTTTCCTTTCCATCTTGACATAGAGTCATAGAATCATAGAGTATGCTGAGTTGGAAAGGMTCCACRAGAATCATCAATTYTAACTYCTGGCCATGGACAGGRCRATCCCAAGAATCCCATCATGTGCTGAGACCATTGTCCAAACACTTAAACTCCATCAGGCTTAGTGCTGTGACCATTTCCCTGGAGAGCCTGTTCCAGTGCCCAGCCACCCTCTGGGTGAAGAAACTTTTTGRAGAACCCAACCTAAACATTTCTTGACACATCTTTATGCTGTTTCCTTGAGTTCTATGGAACTGGTCATTGTACAGGAGAGATAAATGCCTGCCCTTCTTGTGTTGGCTTTGCATGGCCCATTTTTTGGAAGGGGGGGG
>NW_026623343.1:420347-468069 GCF_030028575.1 Malurus melanocephalus
TGTTCTCCTCTTTTCTGCATAGTACACTTGTTTTTTTTCTTAATTTTAAAGGTAAAATTGTCTCATCACCTCTTTYCTTATAATAACTCCTTAATGAAGGTCTGACATGTAGGGATCTGCATGYGGTAAAAATGGGAAACCCACAGAAAGAATAGTCTTTAGAAATAAACCTTWCTTCTCCATGCACAGCACCATATGTAAGGAATATACAGAAGGCAAGTATTCTCCAATTTCTTGTTTTCCTTTCTTCAGGAAAAACTACAACTGTGTCTGAAAAACTAAAGAGAAATCTGTTCTGTAGAAGACCATCCAACAGAGGAACAGATTTCTGAATTTAACAGGGGACTTTGATAGTGATGAGAAGAGCAGGAACTTGAGAAGAAGAAAACAAGAAAGGAAGGCAAGAATGAGGAGAGATGGAAGCAGGAGAACAATATAAGATTAAAAAGAGAAGAAAATGAGACTGAAGACGATCAGAGAATAGTGACTGAGTTACTTCCAGAGGAATTTCATAGCACTAGGAGAGGAGACAGTAGAACATGATGGAGCTCTAAGAGACTATTTTAGACCCGAAAGGTCATGTTTCAGCTGCCAAGAACTTGTTCTCAGTTACTCTGAGCTGCACAATATACCGTTCCATTTCTTGGAGAGAAACCAAATGATCCCAAATTATCAGCAGCCACCTGATTTGCAGTGCTGGAGACATGAGAAATTCATTAACAATTTCATAAGGTGGATGAGAGAAAATATTTTCCAAGAAGTGCTTGCATGATTTTCAGTGACATTTACACATACCACATGTCTGCTTTCTTTTTCAACCCTATTGAACTCCAATAAAGGTGAAAAAAAGGGAATCAGTCCAAATAAACAGARTCCTTCTTTAGCTCTGTATACCAGAATAACAGAAAAATCCAGAATAACTTTAGCTGTACAGTGGGGTGGATGCCTTAATCCAAACGATTTGGTTATTTGGTTTGCCCTGGTTGAAAGAAGGTGCATTTAAAAAAATACCTTGGCAGTGCACACTATGCATCCAGCACACATGCATTCTATCTTATCCACACAATAAATAATGATGGAGTGTCATCCTATCTTGGTAATACATTCACAGGCACAGAATAAGGATATGTGTTTGATCAGTCAGACTTGCACAGTTCAGGAAGCACTTTTCTTCAAACCTCACTGTTATTTTGGTAGTTCTTTCAAYCTTGATAGCCCTGAGGGATATAATAAAATTAATTTCTTCACAAACCTCAATGACCACTTCATAAAAAATTGGTTTTCCCCTCTCTGCTTGTTAGGTAACTGACTGCCCATATAGCAGCATTCTTTTGCATAACAAATAGCAACAAAGACAATATGGAATATCTCAGATAGGTAAATTGCAGCTCCATGGCTGGGACAAAGTCCTCTAATGCCTTAATGGATGTGCTTGGTTTAGTAGATGATTCTGTACTTACTTCTATATTTCCAGTGCAATTGGCTGCTTCTAAAGTGAACTTGCATTCTTGGTTCTGGAAGGTGATATGCATGGGATGATTTGTCYGTTTATATTCAGACTGCAGCCACTTTACTCTTATCCAGTAGTTCATGCTACAGTGCTGGAGCTGCTAGAATGATGTTGGGTTTTTTTTGGTTCTGTGACCTCAGAACTGCTTCTGGTTTTTCTACTGGTTTCTGAGGCATCTGTGAAAGCAGCATAACAGAGAAAAAACTGTTCTTAAAAACAGCCGTATTTCTGTATTTCAGCAATAGCCTCACAGAAGCGTGATATTTTAGACAAATAGTTGCACCCTATTGCTGTGAAGGGTAAGTTTTAGGCAAAGAATTCCATGAATCAAGCATATTTCCTTTTACATCCCAAGACAAGTTGTCCCAAGCCACTCTACCAGTTGGATGATAAAGCAGCATAGTGTCTTTTGTGAAGCTATGATTTCCTGCTTAGTTGTGTCAGATATGATCAGTTATCAGTTTTGCTTGACACTGATACAGAACAGTGCTAACAGACACACAGGGTGTGACATCAAGCTGCTAATATCAATGAGGTTGCAGGGGAGGCCCTGAAGATCAAATTTTTGAGTTTTATGCAATGGAGACAGAGGAAGGATGGCTGCAGATGTATTTTCAGTGTAAGGCTCTCATCTGCCTKCAAGCTCGTTAATGGAATTAGTTCTCATGCACCAGTAGCAGAGATGGGTAATGCCACAGAAATGGCAGGCACAATGTGATGARCAGTGCATCAGACAGGATCATACTAACAGCTCACTTCCAGACAAAGCAGAGGGCAAAACTGACTGAACAGACTAGAAGCTGATGCAAACTACACTCACGGAGGAGCAGAGGACCAGTTAGTTTCCATTGTCTTAATTTACCACAACTGTGTGTGTTCACTTCAGCTACCTTGAAGAAAATAGCTTGTGTAAATATCTACACTGGGGGCAACCTTACACTTTAGGTGTCAGTCTGACCATGTGGCTCTCAAAGACATGAATGAGTCCAGTGTGGGTAGTGGAAAGAAGAGGAGTAAAATGGATGAGTGCAGAAGTTTTCAAAGAAGACAAGATCAGTCATCTCAATAGCCATTCGTTTCACTTCCTTACTACTTTTGTCACAGCAATCCTATCAGAAAAGACAAATATTAATTTCTCTACTATTCCTTTTCAGACTCAAAAATGAACATAACGAGGGACAAAACCCCAAACAAGTTAGAGTAATTTCCTGAATTGCAAGCAACCAGAGCAGGAAGGAGTAGATAAATGCTGGTTAACAATGATTCTTATGTATCACCACTGGCCTTAAACACACAAATGTGATTCTAAGTCAGCTCAATTCAGAACCATATGAATGGTTTTGTAAGTGATGTGGCCAGCCCAAAAAGACAGGCAGTTTTTAGACTGGGCACAGATGATTTTCYAGTTGACTTCTGGGTTCAACCCACATATTGATATTCTTAAGAGGCTCAATTTATCAGTCTGAGTCAGTGATGCCCTGAGAATCTTTGCAGTATGGAATACATTKGGCTTCACAGAATCACAGATTGGGTCAGTTTGGAAGGGACCACCGTGGGTCATCTGGTCTGACCTGCTCAGGCAGGGTTGTCCCACAGCACATGGCACAGGMGAGCCTCCAGATGGTTCTTGAGTATCTCCCGTGAGGGAAACTTCACAACACCTCTGGGCAATCTGTTCTAGTGCACAAAATTGTTCCAGGCTRTTCTAGTGTGTCTGTTCCAGGCTCCCAGAACTTGCTAAGCATTTTGAGCTAGACAATATCAAAACCAATAACAACAAAACAAAACAGAGCAAAACAAAAAAAAGAAACAGTGCTATAATTCCAGTTGAAATATTTATATTTTATGCCCAGATTGCAATGTGGAGCAAGAAGCCAAGATTTTCACTCAGATGTGTCTTCATCTCCTTCCTTGGTTACATTGACACCTTTGCTTCATCATAAGCAGTTTCACATGTGGTTGTGGTGCATTTGGCAGTAATAATGGTAGGTACAAAGCCCTATGTTATTTGCACTCTTCTGAAAACCTAAGTTCATCAGGATACCCCCATACCATTAATATCGTAAAACTTCTGGCTAATGCTTCATCTGTCTAAATTATGTCGTGTCATTTAACTAAGCAAGTGACTCTAGGTCAGTCAAGACAATAGTTTCAATGCAATAACTCTCCATAAAGAGAAATATTTGAACCTCATAAATGTAATAGAAGAAAAATACATGAAAAACATGATTTGGGGGTAAAATTCTTTAATAAATAGTTTATCTTTTTAATTAATACTCTAAAAATGTCACAAGGCCTTTTTGCAATATTACAGCATTTAACTCAGGTGACAGCAACTAWGCCACCAAAAGGAGGCACAATATTTATATATGCATTAAATATATATTCAAGGCAAAAAAGAAATCCAGCAAATTTTCCTTTGTTAATTCCAGTCCTTGACTTTTGTTTAATATTTAACCTACAGAAGAATTCTTTTCCTATTCTGGAAAAAGAACATGAGAATGCATCTTCAGAAATGTGTTTTATTCTGGTGAGGAATCAAATGACATATCCCTGGGTCAGTCTGACAGTCTCCTGCACACTACAGAAACACAGAGCTACAAAATTAGATAACATAAGTTAGGCTGCACACCAAACCTGTCCTGCTACAGTCCAAATGAGGTTATTGACTCAGAGAAGGAGTCATTGATAAAGCAATTATTACCAGCAGCCAGATGTGTGATAGCTCATTTTTGGAAATGGACAGATGCCCCAGCATTAATGTCCCAGAGATATCAAACATAAGAAATTCTTTGAATAGAAACAAAATGACAAGCAGCGTCATATCAGAATCTAGTAGATTTAATGTGTAACATTTTCTTGGAACCACAGCAGAATAAACACATGACTAAGAGACTAAATAAGCACAAATGAATCTTTTAAAGGGGACAAATTTGCTATATGTTAGTCAGGTTGTCCAGAAACTTAATGCATTCCAATAATGATTTATTTATTTTTTTAAGCTACCAGGACATAATGTACTCAAAAGTTAGGTGTATAATTTCAGGTACATTCCATTTATTTTCATTCATTGCACATCCTTATTAGAAAACTCTGCCATCTGAATATTATATTGCTATGCCAAATGTGCAATTCTATAAATCAGCCAGGGAGAGAGGGTGCCAGCCCTTCCTGATGATAAATACAGTGGCAGGAATCTACTTTGTTTTGTAGCATGTAAGACTGATTAATCCAAAGCTGTTTGCAAACTTCATTTCATACAGGATACCCCCACCCTCACAATGAGATTAACAAATCCAAGGTACATTCAGACTTGGAGACAGGTTGCCACTTAAGTATTTCAGATACTCGGGCATTTGGTTAAACTAAGCTTGGATTAACAAGGTCTGACTATTTAAAGGGAGTTATGTTTAGGGGTTCTCTGTCTCTGCTGATTTTGARTGCTGTGCTCATGGGGTAGTGCCGTCCAGTCTTAAGAGCTTACAGAGCTTTACAGCCTCCCTGCAAGCTTCATGAGCTTAATTGAAGATAAGTATACACAAACTCACCTTCCTAGTAAGACCTCTATTTATGTGARGGGGGAAAAACCCAAACAAATCTCTTTATGCAGGGACTAAGCTGCATCTTTCCTGTCATCATTTATMCTTATTTTTATATATTAGAATTTATTAGACTAAATCCCCTAATCATGTGGAAGAGATGAAAGTGGAATCATTCAACACTGTCACCCTTTGTTGTCATTTGAGACTCTTGAGGAGGTGATGGAGCCTGACTGAATGATTTGTTAGGAGCAAGTCATGCCAACCAATTTTGCCTCAGTGGAAGGTGGATCTGTGAGGGTGTGGGTAAAGTCCCTCGCTGCCTTTCTTTCATAAATTTAAACATAAAAAGACAGAACTTTTCTAGCTAATATTCCCAACAGCGTTCCCTTCCCTCTTGGAAATGTCTGACTCTGTAACACAGAGAGACCATACTTGCAACGAAGAAATGAAGAAATGAGCAGCATCTCACCTCACATGGAGAGCCTGAGTGCACTCATCACTGAGAAAAGGAGGCCATTGGAGGCCATATGCGTTAAGGATTGATGGTGGTGTCCTTTGTAAGGATGACTGAACAATGGTTTGGTGACACTGCTGCACTGAGAGGGATTTTTTTTTGTGGGTTGTTGTGCTGGATTTGTCAGGGGTACAGTTAATTTTCTTCCYAGTAGCTAGCATGAGACTTGTGTTTTGAACAGAGCTAATAATATAGATATACTTTTGTTAAGCTAACACAGGGCCAGCCTCTTTCCTGCTTTTTGTACTGCCTGTGAGGAAACTGGGGGCCCATTGGAAATTGGAAGGAGCCACAGCAGGCACAGCTGACCCCACTGACCAAAGGGATATTCCAAGACCTATGACATCATGCTCAGTRTATAGGGACAGGTATACAGAGACAGGGGGATGTTTAGAGTGATGCCATTTGTCTTCCCAAGAAAGTGTTGCMAACAATGGGGCCCTGCTCTCCTGGAGATGGCTGAACACTTGCCTGCYCATGGGAATCAGTGAATTAATTCYTTGTTTTACTTTGCTCGTGGGCGTGGCTTTTTCTTTCCCTATTAAACTGTCACTATCTCAACCCATGAGTGTTCCAGCTTTTATCCTTTTGATTGTGTCTCCAATCCCRCTGGTGGAGRGGTGAGTGAGGGGCTGTGTKAGGCTTGGTGGATGTCTGGGGTTAAACCACAACAGCTGTAAARGAGCTGATGCTGATTGGGGTGAGAAATGGAAACACAGACATGAAGCAGGAGCTGGGGAGAAGGTTTCTATGGTGGTTTTATCAGTGTTGGCTAATGTTCAGAGCTGCAGTCACTCAGCAAGAAACCCTTCACTTATATACAGCTGCATTATCRTAGGTAACTATAACTATAATGTTGTATATACAGTCACTTTAAGGAACAGAGACATTTAACATTGTCATTTGTTCAGCTGTTTCAGATCATTAAAAGCTTGATATCTATTACGCAGCAATAAAAATACATTTTCCGAGCTTCTTTTTCATTCATTTATTRTTTATACCTTTAAAAGAAGATTTTATTTCTGCAGAAATGTCCAAGTGTCCTAATGAAGACAGGAAAGCTGCGAGAGAGCTGCARCTGTTTCAAGATGATGAAGTTCCGTTTGGAGACGAAGAATATGCTCTCATCAGATGTGTGTGTGGCAGGTGATTCTTTCCACATGTCTCTCTCTAAACTAYCTGCCTCTGGATAGGGACATTCAAATTGCCATAACTGGTCAGAAATGAGCTATCCTGTGGCTGTGCAGCTAACTGAAATTCAGCACAATCTAGTGTTATTTACAAGTAATTGCTCCCTAGTCAGTCAATAATTTACATATTGACGGTTCAGGAGAATGTTTGTTATATAAAATGAAGAGTTTCCTTAAAATATGGTTATGAGTTGTTTAATTTGCAGCCATTACTAATGAAGAAATGAAGGGTCAGGAGGGAAAAGCAGGTGAAAGAAGGTCTCAGGAATATTAGGAAACTATTTATACAGGAATAAATGTAAGTGGTTTTAGTCTGCTATAATCTGGAGACTGTCTTTTCATTCTCTGTCTTAGTTTAAATAAAGTTTGAAGAAAATACAATGTGATTCATGTAAGAATGACTGAATATTTATTTACTATTTTCTTTTACTAAAGTAAAAGTAGCAGTTATGATAGGTTCAATTGAACTCCCAGTTTTTTTCATTCCCTCCTCCCAAATCTTTATTATGAATACATATTTTATGTGTGAATGTACTTTGCATTTATGAAATTAGAGAAGATTTAGGGATATCTCACCAAGAGAAAACATGGGTGCTAGGAAGGCTGTGTGGCCTATTACTAGTAGTTGATACTGGTCCCCTTCAAAAAAATGTTTTACTTTTTGTGTATGAAGAGATTGAAGAAGGCATCAGAAGGCCAAGTTGTTCTCTACCTCTCTTTCAAAATTGTTCCTGAAATCTTTCCACTTCTATTTAATGGAGAAAGAGCTACAGTGGGATTAAAAGATATGGTCTGCATGTAGATAGTACAGCCTGCAGTGTCATGCTTTCATTTGTATTAAAACTCTTTATTATCATCTGAAATTTAGATTTTTACCTCAAGAAACAAAAATTTTCCTGTGTAATCACCTCTAAGCCCCACAGAGTTAAGGAAGGAACCAATGATTTATTTTATTTCCTATGAAGGCAGTTTTAGATCCTTGACTACTACATGGATGTTTTCTGTAGCATCAGTGATCGCTTTGTTTCCAGCCCTCACCATTCACCTGCAAAAGCCCCACACAGCAGACTCACCTGCCCTTTTTCAGTGGATAACTTCTGCAAGTCACAAAATCTGTTCTGTGACAAGGAGAGTCCCCAAGTCTGTGCCTCCCCACAACATTTGTCTAAATCAGAAAACTCTGTTCCACTCAGGTGCACGGTTGGAACAACCGCTCCCTGTCCTTCTTCCTGCATGCATTCCCTGGATTTTCCTCTCCCTTATATTTATGTAAACAGTCTCAGGGAAGGAACCTACAAATACAAACACTGACAATTTGTCCTGCTTAAAATTCAGTGGCTAATAAAGTTCAAAATAGTATGCTGCTCTAGGGGCTTGTTAGCAATGCACAGGTGTAACACAGGTCTCCCTTCCTTTCTTGGACTCTGAGTTAACATTAAATGACGATTGAAACAAAACAGATGCAAACCAGAGCCAGCTGCAGTTGTTCTGATTAACATTAACAGTTTTTATACAAACAATTAGTAGGAAAAGACTACAACATCAGTTCTGTTGGCAGGAGAAGGCAGAGTCATGGCCAATCCAATCCAATTAAACCATGTCTCCAGTATGCAGATGAGCAGCAAAAGTGAAAATCAGAATATATCAATACATTGCCTTCCTCAAGACACTGAGATGCAGAGGTGATCCCAGGAAATGCAGAGGGCACTATGAGGAAGAAAAGAGATGTGGTGAGATAAAAACCCCGCAGGCTGAGATGGGTGCTGTGAAGATATCTTGGAAAATTAGCATGGGTCTCTCATCATTTGTGTAGTAACATCTGAAATGTCTGTCCCAGGWGAAATTTTGAGATTTCAGAATTATTTTTAGCCAGAATAGAAACAAAGAATTGAAATTTATGAGACTTTAAAGAAATTAATTTTTCAGCACTCACACACACACATTTCTGTTTTAAAAAAATATGAATATAAGTTTACAGAAACACTTCATTTTTAGCCTTACTATTTTTCTGCATGATATATAAAATATTGAAATGAAGTTACATGACCTTAAAGAAATTCTAAAATTCCCATCACTTTGAATGAATGATTTCAATGAAATTCAATATATTCTACTAGAATATGCTGACTTAGTTGAGTAATTTTCCAATGGATTTTTTTTAAAGCCAAAACAGTGCTATGGTCTAGTGCTTCCTTATCTTTGATTTCTCCAAGTTCATGAGATCTCTGATGTTCTTTGAGTTTTCAGTTTGACCCAAATAAATAAAAGAACGTTCAAGATACAAAAGAATACGTCTAATGAACTTTAATTCTGCTAGACAATTGGCTGAATCCTAAATCATATATGTTTCTTATTATCAAAACACAATATCTCTTGATTATCTATAGTATCATTTATAGAGTGATGAAGTGATAGTACTTGTTTCTGAAAAACCCGTCTTGTTCTAATTAAGTATTACCTTTGTAGGGCCCTCTTACACACTTTATTTAGTCAAGTTTTTAAGGCATAGCATTCTGACATGCTGAATAATATACATATATATTAAAAAATGCAACATTAAAAAGCTCAGAGGCAATGCAAGAATTTTCTTCCCCTCTGGCTTATAACTAAAAAGAAATGTGCTTTGCATTTTTTTTCAGAGAAACTTCCTGAAATAAATTAGCAAGTACAAAAAGCAGAAATATATTTTACAAAATCATAAGTAAAAATACCCAAACAAACAAATCAAAAATGAAGACAGATGAAGAGCATGTACATTAGATATAGCCTTCAACTTAGGAAGTGTAACTTTAGGTTCATGTATTAGGTGAAAGTTCTCAAAGCTCATATTGTTATTTTCTCACAGGGCGCTGCTTACTGACAGATTCAACATGCAGACTGCATTTCTGGTGGATTTGATAAAAATACAATTAAAATTTTGTACAAGGGGGTACGCCAAATTGGCCTACATCCTAGAACCCACTCCAAGCAAAACCTTGAGGAATATATTGTACAAGAAAAGGTCTATCCCCTGGGATTACCTCCCACTTCCTTTAACCTGATATTTTGCTCATCCTATTATGAGATTCCTCAGAGGGGTGAAACACTAGATTGCCTCATTAAGACTCATCATTTACAAGATGTTGACAAACGTTGGCATTTATCCTGTTGTCATAACAAATGTGAGAAAATGACCACTTGGCAATAAGTGATTCTATGCAATTGCAGGTTGTAAAATACAAGAATATGCTGGGGGAGGGGTCTGTGGATAATATATTAGTATCATCATGTAGCATCTCTGAACAGTTTCTACAGGCATTGTGAAAAATCCAGGCTGAGATAAATAATAATGGACAGCTTCTTTTTACAGTTTTCCACATATGCAACCTAAACATTAATTACCAAAAATGAGAGACTCRTTTTAAACACAACATAATAATGAAACTATTATAATTGTTTCACTGGATATCTCAGCATGAGTACCCAGCATCCACACTGTCCTTGTTGACAGCCTGAAAACTCTCTGAACTCGGTTTGCCGACAGCTCTCATCTGCCCTGAGGCTGATGACAGCATGGCCTTTCTTAATGAGGGTCATCTTGCCCCCTCAGTGTTAATGGYATGTGAGGTCATCACAGGGGGGATCCCCCCCAGAGATTGCTGAGACAGGTTTGGGTGTGACAGAACTGCTCTCCTGAGTCCATGCACAAGGGTTTTGAGAAGTGGAAGTTTGCTTCCTATGGAAACACCAGCAATGTGGTCACGAGGTATTTCTGTAGGCAAAAGTGTGCCTTGGCGACAGAATCATAATCCATAAAAGCAGACAGAGACAAATGCAAAGATGTAAATGCCTAAAAAGGGACACAGTCCTACATTTAGGAGCTCCCTGGCTCGGCTGAAGGACCTGGAACCCTGCAAGGACTTCAGTCTTCTCAGGTGTCTTAGGTTCTGCTTCTGAATATGCATCTCAATTTTTTCCATTTTTAGAAAGTTGACATCTGTAACTATTGCTTTCTTGCAGCTAAATCAAAACAGAAGCAACAACTGATTATCTTAATTATAATGGCTTTATTAACAGACAGCCACTGTCTTGTGAGATGAAACCAGTGATACTGCTAAGAGTCAGAATCAAAAGTGACAATAACTTCTTTGCTAAGGCTAGTGACTTCCAGGTGGTTGGTAGTTCCTACTTGACTAATACACTGCCTGAAACACTGCTGTTGTGGTGGTTGTGGGGCTATAAATGAGACAACAGAATTGCCTTGTCAATATCTAAATCCTAACTGGGTAATTCAGGGAGTGGCATGTAATTCATTGATTCCTGTTTCTGTCATTAATCATTATTGCTCACACCATGTTTCTGATTATTTGATTTGATTTGATTTGTGTGTATGTGTGAGTTATTTGAAGCATAGAGAGAGTTTAGGCCCGTTGGAAGATGATGCCCTTTGAACCATGTCTTCAGTTGAGTACTGATGCTCCTATAATACTAAAAAAGAAAAAAAATACGGCTCTGAAGGAATCCTTACATTCTTTGGAGCACACTTTACTTTTGAAGTGAATGCTTTTCAACACTAGATATATATTGATAGCCATGTCAAATTTCTGTTGTGTGTATGGGACTTTGGCCTTTGAGATAAAGGGTCTCTTCTTATCTTCTTTCTGCTCAGCTACAGTTACTCCTTGTGCCATAGACTTTCAATGCTGCTCCTGAATCATTTAGATGTTCYCTTTGAACATTTTGTTGCTGCACCTTTAGATCTGGAGACATGCATGGTATGATGTTTTCCCAATCACAGTGCCCTAGAGTGTGGGCTTATCACGCTGTCTCCTTGCCTTTGTACTCTTCTATTTAGTTTATAGTATTTTTAATTGAGTTCTGGACTCCCAATCTGCACTCATTTAACACAGAGCACATAAACACTTGCAAAGTAACAATTAAATCACAGCCAGGTACTGGTGTTTTCCTCCCTGCTGACTTTACCTCTGCTGAATGCAGTTCATTAACATCTCCATAGCTTTGGTTACCCCATATTGGAATTTAAGTCTGTATTTGCTTTCTTATTATTGCTTATTGCCTGTTCTAAACACTGCTGCTCCTTTGTTTTTGTCAGACATACAATGCTAAGTCCATGCACCTGCCTACAAGCAATGGGGTCTGAATGCCCCAACCTCAGTGTGTTCTAATGGACTCAAATATTTACTTGTGCCCCAAAAGATTTTTCCTTGCCTTGAGTAAAAACTAAATGCACTCACAAAGTTACATGCAGAAATGCATGCAGTATTTACCAAATTCTTCACTGTAGAGCCCAAGTGGAAAATGATCAGCATTATTATTCTAAGGGATATAATTATCACTGTCTCACAACAATAAGACCAGTAGGAAAGCTGGTTCTTGTAGGGTCTTGTGTCCAGTGATATGGTCATGATGTATAGGCTGTTGTTGATATTTCTATAATATTTCTATGGCATAGCATCTCAGGATATAGGAATACCTAGAGATATTGGGCACTATAAAACATACTGAAATGTTTCACTCTTTTAAAAGAAGGTTTCACAGAGTAAAGATGAGTGAGAATTTGATTGCTGATATTTTGTCATTGGAAAAAATTTAAAAGTTGCAAATAGTTTCTCACTAATTTTGTAAAAAAAAAACAAAACCAGTCTCTAAAAGAGTGAGCTTTGTCTGGATGTTTTCTGCTATAGCTGTGTGAKGCTTCAATCTAGTTTCTATTTATATCATAGAAGAGCTCCCAGAAGCCAATATGGACAACGAAAATAGTGAAAACCAGTTTGCCAACACGAAAAAAAAATTAATTGACCATCTGAAAGTGGGCAAAAATTCACTTTTGTGAATGTGGTGTGAAAATTGAGCAAGATCTTTTCCCTTGAATTTACTAGTTTGTTAAATAATGTATTTATCTTTCTTTTTCACCCTGAATTTTTTATATTTATTTATTCAGTGTAAAAAGCAGTTCKAATGCCCATGGCACCTGCTTCTGGAGTCCTTCCTGACAGAGTACATCCAGGATAAAATGTTCTTGTGCAATGTAGCTTGTGCAATTTTCCATATGAGCATATTCATAATAATAACAATACAYACTTTTACTGTAATAATAAATATGAACTAGAACAGTGGTTAAATCTGGTTGGTATAATTATGGGTTGCCCCGGTGAACTAAATTTCAGTGGGGTTTGGTTCTACGGTTTAGAGTAGTCTCCATTAAATATAGGAAAATCCAGTTAATTAATTAGCCCTTAGTGTTAAATGAGTTTTTTAAGCCTGAGAGACAAGGGGAATGTGGGATTTGTGGGTCCTTGACAGTGAACGTTTAATGATGTTAAACCCAAAGTGACTGTTAATATAGGCTACGGTACCTGAGAATCAGAAATACAGTCAGAGAGATAAATGCAAATAAAGTACTGAGGTTTTACAGGAAATGAAGAATATTAATTTGCTCTGGATGTTCAGGTTSTCTTTGTATGATTTAATTTTTTTTACAGTTAAAAATGCCAATGCCAGGGTCCCTCATTCTCTGGCAATTCAGAAAACACTTACTAAGAGTGACAGGAAATGTTATGCRAAAATGTGAGTTGACTTTTTCTSAGCATTTATGTTGTTCTTTTTCTGRGTAATTTTCCACCATGTGGAAAAGCTGCTTAGGAAGAGTTGTTCTTGAGCAAGGGAAGCTTTATACTGTTGCATTCATAAAGCTTCATTCTGGGCAATCTTAGCAAGGATCAGTCTTGGGCTGTGCCAGAATCCACCCTAAGATTTCTCTGYCTGGTGACCCTGTGAACCTGGCTGCTATTTTTTTCTGCTGAGTGGACTTTAGCTTCTGAGGAGGGCTCACCCTGTTCTTTCCATGTGGACAATGTCAGTGCATGATGACCTTTTCATTCTGGCTCCTGTTCTATCTCACCCACCCAGGCACCTTACCAGAAGGTTGTAATGGTATTGGTGTAGCTTGTCAGGGCTCTGAGGGCACCACCAGCCCTTCCTGGTTCTGCAGACCAGCTCTGAGCTCTTTGCACCCTGCTCAGGGCACGGGGCCCCATGTCACACCCCAGGGCAGCCAGTGTCACTGGAGTGGGGCTGCTCTTCAGCTCCCCACAGCCCTGCCCGGTCTGGCTGTGCTCCCTGCTGAGCCAGGTCCTGTCACAGTCCCAAGACCTGGCCCTTTCCCACAGCTCTGCCTGCCCATCCTGGGCTGTGTCTGACCCACAGTTCCTTCAGTAAGTCTGATCCTGACCCCAGGATTGCCAACTGTGAGATGATGTTTTGGCCTCACCATTGGTTCTACCTCAGTGTCTGCTTTCCCAGCTGGCCCTTGCTGCCCCAGAAAGAGATCATTCTCACCCTCAGTGAATATAATCACATTCCTCTGCTTTTTTTTCTATTCACATCTTCCCATGCAAACACATTGCATTACCACAGCACTATCAGGAGTGTTTTATGGCCAAATACTGGCATATATACAGAATGAAATTCATCCTCTAACTTTTTGCATTTACAAAGTAGTTGTCTCCATCTTGGTTGGTCATGGAATCATAGAATCATGGAGTGACCTGGGTTGGAAGGGACCTTAAAGAYCATCATTCCAGATTACCTTCATTTGCAGTGACAATAGGTAGCAATACTTCATTTATCTGGCCTATATCATCAGTTTACACTGGTCCACAAAATGTAGCGCTATGTAGCTGGTACGAGGGTGAATGGGCAGCATAYAGAGGGTCTGAGCTCTTCTATGCTGCTTCCACACTCCCTCAGTCCCTCGAGGCTGCACTACATATGGAGGCTGGAAAACAGCACATTTTGTTCCCAAAGTGGGGAGTTATGAGTAGCTCYCTGACAGTCACTTCTCCCCATAGTGAGTTCAGTCCTTTGTGATTTTTTATTTCCATTTTCCACTTGAACCTTATGCTAATTCTATGCATCATGGGTAGTAGGGTTTATATTTTTGTTTTATCAATTTGGTGGAGGGACAGTGATCAGGGACCTCTTGAGATGACAGTCTGTCAGACTGAAAATCAAGGAGGATCTMTCCCTTAGCAGCCGTAAAGATTAAACAGACTAATGAATCAATGTTTTAGACCATCCRCTCTGGGGAGCCTTCACTTATGTCCCAGCACTGTTGGTCAGGTCAGAAGATGCTCTTTTCTGTCAAATGGTAGGTCTCCCTATGTGGTAGTGTGCCTTCATCCTSCTTTGTGCAAGCTGTAAAAACCTGACAGAGGCAGATGTCAATCCATACTGTTGTGACACTTCCTCATTCAATTCTAAAACTTTGTGAGAGATTTCACCACCCAGTAACAGGAGAGAAGAGGCTTTGTTTGCTAATTTTGCAGAAGTACATTTAAAAGCTCACCTTTTTATTTTTCCTGTGATTAAGAAACATTTTCTCTTTCTATGAATGATCTMTTTATAACCATGTCCTCTCCTCAAAACACCCAACCCTTTGTTTTTATGTTTACTGTCTCAAGGACACTTTATCTGAATCTTTGTTCAGTCTCTTAACATAAGTAATACCACACYTGTAATTTTATTCTTAAACACCGTTTTGTTTTTTTTTTTTTTTTTTCAGCTAACATCTTTATGGAAGTACTGAATCCTGTTGAATTTGGCAACAGTTCTGTGATACTGAAATGGCTATAAATTACACCATATGCACTTTGAARCAGATGTTCTGTTAAAGTTCACATGTTCTGTCCATCTCTCTGACAACTGAAGCGCTGATATTTAAAAGAACCCTTRTGAAAATCATAATTTAATGTAGAGAATAATATATTCTTGTTAATTCATATTATGCTGAGGAAATATACCCCAATACCCTATACCCTAATAAAATATAATTTTAAAAGTTGTTTTATGTAAATAATGTTAGAGATTTATAGCAGGACAATTTTTTCATTATATTTTTTGAGAACCAAAATATTGTGAGTAAATAATACTGAAAATAGTAAATGCACTTCATTCAACACCTTCTTAGTGATAATTTCTGTGACTTGAGCCAGTAAATGAATAACCTTGTCATCTTTGTTTTGAGACTGTTTAAAAACACAGACCTGTAATGCAAGAGATCCAGTGATGAAATAGAAAAATAAATGACTGTTTTAAAAATGTCATTGCCCAGATGGTCCCATATAAAAGTTCTGATCTGAGTACTCACTAATTAAAGAGAAGGTGACTGGAATCTAAATTTATCTTCTGATTTTATATCTGACCCTTATCTACACATGAGGGTCATGAATACATTTCATTTTTGAACATAACCCAAAAAAGCACTTAAGCAGGTGCTTAACGATAAACTGATGTTTGACTCTTACTACCATAAGTAGAGATGATTTCCTGAATGTGAACCATGGAGGAATTTAAGGCTAGGTCTTAATTTTGCCAGATAAAAAGGAAGCTAATCATGATTTATATATTTGAACCTTTTTTTCCTACGATGATACAAAGTTCTCGGGCATTTTATGTCCATAGAAGCTGACAAATACTCCAAGATATGCTAAAATCCTTTCATTAACAGAATATGAGTTTTCTGAAAGGTAATCCAGTTTACTGTGGCTCTTCTACTCTCTTATAGAATTACTGTGGGTTTTTTTTGGTTGAGAGAAAATTCCAGTTTGCAGGACTTATTATTTTGTTCCATTTACATTTATGTGTAAATCCACTTTCAGAGTAAGATAAAATGGTGCTAAACTGCACTTGAAGTAGTGAAACTCAAACACAATTCATTCCATAAGAAAATCTCTGTCTTTTGCTTAACATAAGCTGAAATATGGAATGAACATTAGCCAAGGAAATAAACAAAATAATCTTAGAACTGATGCATATATATCGTGACAACTAGTGTCATGGTGCCTGTACTGGGTAAACAATCTAGACTCAGTAATTTAATTTTTTTTTTTAACTTTAATTTATTGCCACGTCATGCAGGCTTCTAATCAATGATTTGTTTATTGAGAAAAAATTCCATCAACAAGTGAGAAACTCTTAAATARACATCTACAAAAATGTAAAGGGTTTCCTCCTTTTTTTGGGGTCACATTAAGATAAACCTCTCCTCTCTCCCTTGCTGATCTCTGTTTCCTGTATTCTTGCTGTGGGTTATACTCAGACAACCCCAGTTCCTTAGATGAGGAAAKGTGTAGCCCAGAAGGTTTTGGGCTGTGTGCTTAATGATTTCTGCCTGCTTCTCTTCCCTTGTTAATGGTTTTCCTCTGCCCCAGCATGGGTCAGCCGTGGCTGCAACCCCTCAAAGGTGTCCTGACTCTGAAAGTTGTCCTGATTCTGATATGAGTTACCCAGTAGGAAGGCTCTGGATGTCCCTGCCCACAGCTGCTGTACCTTAGGAATGCCCCTTCCCTGCTGTGGGTTTTCCAYGGCTGCAGTCCCTGGCAGGCACCCTCCACCATGGAGTTCCTCCTTCCAGAGGAGCCATGTCCTCAGCATCCTCTCTCTCTGCGTGTCTCCAGTCACAAGTCCCCAAGGACACCTCCCCATCTCTTTTTCATGCCCCTCATCACTGCAGCTTTTTCATAAACAAGTCAGAGATGGRATGTGGGATGTCCCCTGAGGGGCTGCAGTTTTGAAGCCCTGCTGGGCTGCTCACACCTATTTCAGAGCTGACTGAACCTGTGACCATCACAGGACAGCTCGTAGCTGCTTCCCACACAGGGCACCCTGCAGGGCCCTGCTACCCAAACACTGCAATTGTGCCCCAGGCAGTGGCCCCTTCATCAAGATCCTTCTCTGGGGGGAGGCTTTGCCTAAGAAATGAGAGAACACTGCAAAAACTCATGACAATGTTGTCTCATGGAACCTACAGGTAAGGGCTCATGCTAAGCAAAAAGGAAGCAATTCTGATGTCACAAATTATTTTATACTCAGGAGTACCTTTGAGTCAGGGGAGCCCATCTGCAACACAGTTTATAAACTTCACTAAACCCCCTTTTTTTTTTTTTTTTTTTTTTTTTTTTTTTTTGGTTGATTTGTTTTTATTTTGGCATGGAGCTAGGATAAAAAGCAGAGGTTTAAAAGTAAAATACACAAGCCAAGAACATCCGGATGATATTCAGTGAAATTCCCAATACATTAGCAAAAGCAACAAACAAAAATAGCAAAAAGGATTCTTAAATATTTTAATACTTAAAGAGTTGGGTTTTTTTTTCTAATTTGCTAACAATCAACTCTTACATAGTTCCTGTGCATTCAATTGCCTGTGCAGTAGCATCAATGGGGCTTTCACTGGCTGTCCCCAAGCTTGCAGAGATAACATACAGCAACTTGACCTGAGAATGTAAAGGGAAGCACAGAAGAAACTCAAAACCTTCAAGACAATGACCATAGTTTTTACATTTCCAATGTGTAACAACATAGCATTCTCATCTTTGTACTGCCTTCAGTACTTTATTGGTTTTGGTTTTATTCCATGTTGTTCTGAACTTTCATTATTTTACATCTGTATACACAGTGTACACACAACTTGCTATAAATTTTCATCTGATACTATCCCCAGATAAAACACATAAGAGCTGCCACAGTGTGTACTATTTGACTGCACACTGATAGACTGAGAAAGGAAGTGCACCATAAAAGGGAAGAAAGGCGGTCATAGCACAGCAAACTGCTCAGAATCATATTGCCACTGGTGACTGCTGACCTGCTGTCCYCTCCAGGMTGCTYTTGGTCACAGCCTTGGTGACCATTCAGTCCCTTTGATGAGTCCTTAGGACAAAACAAAGTTTTTATTCCTCTCAGTACGTCTGAAAGTCTGCAGGGTTTCTGCTTCTCTTTCAGGAGTCTAGCTTCCATACAAAAGACAAGGGTCTTTTGCCATCGCTATCATGATTCTTATTTCTTGCCATCTTTCTGGTAAGAGCAAAAGGAACTGTACTTATTTATTTAACCAACAAGAACTTGAGCAACTTATTTATTTWACTTATTTATTAAACCAATGAGAACTTGAGCAACTAGCTTTGGGAGGGCCAGTCCTGTAGCTCCACTGCTTAAGCATGGCTGGTTTTTCTTCCTGAGTTGTATGGGAGGATCTCACTCACCCATCTGATAATGCATCCCAGCTGGATACACACAACTGCTTTAGCTTTTTAAACCATGAAAAAGCTGTTGCCTTGTTCCCTTGTTCCAATGCAGTTGGGGGAGAATATGTAAACAACAGCTGGGGGAAAAAAATTGAAATTGAAAAAGAAATGTTTTTATTAGACTTTCAGACACTGCTAACACGGAAGATAGATGAGCAAGGCAGGGTTTCCTGAAACAAATAATGAGGTAAATATAAAAGATCAAACCAAGGATCACCAAGGATCAAACCAAGGATTTTTATGTTTCTTCTGCATCTCACAAAGAATTCTGCTACTTCCAAAAGTATTGCATGAGATTTAAGAKTTCAACTTTTAAATTTAGCATACAGGACAATCTCAAACTTCTATAGAGAGGCAGAGTGGATGAACAAGTGGGTGCTATTTAACAAAAAATTACATGTGCTTAATACTGTGTCACCAATGGGCGTGTGCAGGTTTTGAGGGGTGATGGGAGTGCCTGTGACAGCCCTGATGGGGACTGAGTGCTTCTCCATACACCACTGCAACAGAACTGGGATCTAGTTCTAGGCTGCAGAAAAGACTTTTCCTCTTTCCAAGGCAGATCAACTGGGAGAATAYTCCTCTGAAGTTTAACACACATTGAAGAAACAAGGCAGTTCCATCGGTGCCAAATGACCATAGAGCCAAATACTGAAAATTTTCTGGTCATCAGAAAGTAGATAATGAGATTCTGATCCTGTTAAATCTTATGGGAATGCTGTAATTTTACTGGAGCCAGGTTTTCACCCTATACTCGAAAATTAAATCTCAATCAAATTATTCTAGGAAAGTTAACTGTTGACTACATCACTGTATTCATTAATGTCTCTATTAATCTTCCTTTCATAAGATAGGAATCAAATAATTAAATATTACACATTTGTTTTTTAGTGAAATGAAAAAGAAAGGTAAAGGCATAATCTGAAAAGTAAAGATATTTTCAAGTTTAAAGAACCATGTGATCTGTATATCACTGTATGAAGAAAAAAAGATAAGGGGCCATATCAAAGATGTGTAATTGGATTAGAAAAYGATATAATCATATGGTGTCTTTATTCTTTAGATTAAGCCATTGTCTACCAGAAAGAACTGGAAAAAAAGAACAGGAATTAAAAGGAGAGTAAAAAGGGAAAGAAATCTGTCTTCTATTTTTTCTTAAACAAGACAAAACAAACCAAGGAATACTCGGTGACTAGAAGATAGGACAACCTGATATTGGCAAAAGTCACTTACATCTCTCTCTCAAGCTATATTTTCCATTCACTCTTTTTGATATTTAAATTAAGTAGTGGCAAACTCTGATTGCTAAACCTCAGCCTCACTTCGGGTAACACCATGCTAGCCCTATCAGCTGGTATTACTGCACATTACATTCTATAACTTTTTCCCAGGCCCTGGAGAATTACCTGAAGAATTATCAAAACTGCATTGGCATTGTGCATGTGATTAGTAATAATCRTAGGCATTGGGGAGAGCATCCAATAAGCAAATTAACGAAAGAGCTGGAGTCTCCAGGTGAATTTATCTTTTGTTACTTCATATACCTTAAACACAGCACTAGGTAACGYGAGGGTTGAGCTGAAGATCAGATTATGCCCTGCCTTCCACAGGCCATGGCAGAGGACTCCTGCCTCTGTGCCCCCAGCAACAGCACAGGTCTGCAGTGCCTCCCTCTCCTGACAAACCTGGCTGGGGCTGGTCAGAAGGAGTAAATGAGAGTTCATGTGACATCAGAGAGAGAAAGAGAGGTTGTGGTCTTCATGGGTGGTCCTGTCAGATTGCAAAGGGCTGGTGACTTGGGATGTTGAAGCTGGGCGTGAGCTGAAGGTTGCACATGAAAGCGGACCTGCTTACAAAGTATGATGAAATTAGTTAGGAGCTCAGATAGTAAAGAAGTTGTGGATTTGTAATTTTGGTTTGGAGAGATGTATGGAGCATAGCTAGAGGATATGGCACCTGGCCGTATGATTTTGAAGGTGACTCCTAGAAGCAAGACATTTGCCCTTTATCTGAGCTTTCTAAGTACAAAACAGGGGTAACAGAGAAAAACAAATGTAAGCTGGACCATTCCTGCCAAAGCACAGTCTTTGGAGAGCACATRCTCCTGCAGTGAAAGCTGACCCTCCTGGCAAGGCTGGAGATGTGGCAATCCTTCTGCATTAATGAGAGCTGTTAACCAAATACATAAAAATGTTGGAAACCACAAGAACAAAATCTCAATGTTTCCATATGTCTCTTGGCTATGTACCTTTTGTGGCTGTGCTGCTGAAATTTATGCGTATTATCTGAAGTCTGTTAACTATGAGTTAGATATGAGTGTGACCACATTTCTTGTTGATTTTGACACAATTCATGGAACTACCTAAAAAGACAGCCCTGATAGGATGCCTAAGAAAGTTGTCACTTGTTTAAATTGTTAAGTTCCACATTGCCCCTGTGGGCAGTCAGGGACCATAGTAAAAGGAAGAAAAGTATCCCCTACATGCAAACAAAGACAGGAAAAAACACTGGCGAGTTTCTATCCTATTACAGAGACATAGCTGTAACCCTTCCAGCAAAACGATGTCAACTACAAGGAGGGACAGGASCTCTCCAGAAACTCAGAGTCTGTCATGGAGAATGTTCATAATAAGAGAAATAAGCCAACTTGTGCATTTACTTGGATATGACATCACTGACAGCCAATTAGAAAGTTCCACTTGTGTCATTTCATAATMAAGAAAAGACTATTCAGCACTCACTGCATCAAAGAACACATGTCACAGAGATTTGCACAGAAATGGGTTGATTAATTTTTAATGAATTATACCAGGAGAAGCTTCCCTGTATAAATTGCTGTGAGAATACCAGTGATAACCCATGCTTGAATAAAGAGTTTCTGAATGTGTGGATTCTACAACCACAGAGACACTAAGCAAAATTGAACTAAAAATTGTGCTGCTCACCCTAATCTATCCAGTTCATAGCAGCAGTAAAAGCASCGTGGGGTGCACAGTGGTGCAGGTTTTAAAGACCATTTTATTCACTGGAAGTGTGCCCCGTAACTAGCAGAATGCTTTCCCACTGTCTTTGTTTTCACTTCAAGAGTGGATGYCACTCTTGAAAACAGGCCTTTGCCGAACATTGCCTGGTCTCAGCACAGTTTTTAAATTCTGTAACGCACCCTACAAGCTTTCACATTTTGAGATTGAATAGCCTTTTCTTTTGTGGGATCAGTCAGCTGATGCACAGACTAAACAGAKCATCCTTCTGAACCAAAAATGTGCTGTAAAAGGGCATTGTTCACATTTCAAGGTGTGTGAAGGAAAAGAGCTTTCCAATAATGATGTTAGGAAAATATCAGCTCTACATGACCTGTGGAAAAGACAGGTAACTGACCCATTGTGGAGTAGGGCATGGAGCTCAGGTGCTCCTGTCATGCGTTTGTAGACAAATAGTTTTCAGACTTACAGCAGGCCGCTCACCCTAGCCATGGTTATTCTTGTCTTTGTGCACAAGATGTCAAGAGCAGGTAGGCACAAAWAAGACACTTTCTTAAAATTATCAGAAATATACCTCTTTGAAAATTAAGCAGATCCAGATTTTGGTGGATTTCAAGCATACGTGATTCCTTCCAAGAGTTCGAGACCACTTGGATTTCAATGTGAAGCAAAGGTGTTATGAATTCTGAATTAACTTTTGATTCAAGCTGATTTGATAAAAGGCATGCAGCACTGAACTGATAGCTTGAACTTAAAATAGTAAAAATGAACCTTTTTATCTGTTTCATACAAACATTGGCTGTATATTAGTGAATGTATATGTGACCTAGGTTTCTGAAAAATCAACCATGTCAGGCACTCTCCTTAGTMCATGCTATACAAAGCCCACTGATGTTATTGTAGTCTGCTAATAGTGATTTAGAATTGGGATCTAGACTGTTGAAATGCAAGGAAAGTGTGAACAACAATTCTTGTGTGCTTTTGATATTGAAATTATCTGGGTAAAAACAGGGTGCTTATAGCTTCCTTATATAGAATCCYATATTGAAGAAAATACATTTCTAAAATACAGTGAACTGATTTTAAAACAGTTTTGTGCATTTAATATTTAGAGCAAGTGTCTGAAAAGCATTTTCTCTTTTAGTTCCTTGTCATATATGTTCAGGATTCATTATGTTACTTGGAGGCAACCAGGTGAATTTCCTCTGAATGTTGTTCATGCTGATCAAGGAATGCCAACGAATAGTGAATTTTTATTTTAATTGATCTGACTGGAATGAGCTGCCACTCTTCTTTGCATATGAACATATCTCTGTATGGAAATTTTCGTTACATTTTATGCTCAGAATAATTTAGGATTAAAGGAAGAATTGTGGGTTCAAATACAGGAAGAGTTTTCTCACAAATATATTTTATTCCTGTATCTAACACTGTCATAAATCAGAGAGGGGATACCTTAGARTGGCAACTGTAGAAAACAGAAGAAAAAAAGTCTCATTAAAATTAATGCATAGTAGGCTATAGATTAAATTAAAAGCCAACAGGATCTCAATGCATTACAATTGGCATTCCTGATTAGCAGTTTCTGCTACCACAAGTGAAAAATATCTGCAGTGAGAAATTTGCCTTTTTTTATTTTACTACTATTCTTCACATACAGTTTGCTATAGTTTTACAATAGACAAGCAAAGAAAGAAAGATTTATTTGACCTACCTGTAAGCCTTGAAATATGTATTTAGCACAGCTGTTCTTTTGTGTTTAAACTCATCACAAAAATGCAGCTTTAATGTAACCCACCATTGATCTGCAGTAAGTGGAAACAAAATCTCTCCTTAATTAGTATCATCCAATCACTTTTTTACATTTCTACAGAACACACACTGTGAACTGTTTAATGGACTATTATTTAGAAGAGTGGCAAAGAGCTTGCAAAAAAAAGGCATATAGTGAAAATAAAAACTAGCAGTGTCAATGAAAAATGTGTTGCAAAATAATGGAAAAAAAGATGTTTCATTAAGATGGGCTTCACTGGCATTTTACTGTATAGATGAACACTGCTCCAATTACTGCCAACAATGGGGAAAGAGATAGAGAGATATAGATTCATTACTTTCAACACCCTTAACTGTCTACCACTGAATTCGCTTATCTGTTCCTTTTTCTACAGGACCTGCATGGAGGGGGGAAGGAATAAACAAAGAACTGAGTAGAGTGAATGTGTCACAAATTACCACAAACACACTGTGACTCAATGCACTTTTCATTTCTCTCCTCATTAACTGTGTCTTGCTCAAAATGAGAGACTGGGTCTAAACATAATCAAGTCCCACAGATAACAATTGACTTGACTGCTGGGGCAGTCATCACCTTCTAGCTACTGGGAAATAAATTTAGAAATAAAATGAGTTAAAATAAAATTCACTCTGCTCTCTTTTCTGTGCTCAGATAATTTGAAGGCCATCAAGGCCTGCAGAAACAATCCATCTCTCTGTGAAAAGGAAAGCAGCCTGTGCCACTACCAATAAGGCATGTCTTTAGTGTTATCAAGAGTAAGTATAATTACACAGTGGAAAGGCCATCAAACTGTCTTGGGCGCTGGTATATTTTTCCTGAGGTCTTCATCAATAGTGCTGTCGGAGTGAAAAGAATAAGTGGGGGGGAAAGGGAAAAAAAAATAATATCCTCCAGATTGGTGTGACTGACCTGCAATCTAGTAGAGCACATTATAATTTGAGAGCAGTAGGACGATTCAATAAAAATTTTGCTGTCTTCCACTTTAAATCAGGAAGGATTAATTTCAAGAATCTTTGTGGATGCTCTTGTGGTCTTGGTTTTGTCAGTACTGAAATTTCTTTTCTAAGAGSCTAAAGGACTTCCTGTTGCAGGGTATTTGTACTTGCCAAGGCTCTCTCCTTACCTCTAATAGCARTGCATCTCTGATAGGCAGATTTCTGGCTGGCAAAGGGGAGCTGGGGCTATTTGTTTCTGTTAAAACTGTTTTCCTAGTCTTGCACTTTTTATTTGGATAAAACATGAGTGAAGTTAATTAGTTTGCTGTATTTCTGTCAAGAGGAGCCACACCCTGATGGACAGGTTTTAGTGGAATTCCATTCAATAAAAKACGTACAGAGCATATCTTACACTGCTTCACAGGATGGAAATTCAGAGTTTTATGCCTGAGTCTTGGCCTGTGGTGTCTAACTCTGTTTAGTAAATGTTCTTGCAAGGAGCACCCCTGATCTCTGGGGAGGAMTATGCACGAACCAATCATGGGAAGATCTGAATGTTTGCACAGAGCTAGTGTAAGCAGCTTGCTAGCTGATTAATGAAAATACTTTTAAGAACAGAGAAAAATCCAAAACCTAACTAAACTTGTTTCTGGCAGTCCTCTGTTTAGTAAAAACAATATTAGTAACTGTGGTATAAGTCCTGAAAATAATCACCGAATCTGATAATGAGAGCCAATAATTTAAACAACAGTGTCCCCAGAAATCATGTTGTTCTTGGAACTTTCCTGTTCTGTGGCTACTACATCTGGAAGTCAAAGTGTCCAAAATAGTGGTGACTGTTTGCTCTAGGGCAAATTAGATCATTTAAAAGCTTTAACCAGTCAGAGGACATTTAAGTTTGCCTCAATGRTTTGTTTCTACTGTTCACAACATGAATATATTTTCAAAACCTCAATTTTTATTAGATTTATTACAAGAAACAAGATTAATTGGGCTGTACTGCATCGACAAAACTCTGGTTCTTAAATAATAATTATAGATTTCCTGGAGTCCAAAAGAGCTGAAGTGGAGCAGATCCAGCAATGTGGCCAAACATAACAAATTGAGAGGAGCGAGGGTAAAGAAGCATGACTGAAAGAATACAAATGTGAAATCTCTCTGATATATATGCCTCTAAAGCTTCAAGTTTTTATTGGCTAACTGGAAAAGTAATTTCTTTTTCTTAGGTTTTATTTGGACACCAGTGTTGACTGGAATCTGGGGGGGAAGGGTGTGAGGTCTTTTTCCAAAACGTTTTGTGACCAAAGTCTCACTCGTGACAGTGAGCYCTGAAGATTGAAGGGTCTGGTCTGCCCAGATCCAGCTGAACTGAGAGTCAACAACACAGACTGCACTGCAAGGTCTGCTCCTGAGGAAACTGGGATGCACAACTCTGGGAAATGCTTGAACCTCTATTTAGCTGCTCMATTGTACTGTCTGAAAGGACACAGTAACTGGAACACATTTACAGCATGCCAGCTGTATTCCTTCTAGAATATGTCTTTATTGCTGTCACAGAAGTAGCAGAGATACAATGTCAGGGTAGTGCATAGACACTAAGTTAGTGATAAAGGAGGTGACTTCAGACAGGACATGAATGGGAGCTGCAGCTCTAAAGATCCCACAAGGCAGAGTTAGTCTGAGGAGTGCTGTTGTGGCTGAGGTGTGTATCCTACTACAGTCTAAGCTTGACTGGTTTCCAGCACATAAAACAAACAAGAAGAATTAAAGAATTTTATTTTTTGTTGCATTGACCCTCCCAAAAATAGATTTGTATTTTCTAATCCATTTTTTCTGGTGTGTTGGAGGGCCATTTATACCGTAAAATTTTTGTTCTTGCAAGTAGCTGAGACATAAATCCAGTTAATATCAGGTAAAACTGGTTCAGACCCAATGGAAAGAAGCTCGGTAAAAATAAGCTAAGTCTGTTTTTATGTGTAATCATAACTTCTTAACAATAAAATTCATCAGCCAAGTGATGAATTCTCTATTTTCTTGAATCCGAAGTCTCTGATTCCCTTGCTGGATTAGTGGGCACTAACATAACCCTCCATTTAGTGCTCTATTTGAGGTCCAATTTACTAAACAAGCAGTGAAAATCAGTTCCAAAAATTTCATGGCTTCCTGCCACTGTCGCAGATAAGCATGGTGCAGAGACACCTCTAATTTACCTGAGCTGAGGATGAGGCACAGCAGATATCCATGTTGCTGGAGCTTGTCTCTTCCAACTGCCTTCCAATGTTCCTCTGGAACATGTCTGTTAAGTGCCCTTCTCTTTTTTTACCCTCTGGGTAATATGGCTGTAACCTCTAAATCATGGTAGGGTTGTGTTCAAAAGGTGGATGGCATTGGGCTTCACTAGCATTTTTGCTTTCCAATGGCTATGCCATGGTCATGAGTGAGAAAGTAGACTAAATAGAGGAAAACRATTTTAAACTGAGTAATTATTTTTCTCCATCTGTTTTAAATACTACTCTGCAGGTATTCAAAAGAGATGTAGATATAATGCCTAAAAATATAGTGTAATGGCAGACTTGGCAGTGTTTGGTCAATGATTGGACTCCTGATTTTAAAGGTCCTTTCCAACCTAAATTATWCTATAACTCTGTGTAACTGATACCCTTTCCAGTATCCATGTTTTCAAAGTTTTCCTGAAGTTTGGAATACACTAATATATTTGTTATGTTTGAGATTATTTATTTACCTAAAGGTCTGTTCTGGGCAGACAAACAGCAGGAGGGCCATTTATGACCTATATAGATCATTATGTTACCAATAATCCAGAAATCACTGWACATGGCTTCCAAACAAAGTTAAATAAAAATGTAGGTATTTCTTTGTGCTCAGAATTCATAAATATGAGTGGTCTGTATCATTTGCAGTTTTTCAATGGGAGTATTATTTGGCATAGCTTAATGCTGTGCCAAATTTGTGGGTTTTTRGATTATTGCTCTTTAGAAAAATCTGGTTTTGGCACACACATACAAACACACAAATTGGAAAGAGAAATATTTACATTGTGAAATTAAACTTGTTCACATCTTCAATGATGATTTATTTAAGAAAAGTATATGGCAAGCCACAGAATGGTGACATGTACCCGGGGTTTTGCATTCCTTCTTTGAAACAACCACAAAACTCATTTGAAAACAAATAGTACTATAAAGACTTAAAGAAAGAAAATGAAGCATTTGCATGTATAAAATACCTCCTACAACACATCTTCATTCTGAAAGACTAAAGGGAACGAAATGTTTCTCCAAATGGCTTTTCAAGGGCATTATTTTTTATGGCCAGGATGTTTCTGTTTCTGTAGGCACCTATAATGTGCAGTTGGATTACTTCATTGAGCGGCTGTTAGGTTAAGCACAATACTTTCAGTGTTGAAGTATTCAGTGGACAATGAAAGCTCAACACCAGAAAAAAAGTAAACAACAGTGACAATATAGATGTTTTGCGGCAGGGTGGAGAAAGCAAAGCAGTATAAAAGACAGGACAATAAATCTGCTGCTTTTATTTTTATGTTTTGTTATGGTATCCACTTGTATACAAAATTTATTTTTAAAGATGTATGACTTATGCTAGACAGTTTATGCTCATTTTATAGCCAGATTCCTGTACAGATAAAGACCTCTGAAGTAGATATATATACATATGTATATATATATATGTTTCTGTTAGCTAAAATAAACCCTTTTGTGGCCAGTGGAGATGCATTGTTTTCAGTTGCAATTCATCTGACCTTTGAGGACTTTAAGGAGCACAAGTTCAAATGGACATCTGTTTTCTCTAAGAAAAACCTAGTATGAACAGCTCACATGTGGATACCTAAATGAAGAAGGATCCTGATCCTAAATGAAGAAGGATCCACCTCTACAATGCACAAAGCAAGCATACTGTGAATGTAGACACAGAGGGAATAAGACATAAACCAAAATATTGGTCATTAGTAAAAACACTAGCATTACAGAAAGACTTGAATATTAGCAAAGCTTCTGAGTGCTGAAAATCATGTGTAAGTCTCCAGGCATGTCTAGTGTTCTCCAAAGCAAATGTTTCTCAGCATCTCTGGACAGCTTTGGAAGGTCCCACTGTGAAATAATTATCGGCCTGGCTACAACACTCTCAGTTTCCCAGCCAGAATCTGAAGAAGGAGGACAATTATGAGGGGCCAACTCCGGTTATTGGCAGAAGAGACACCAGGGCAAAAAACACTAACAGAAAGGATTAGTGTCCAGGCTGGCAGCAAGTAATAGTGTAGTGTTACTAGTAGGGTGGAAGGGAAGAAAATTATGAAAGCCTTCTGAAACCTGCTAATTTATCTGGAATAAAACTGTCTTAACAGTGTGTAGCAGTTATTTTATTACTTTAAAAAMCTAAAATGTGAACAATTCGCCTTCATAAATAACACTGATAGAAAATGGAGTTATGAAAAGAAGAAATTTGAGTGTCGGGTACAGTGCAATAGTCTTTCAAGGTCAATGTAATTCCTCTTTCTGAACATGTTTGTTGCACAAAGTGGAATAGGAATATCAGAGGTTTGTATTTCCATCTGTTTGCTTAAAACCAGGTCTGTGCTCCAGCATGCGCAGGCAAAGMTCTGATGAGCCAGAAGTACTTTGGTTCACGATGCACCCTATAACAATGCCATAGTATGCTGATTTCCTTATGATAATTGTTAAGGGTTTATAAGTTTTAGTAGTCATCACATGGTCACAAGCTGATTTTATGAAACTTTGTTCATTAGTCTCAGCAAAGCACTGCAGCACAAGAAAGAATTTCTAATTGAGTTTAGTAATAGGCTGAAAAGGTAGTTATCACACAAAGCAAATACAAAGGCAATGTAAAGAATTTTATTTTGTTTAGAATTGAAATCTGGCAGCAGTTTTAGCCTGAATCTCAAAGAAATGTATAGCAAGCATTTAAATCAGTAATCTCATGAACTGCTGAGACCAAAAGTTAGCTGTGACATTATTTGTGCAATATGAGTGACCTTTGTGAATGTTTCAAGGCTCAGGTAGTCCAGAATTGACTGAGCTTACTCCAAGCATTTATGGGCATAGCTGAATAAGGGCAGTAGGTGCCTTGGAATCAGACTTATCAGTGCCTAACTAGAAAACTGATTCTGACCACACTACCTCAGCTGGTAACTAACCCCTGAGCTTCACAGATAGGGTTCACCTTCAGACTCAGAAATGTAGGWTAATTTATACAAATGTAGTGTCTATGAGCACGCTAATGGATAAGCTTCTTTTACAGTATTAGCCCTGGGTACAGCTCAGATGTTCAGCCATATTCAACTAATGATGTTTAGGCATCCCAGAGTACCTAAGATATCTGCACAGGCGTGACAGACATAACAGAGGAGTTGAGGTCTACTGGACTAATAGCAACTGGCCAGGCAAGCTATCAGGGCATCTCAAATGCATCTGTCTAGGCAAATAAACTGAGCTGTTAGTCAGCAAGGCTCATTTAACTCAGTGTAAAGGAAACATCTCATTTGGCAAACCAAAGAGCTCTCCAGACTCACCTGACCGTGTTGACTAGGCTTTGAATTAATATGGTGGGAAGGCAGTCTTCCACCTCACACACAGGCAGACACTTTTACACATCTAAATGCAGGTGTCTGGATGAGGAGCTGATTCAAACCTTGAAGATCTGTAAGATCAGACTCTGTTTTCTTAGAAACAGCTTAGTAAACTAGTGGAGCAGAAAAGTCTAAAACCTGTGTGTGCTAAAAGCCTTACCAAGAGGAGATATTCTTTCAGCATCCTCTGATGAGCTAACTCTCACAGGCCCACTCAGAATGCCTGTGGAATGGGACCCAGTATGCAGWGACAGCTGGCTTTGTTCAAAGAACAGTTGAAGAGAAATATGTGCTGCTACTACTACTACTACTACCAGTACTACTACTGCTACTCCTCCTCCTCCTCCTCTTTCCTTCTGTGTAATGTACAAGAATGGTCACAGCATTCATCCAGGGTGTGGAAAGACTGGGATAGAGGCAAAACCTCTATGAAAAATGGGRTTAGTTTATCTTCTCACAAATATCAGGCTTGAGGCTTCACTTCTGATTATAGCAGGGAATAGCCCTGGGATTTGGGCACCCAAATTCTTCAGGCTACCACTCTTACAAGAATGTGCACTCATGACTTCTTAACACAGAAAGATGGGTGTGTTGTAGGCTGTAAGCTTACAGAGGAATGTGTCTGGCTCTTTTATAGACCTTGGACCTCGGAGAGGTTTTAACCTGACCTGAGGAATCTTCAAACTCCTGGGTCCTATAATGTGAATATATCCAATACAGGTCCAAAACTCTGAAAATTACATGTTTTTTCACCAGCTCATGAAGCCATCAGATTTTAATGACCCACTATTTTGTCAAGGACRTCTTCAAGCTTTCTTTTTTCAGATTTTATGAATCAGTTACCTGCCAAAAGCAATCAGGATAAYGTTGYGGCTAAATGTGCCACRTACTAAACGTGATATTAACAATAAYAGTCATAACTMTGACAAGAGCTTTATATCCAGACTGTGAACTAATGAGACTATCTGGTGAACCCTTTTCAACATTTYTTGTGTTACTGCCTTTTTAATTATGTAATTCAGAAAATGAAAAACAATGCCAGATTTCCATAAAAAGTAGACATATACACATTGATAATCTACAAAGGCCTAATTAATTCAGTATCTCTAGGGTATGTCATAATTTACAGGTCTAAAATTATGACGAATTACCATGCTAAAGTCTTTGAAACTGACTACAGGTGCTCTAGCAGTGCTCCAGTAAGAGAGTTATTCAAATCCCATTCCTGTTCCTGGTGGAATTTTTATCATTTGTGTGGCTATGTTTTGCCAACAAAAAATGAGAAAAGAGAAGACTCTGTTCACATTCATCTGTGGGGATTCAGCAATTAAATCAATTTGATTAACCAAAGACCCATTCTGCTGTGTATTTACATACTGTAATTACGAATTGGCAAATAGCGGGAAAAGTGGGAGCGTGGGATAGCGTGTTTTTATATCAGTTGTTCCAATACAACGCCTGTGATACTTCTAAATAAGCAGTCAGATCTATTCACTGTCTCAGCACTCCAAAAGGGTCAGATGAAGCAGTATTTTTAATGGGATTTGGGCTGTCTGACATTTCACATTCTTTTCTATATAGCAAATACTTAAAAGCCAGTACTGCGACTCCCGAGAATTACTGTGTCCCATCTTTTTTAGCCTATATTTTCTTCTTGTCTACCACCAATAGAACAGTCCGTTTACTTCAGACTTGCCAAACATGCAGCTTTGATCAAACCGTTTTGATTTCCAGGGTGTTTGGTTGAGCTCAGATTGCAGCATGGTCTGCTGAAAATTGAATGATGTCTGTGTTGAAGGTGGCTGTGAGGAGACAGACTGACAGGTCAAATCAACAAGGACTGCAGTCTGGAAGCTCAGCTGTCAGGCTCTGGCTGGGTGGCCTCACATGTGCGTCCAGTCCAAGCTGAGGCAGGAGCATTTTAGGGCACCATGGGAACAAAATCACTCCGTAGACTGAATGGTCCTGTGGCACCTCAGGCACTGCAAGGGACAGACACCATATCTTCACATACAGATACAAATATCTGGAGCATTTTAATYTTCTCCCAGATACTTGGTTATTGATCTAGCGTAGTTGCTAAAAGAGAAGGAAAATCTGGACTGATAAAGTACTGCCATGCACATCCATGCAAATGATTAGTGGAGCTGAATCATGCCAAAACACAGGAGTATGGATTAACATATAGCTAATGATTGTACCAGCTCTGTCTTTACCATAGAAGACAGTCTCTTTGTTCAGCTCTGAATTGCAATGAAAATGAACTCCACATTGACCAGATAGTACTAGCACTGAGATTAATGTAGAATTTTKTATCAACAAAATAAAAAGTGACAATTCCCAGTGATTTTTGCATATTGACCATATCAACAACTGGACAATAAGAAAATACAATATCTTTTCTTAAATATATGTATTCTTTAATTATTCTACAGTTTACATTCCCTGTGAATATATACATGCCTTGATTTAAGACAAAAACCACAGTATCTGTTTTGATTTTAAAAGGTTCCAGAGAAACCACCACATTGGTTTCAATAGGTAATTTTCATGCACTCTTAAAAATCAGAGATTATTTTCAGTTGGTATTTATGTAGCTTCACTTCCTCCTTATTATGCCTTTATCTACTAGATTAAAGACTCCATTACTAGAAATAATGCAGGTAATTTTAGACTGTTGTCGTGTCATTTCTTAACCTTTTTATGTAAAGGAAACTGATTTACCCATTTACTATAAGGTAGGTTAACCAGGCCTCAGATAATTTCTTTTTTCAATCTTTGTCACTTTAACAACAGACTTTTTTTGAAATGAGGGTAAAAGGTCTGGGAATGATGATTCMTCTGGAAGTCCTTGCTCCACGTGTGGAGGAGGCACCTTATTTCTGAAAGACTGGGCTTGTGCCAGACTTTGTTAAGTTACTGTTTATGTCATTCAAATGGACCTGCTGCCCAGCATGCTGATGTACGTGACYGCTTACATTAGCAACCACTTACCATGTAACATGCCATTTTTGTATCTTCTGCTCAGCTAACAAAAAATAATTCCAGAAATTTGTAAAATTATTGGAGTCTCTGAAATCCCTTTGAAATTGAAAATTTCCCATTTCCTGTAACCTGAATACTATTTTCCAATAGTTTGTCTTGTACTAAATATTTACTTTTTACCTTGGTTTCCAAAACAATTTGATGTATGCCTGTGAGAGATCTGGGAACATACAGTAGACTTATCTTCTTATCTTTTTTATTCCTTTATTTTTCTTTCATTGACATTTTTTTCTGCCCTGTGAGTTCACAAGGGAATGCTTATGATTGTACACAGGTATTGCAATCTTTCTACAGTGTAAGCATAACAGACTGCACACAGAACTACACAAAAGCCTTGACAGAAAAATTGTTACTTTCCAGAGTAGAGAAGGGGAAAGGAAAATGATTACACAAAGGTGTCTTTCTGAAGTCTGATCTTTCTGGACAGTCAACAAAGAAGCTCAGCCTTATACTTCTGAAATGTTGTAAGGTGGTTCATTTTAAGAACTGAAAGAAAAAAAAAAAACAACAACATCTGCCAAATATTCAATGGGAAAAATATTCCTCTGGTTTAAAGTGGGAAAGACTGCTACAAAGTGTTTCTGTGCCACTAGACAGTCATGATCCCATCATGATTGCTAACACATCAGATTAATGTTCATGTTTGGTATTACAAACACTAAATCTGTCTGCACTGTTGAAGTCGAGTGCTGAGTTTCAGAGGTGAGAGGTGGTTGAAAAATTTGCCGCTTACCTGCCTTTCATCATCCCACAGGAACATTTCCTTCCTATCTGAGTGCGTACTCTAGCAAGTGAACTCCACCAGGTTGCCTTTGTCGAGAATGGAAGCTCTCCCACTGYCATTTATAAAATGTGATGGAGACAGGAAAGCTACTCTTTAAGATCTCAGCCATAATTACTGTCTCACAATAAAGACAATAATTAGCTCCCTTCATTCTATTTTGACACCCTCTCTTTTTAGGCGTGAAGCTCAGGTTATCGACAGGAACCTATCGAACCTCCCATACTACACTGTATCACACACCTGCGCAGCAGAGGCTGCTGCTTGTGGGTGCAAGATATTTCAGGGCTTTGACAGTCACTGGATCACATAATAACAGGATAGCAGATGTTGGCAGGAACTCCTGGAGCTCATCTGATCCACGCCCCTGCYGAAGCAGGGCTATATAGGGCTGGTTGCCCAGGGCCCTGTCTAGATGGCTATTTGTCCAGTATGTCCAGTCTGGGATTATCCACAAGTTCCCTGGGTGTGTTTGACACTTTCCCAGTGAGTTTTTCATGAATCTGCCACCTGAATGTCAGTTAATGGGTCACAATGCCTCTTTCCCAAGGATATGCAAAGAATGTCCTGTGTGCTGGCTCACTCCTTGTGTGCCTGCTAGAGGGCTGAGGACCGCCCTGTCTTTGAAGATATGGAGTCTACGGAAACAAAGTATTTTCCCTCCCAAGTTTTTTCTTGCTCCTGTACAAGGAAAACCCTCTGTTACATGTCATTTCTTAAACAGCTGTAAATACTTCCAGGATGATAGAACCTCAGTAGTTTACCCACTCTGTATTTCAGTGAAAGGATACCCTAATGCTCTTGTCTAGGTCACTATTAATCCTTAAGCCTACAACAATGGCAACAAGATCATTGTAAGAATTTCTGATATTCCCAACTGTTTTTAGGATGTATATGTGCCTTTTTATTGGAATTCAGTTACAAAATAGGTACTGTAAGGACTGTAATACAATCAGACAGGGCCATAACTTGAAGTTAACACTCATAACAAAAGGAATTCAGGTAGGAGTAAAACACATTAATTTACTTATATTCAGAAAAAGGCAGGCAAGGACTGGTAGATTCAGAGAGKAGGAATGTGACTAATGCTCTGACTTTTGTTTTGCAACCTTTTCCTATAAATTATATATATATTCCATTTGTGCAATTAGAAACCCTATATTTGGGGTTTTTTTCTGYAGATCATATCACATGAACTTCTGAAAAGACCTCAACTACTAGACAGAAATGAGTGTAAAGATACAAAAATTCACCATATGTAAAAATACACAGAAATTACTGAGAAGAGTCTCAAACAAGCAGAAAAGTGGGGTTCATACTTACAAGACTCTTTTTCAATTTTTTCCGTTATATACAGTAATTAAAAAAAATTATATTGAGCACTTAATTTTGAATAAATGAGCTTTGTGATTAAAATGCCTTTTTTTATCAGAAGATTATCTAGGTCACTACAGTAAAAAAGTGCATCAGCAAGAAGGAGTATTTGCTGTGTTGATAGTCCTCTGAGCATCTTCAATGAATGMCTGTCTGGAGAATGAGAAACTGTTCTCTTGCCAGTTTTCAGTAACCATATGTTGTGTGTCTCCTGAATACTGACTGCAGAGAGGTGTTTTGGATCTTCTAGACACCAGTGAAAGAAAATATTTCTAGTTTCAAAAGAAAAAAAGAGAAGAGAGTAGACCTTTTTGGTCACGTTTAATTGCTCTGTTACCAGCAAAACATGTCAAATGGTGAATCTAGGGTCTTCTCGTATCCTTGGTCAAAATCAATATCTTTTTTTAATTAACATCTCTTTCTTCTGTGATAATCAGATAAAAATTTTATTAGAGTTGCAGCACTTCTGTGTGTTTTGGATGTCTTGAATAGTCTTTTGTCCTGTATCCCAATCATACTCACACGGTTTTTTTTATGCAAGTTGTTGTTTTTGCCCTGATGTATCTGCTCCAGCTGGTCTTGAGATTCAGTGGGTAGTCAATAAAGGCAAGACCCAACATATTTTATTTCCTTTGGTCAGAGTGGTTGAAAACACACATTTTAATATCACATTTTGTTATTGGTTTCCGCTGAACAAAAAATTTCAAGTGCTTCCATTCTTGGGAAATTAAAAAAAGAATTCTTAAAGCCTGCAAGAGATATTATTTTTATTGCTGTTGTTGACTTCTGCAGAGGTATTCTGATTGAATCTGATCAGGTATTAGAACAGATCTMATTTGAAAATGCAGGGGTTAGAATTTTCTGTGCTTGAAGCTCATTCTGTCACATTGGTGGTATCCCCAAATGACAATAATCAAGTGATGTGAAATAAATAAAACCATAGTTGTGCCTTGTGAGTCAGGAGATTAAAAACTAACTTCAGATYGTTCCAAGCCAGGACAAGCTAGAATCTGATGTTATCCTTTCGTCAAAGCTGCTACTTCTCACTGGGGAAAAATGGCACAGATTTATGGTCAGGTCCCATTAAATTTCACTGTGAAGAAAATCTTTGAAGGAAATTATATATTTCAATATATTTGTGTTTGTGAGTGGCCTGTGGGTGAGATATGTGGATAGATGGGTACCTACATACAGATGAAAAATTTGTAGAAAAAATATATATTTACATACTTTTCTTTATAATTACTTTGGTTTTGAAACAAAGTAGAATATTTCTTTTTCTCTGTGCCCCTAGGACACTAGGAAAATATTAAGAGATCTATAATGTAGCCCAGGAGAACATCAGTAGAGAGGCTTCTCATCTTTCTATTAAGTTGTCCACATGTCTCCTCTGACGACTTGGTTTTCTGTTTTGGACTTTAAATGTTAAAATTCTCATACCCTCCTTCTAATTACATGGTTCTGGAAAATACAGTTAAATGTACAAAGGTAAGAAACATAGTCATAACTTGCTTATTTACAATGTAAGAGATCTCTTAACAGATGCTGTCTAAGAAAGTTTAGCTCAGTGAGAGATAGCTTAAAGGCTTCTGGGGGCTGTAAAGTAGAAAAAGTAGAAAAGAGTGTTTTACTATTTATGTCAGCGAAATACAGGGTAAAAGCTAATTTGYGAATATTTTTTTGACTTTATTTTTTAGATTACCCAAAAAGTATCTTTTCTGTCCCCTGAAATATGTTCAGTGTTCATGGGTATGGAGTACACAATAATCTAGGCACCAGAGCTGTGGAAGGACATTTTAGCTGTAACCATTCAAAGCAAATATTTTACTCTAGGTGATGAATCTTCCTAACCCCACAGCCAAATAGCAGCAGGGCAAAGCTTACACTGAAAAGACACAGTGAGACTTCTAAAGAAGAAACTCCTGCTTTGGGCTCTAGAAGTCCAACACCATTATTGTCAAAGCATCAAGCGCTGACACTGCAAATGGCACTGCATCCACATGGCCAGTGAAGCAACTGGCAAGGTTAAAAGTCATGTTAAATGGAAATTTCACACTGGGGATTAAAAGCCACACATTTGAATCAGTTTCAAAGTTTTTCACATCACTTTCGTGAAGCAGAGGGAATGGATAGYGGTACAGCTCACCACAGCAAAATTCCTCCAGCCTGAGACTTCCTATCTAGCCCAAAGTGAAGTTTTTGTCCTATTGCTTCACCCTGTGTTCTCTGCTTGGAGGAATACTGTGGTTTTGGTAAGGTAAAAAAGACAAAACTTAACTTTCTGCTGCCCTTTCGTACTCCCTTGCATGAATCCATGAACATAAGATGGTAGCCAGCTGGCAGAGTCTTAAACAGTTTGGAAATAACAGGCTAGAGAAAACCAAAAGTGCCTGCAACACAGCATGATAAATACATGCTCTGCTGCTAAGCTGGTTAAAAAAAGATGAAAACCCAAGTCAAAATGGACCACAGAGGAATGAAAAGTCTCAAAAGCTGACTCCAGTTTGAGAAGCTGAGTTTCCTAAATTCCCTCTATAGCCAGAGGAGTCCTCTAAGGTGCCGTTCAGAGCAGGTATTTGAGTAGCTATGAATCTCTCTTTGCAGAGATTGGGTTCTCAAAGAGGAGCTTAGGAAAGTTAAAGATTGGGTTACCTTGCTAAAGGTGAAGTGTTTGTGAGCATTTTCATTCAATGTGTCTCATAGGTGTGGAATCCCTACCCTGTGTGCTGCATGACAATTACTTTTAATTTGGGCTCTGATAAAGAACAGACAAAATGATTTCCAGTTAGGGACATATGGGACTGGGATACAGGCTACAGCACATCATCATTTTTCCTTTTTACAGAAATCAGATTTGAGCTGTGATTAAACTGGCTTATCCCACTGCATTACCCCCAGCCCCAGTCACCCTACCCCAACGTTACAAGACCTACTTTTCTGGTGTGCCCAAACAGGCCTGGCAGCCACAGATATCCTCCACGACTTCATAACTTATTCTGAATAATGCACTCTTGGCACCAGAGTGCAAAAAACATTGTGAAAAGGTTTGAAACAATCCACGCCCTAAAATGCATGCATCTTAGAGAAGGCTATGGCTCAGGTACAGAAATCCACGGCCTAAGACTTGGAAGAAGGAAGGGCTCCAGGCCACAGTGCTATACCTGTGGCTTTGCCCTTGGGAAGATCTCTCAGCCTTATGCCAAAATGTCCAAGCATGTGCATTAGAAAAAAACGAGTTATCTGAATCCATGTTTATATGAAGGCAGCCAGCATCCCCAGCACGTATAAACTTTATTTGGAGCTGTGTGGGAACACCACCTGCTCACACTGCTCCAAGAAATTCCACTTAGAACATTCAGAAGCAGCTGGGATGTGAATATTTGATTCATTTCATCAGAAGCTGAAATTAGGATTGAAAACATAGATCATGCATTCCACTAACATTCCAAGAAAATATTTATTTCTCAATATTTTTTGCTTATTAAAATATCTCAAACTGCTTATAATTTCAAGCTTGTTTATGCTGTGGGTTGATGTGTTTTATATTAAACTTTGTAAATGACTTTAAGGTGGCAAATTTGTCACGATTCAAGCGAGTTGACCTGCAGCTAAAATACAAAGTGCAGGTAGAATCAAYTGTTTCCATTGTGACCGTCAGTTGTACAGCATGTAATGTTATATGGCATGGTGGGCATGAGAAGCAACTGTCTGGGATTAATAGCTGTAATAGTCTCTTASTCCCATAATTTTAGAAAGTATAATGTTACAAAGAAAATTCCACTTGCTCCAGGAGTAGAGTGAGGACTCTGCAACTGATATTTGTAAGTCCACTGCATACACTGTTTGGTGGCCCAAGCAGTGGCACTTTTTCTTTTACAGACATAAGGGAAGCAGCATTCAACACAYAGCAAATTTTCCTCAGCTGAAAAGAGCTAGAATGCCTGAGGCTTCTCTTGATGTCTCTCAGTTCTTGAAAAATTTTGTTCTTGTGCTGTTCTAAATCCTTTTACCTTTTTCTAGTTGTGCTATATACTTTGCACTATTACTTATTTTCTAGTCCTAAATTAAAGGGCTGACTGCAGCAATCATCTTTGGAAACATTTTACTGAAATATCCGATCAGGCAGGGGTGGATTTCCACTCCTCCACTTAGGATAATTTACTTTATTCCTACTTGGATGCTATTAAAAAAAATTACTGCAGCTCCTATAACTACTAGCTTTGTATTTGGACACACAGCTAGTTTTGCCCCAAAAAGGTTTGTTAGTTTTTTTCAAATGGCAATAGCAAGCAGAAAATCCAGATCACAGAAGCACAAGCCCCTTCTTTAATAGTTCATCTGAGTAGGTCAAGCAGCTGTTGTGAGACTAGATTCTCTCCAAAAATATTCATTTACTAATTCCTGTGTGGATAGGTATCATTGATTTGAGTACCTCATTAGAGTAAGTGCCTCAAAACTGTTATTTCTTCTCACTGGCTGAAAAATGTAGAACAAGAGCTGTTAAATGAATTTGAGATTTCCACATTTCCCCCATTTTTTTTTCTTGCATGTCTTGCTCCATGTGCCAATGTATAAATATTTCCACCCAGAACACCCAGGCCAAAGCTGGAATGGCARTGTTTGGAGAGAAGGACACTTATCTCTGAGGAAGAAGGTAACTTTTAACCAAAATCAAATTTTCTGAGTAATCTGTTCTACAAAACAGGCAGTGTTGTCAATTCCAGCTTATTTGTTTACCTTGCTGCTAGATGAGAGATTCAGCTTCTTGCATAAATGTTTTCTATTTTGCATACTCAGATAAATTTTAGGCTGTGCAATCCCCCTSTTCTGGGCACCTTATGTAGTCCCCTTGGGGTACTTCACTACCATTTACTCTGCAATGTACTTGTCTTCCTGTTTCCTTTGAGTCAAAGTATCATTCTTCACATTTTATTTGTGGGACATTAAACACAGGCCAACACCAATTTCCAAAAAAATGTCAGTGGTGTAGCAGGGATTGGTTCTTGCTCCATGTGCCCKAGTCTTCCTAGTATTTGTGAAAGGGTGAAGGTCAGGGTGGAGAGTGTCAAAGACTGTCCATGGTTTTGCCTAGAACAGAAGGAGCCTTTTGTGATTATATACCTGCCCTGCCCTGCCCTGCTTTTTGTGGTTATTTTTCCAGGGCATTCCCGGAAGGAAGGTGGTGGGGATGAATAATGTAACACAAATTATAAACTAGAGGCCTGAACACTTGGACAACTTCRAGCCTACCTTCTGGAATTTCCTTTGTGCCCGTGGAGCTTCAGTTCCCTGTTTGTATGTGGCAGTAGCTAACACCATATGTTGACCTTCCCTAGTAAAATTAAAATAATTTTCGCAGACTCAGAGCTCTTGCAGTGTTTAAGAGCTCTTTGGCATTGGATATTTTTGAAAATACTCGAATATCTTAGAAACACAACAACAACAAAAAACACAGTAACTTCCCTCCTTGGTAATTATCAGTAAATTGTGACTATTATTATAACAGCATAAATCCATCAAGACTTGGAAGTTGCCAGATCTTCTCCAGCCAGAATTTGGAAGTGGGTTCCACGCCTCCTGTCTGAAAAGGCTGCATGTGTAGTGTGTGAGCATGCACTTCTTGATCTCTTTTAATCAAGAAAGAAACGGATAATGTAATAGCAGAGTTTTGAAAAAGAATGCAAATTGCTGTGCATTGAAATGAAATGTTTCCCCTTAGGATTACGGTGCCTGGTAAGACTCCTCAGCATGAGCTGGAGCTGATATATGAAGCTTTTGCTTGCATAAAGGCAGACAGGATAGAGCTCAGCTGGGCCAACCTTAGGGYCTGGTTCTTCAGCTCTTAATCAGGCAAAGCACCTGCAGAAGTCAGAGAGGTTTGCCCCTTAATGAGCATTACCCAGCTAAATCTCCCTCTGCAGGGCTGGCAGTGTAATCCTGCTGCAGAAAAATGATACATAGGGGTCCCCTAATAAAAGTCTTAATTTGATTTGACCACTGCTAGCATTTTAGGCCCACAAKGGCCTTGGAAGTTATCAGTTGTGCTTTGTTGGCCAGTACATTGTGTTCAGAGATAATTCCTCTTCAGAGCGCTCTGCTTAAAACCACTCATGTCCTTTCTACYGCATGCAGCCTTTCTTCCACCTCTGTAACTCCTGTGGGGAGGAAATGGTCTGGAACTGCCTGCTTCTTCCTTTTTTTCTTCCTATGGAAATGATAATAGACAAAAAAATCTAATACTTATTTACAAAGAAAGATTAAATCATGTATACAAGTTAAAGAGAAATATATATTACAACAATACAATCAGGGACTTGGACATTCGATCAAAGGTACTGCATGGCAAAAAAAGTTAATGTGGCAGGTCAGCCATGGTAGCTTTGTGAGCTYTCTCAGCATTCAACAAAGGTGGGAAAATGTGTTCTAGAGCAGCCCCATATGAAAAGCCTTACCTTAAGTTTCATTATTTCACATTCTCCTTGTATTTCAAAGATGGTATTACCATGGCCTGGCTGACAGTTGGTAAAATCTAGTAACTCACCACMAGACTGATATGTATAAATGGGAACAGTATGAGGAACACTGTTGAGAGCACCTCATGTGACTTGCAAGCGGGAATACATTAGGTCAGATCTCCCAAACGTTTTACTTTTGCTTTAATTTTCTGTTCTGCTAAGCCATCACAGAGATATCTTACTGGTTCAGAAAAAAAAGAGCAGTGAGTAAAATAGACGAACTGTTAAATCGAAGGCTGCGTTTTTAATAGCTGTAACAACAGAACTAGGAGAAGCAATAACTAAGTAGTTCATCCCTTCACAAATCTGTCAGGACACACTCTCTACAGCTGCCAAAACAATGATGGTAATGCAGAGAGGTGCTTAATGTTGTTAAGTCTGAAATACAGATGCAGCAAACAATTATCAATATTAGTACATAATCCTACCTAGCTAGGCCTCCTGAAAAATTTACTTTTATCAGATTTCACCACTGACACCACTAACACCAACTGATAATGTGGAGAAAGTCTTTTCCAGCACACTAAAAGTGAACTAGCCAGAATGCAATGCAAATAGAGGACTCTAGCAGGAAGAAACAAACTTGATGCCAATAAGAAAACCGAGATGAAGTATGAGCAAAGCAAAGCAAACAGCACTGACTGATYTGTGAAAACTAGTGAGACCTCCAAGAATTGCTTGAGCTCCACCCAGATGTGAGGCTGCCCATGTTAAAGAAGTATTTCTCCATTCCTTCCTGTGACTGCCATGTGCCAGGTCATCCAGCCCGCATGCTGTTTGGCACAGGATGCCTACTCCTCTCAAGTAAGTGACAAGAGTCTTTATAGAAAAATTAGGACTTCTTTGGACAACTATTTTTATACAGGAGTGCTTTAAAAATAGCAAATAAAGCTAACCACAAATGTCAGTTAAGYAGCACTTGGCATACTTAAATTCTTTTGCTATAAAGTATGTGGCATTAACAATCTTTCTATTGTTTATCACAGAGATTTCAAAGTGGACACAGAGCTAGAATTTTAATTCATRTGTGTAAGGATTCAGAAAGAAATGCATTTAACTGTGTTGACTTTAAAATAAGTATTTGGAAAAGCAAGATTTCTCCTGTTTGTGGGAAAGGAAGACTGGTTGTCAGGGCTCCAAATTTAGGGATCATTCCTCACATCTATTGCTCTGCTGTCAAAAAACTTGGATTTATTTTGTAAGCACAGACTGTATTAGCAGATAAAAATGCTAAGCTTAACTCTAGTGAATTTTTATCCCTCTTTATCCTGTCCCCCTTTACATCAAAACTCCTGCTCCAACTTGCTGAAGTTCACCTGCATGTTTCCAAACACTGGAAATGCAGAGAAAACTRAAAAAGGCATTTAACAACAACAGCAACAACAGGTAATCTTATATGTAAAAATTGTTTTATGTGTGTAATTATAATGCTAATTTCCCGACTTCTTTCTCGAGGATACTCTATTGCCTGCAGGGGTCACTGTGACTTCCTCAGGCCTCTACTACAACTCAAATTAAAAACAAAAACAAAAAACAACACACAGTTATCTAAATACAAGAAAACAGCTTACTTTGGGGTTTTTTTCTTTTTTGTGTGTGTTTTTTTTTTTTTTTTTAATGTAAAATTACTGTCCCACCCTCAGAGCCTGTTATCAGGAATTTGGCAAATTAAAGCAACGCTTTTTCTCCGATGTTTTTGGTGTATGGGGCAGCTACATGATTTACCAGCAGACCTAAAATTTGGCCCTCTCCACTTACCCCATGCTTTGCCTGTGGATTCAAAAAGGGAATCTTCAGTGTATTTCAAAGTAATCCTGGAGAGAAATATCTGAGTAATCTAGGGGATGCCCAAAGCGTCTGCCTTCCCCCCCATTCTGGTGCTTGTGCAATCAGTGCCTGTCAGTCCCTTGCAGACTGATTGCATATGTCACCTTCCTGTGTGCTGGCCCTCCTTCCACTGCTTTTGTGCAGTAACAGTACAATAACTTTCCTGTACASTGACTCTCTGTATCCATAAAAAGAAGGGGTTGGGTTTTTTCTCTGAAGATCACATCCCAAAGTGTTTGCTCAGTCTTTACCCTTGCAAAATCTCATTCAAATCAATGGATATTTGCATGAGAAAGCGATCACTTAAAATTAGACCTGAGTGAAATAGGGCTTGGTGAGGGAAAGGGGGAGTAGTGGTGGGGGGTAATAGGTGCTTTCATTTGATGCAGCACAACATTTSATGTGGTTTGTTATGATTTGTTCAATCAGTTTTTTTAAAGTTTTTATGTTATATGCTTGTTGAGGTAAATTGGACTCTTAAGAATTTTGTTATATGTTTTCTACTGTCTTAAGACTCTGCTTGAAAGATCAGTATCTTTTGTKAATAAAATATAAATAAAATCAAAATAAATGCAATCAAGAAAGGTAGATCATTCAGCCTGAAAACAGATACAATTCAATTGCCCACCACAGGTCAACACAGTTCTCTGTTATCAAAGGTGCTGGATGTTTGGCTTGACAGTAATCCAGCTTATGAGACTGTAGGACTGAATCAAAAATGTAGCGGGGCAAGGGGGAGAAGGAGACAGATGTAAAAAAAAATAGCCTAAAAGTTTAGGTCCAACACTCTCTGCTACCTCATAAATGTTTATTTGTTGTTCAAAGGTGCAAGGACCCAGTATTTACCACTGACATTTAACAAGAGGTAATAACTTGATGCTGCCCTCATCATGTTCTGCAAGTGACAAGAGATGACAATTTATGTAGGGACCAAAGAAGTCCGTGCTGTAGCCYTTTTTCTGATTGAAGATCGTGTATTTTATTCCTTATCCACAGAAAGCTTCCTGTTTATGCTTTATGCTTTATGCTGATGGAGTGAATTTCATCCTTCATAATTTTGCCTACCCTAGCTCAAGTCACTTAGGAAGCCTTTATGTAGATTTTACACTTAATTAACATAACCTCATCAGACTTGGTATTTTCTGGAATTTACACGAATTGGATGTCTTAAGAAACTCTGACTGCAGACGAAGTCGTAAGGATTGCTCTGCTGAGAAMGAGGAAGAAAATATTATATACAGCAAAAAGGCAAAGAAAAACTTGGATTAGCAGATGGATTTAGTGGGTTAAGAAGTCACAGAACTTTGACAAAGCACAACTTTACTAATACAAATAAGAACCCTGAGCTGCATTTGAATTCACATCACACCACACCTGGTAAGAATTAGTCTAGCACAGCATCATCAATCATAGTGTGGTTGTCAGTTTTGACATCCTTTAAGTCTACGTTGTATGCTTAATGACTACATTACAGAAAATGTAAACAGACACCAAACATACAGGTATGCCCTATATTTTTTTTAAGTTGCTGTATATTTAAAAATAAATATAAAAAGCACCAACAGAGCTTTATATAGAGAGYGAATAAGTAAAATCTGTAAAATAAGCTGTTATAAAATAATCAGAATTTTTTTTTCTTTAAACAAGAATTAAAAAAACCCAGAAACAACCAGCCCAAAAAAACACCAAAAGAAAAAAGCTTGAAATATTTAGACACTTTGAATAACCCAATTTGGGAATACAAAAATTAATATTTAGAGGAAACAGACACTCCGTTGTATTTTGCTATTGTATATTTTTTCTCTCTCAAATATCATTAAATATTAGCTTTACTATGCATCCTGTGAATTTTTCAGTTTGATATTGTGACCATGATTTACTAATAAGGACTCTGGAGTCACTTGTGAGCCCATTACAAGCCTTGTATTAATAATTCATAAGGGAAAAACATGCTGAAGAAGTGCTTGGGATCATGACCTAAGTGAAATGCCTGAGTTCAAACTAAAAATTTCCCAAATTCCGTTTTTATTATTAGCAGATTTCTAGAATTACAACACTTACAAGAAAGCCTTCAGTTCCGCAGCTCAGAAGGTTGACCAGGTATTATGATTATAAGGCCCCTTGTCTCATTTGCTTGTGTGATTTGTGATTAAAACTTCTACAGACTTCAGCGAGTGCAGGATCAGGTCCCTCAGCAATTCATTCAGGAGGAAGCTTAATTTGAGATTTTAGTKAGTGTTTATTTTCTGGCTCAACAGCAGCATATTTTGGAAGTGGAAAAAATGTATGCAAAGAAGGGTCAAAATCCAGATGTAAGAATGAATAGCAAGAATATATTCAAAGGGTACGGGAGGAGTGAGAACTGTAAATACATCTGTGATTTTGTCTGTGAAAGGTAGTGTTATCTCTTCACTGAAACTGCACTGTACGTTCTTATGGTACGTATCTAACTGCTTCTGCAGAGAAATCTAAAAGGCTTTAAAATAATAAACCTCACCTTTTCTTTGCAAATTAGTTTCGTTAAGTTTCCAAAGTAAAAAGAAGAGCCAGAAAATTGTTTTATTTTAATTCATTTGAATATTCTTCCTCATTTCTGTGATCTATCACTCACAGATAAGAAGCACCTTGCGAATTTTATTATTTCTACAAAATAGATCTTATTCAATTAGCAACTGTCACTGAAAAAATAACAGACAATAAASCTCCAGATCTGATTAAAATGGAAAGAAACTTTGAGTGAAATACATTATATTGAAAGCTGTTATATTTCTTTGAAAATGAGCATTCTCACAGAAATTACTTTCAAAGTTTTTTTACTGAGCAGGAATCAAAGGCCCAAAGTTGGTTTAATTTTAGTCATCAGGAGAAAAATTTGAATTGGGAACTGCCTCAGATATCTGTAGTTTTAATTTAACTATTTGTTTTAGGAATAATAATGTTTCAAAGCTTTGAGGGAATTCATGCCTTTTTGGAATTTCGATGTATTCCTTTAGGAGCCCCATTCATTCCTAAAAAAAAAAAAAAAAAAAAAAAAAAAAGAAAAGCGCTCTTTACACACATCCCAACTTTATTAAAACATATCAGCCCAGAAAAAGAAACCTCACATTTTCCTGTATCTCAATTTGTAAATGAGAATTCTATTATTACAACATAGACTATATAAAATAATACAATTTAAATACTTCTACATGTTTGATTATSAGAAGTCTGGATTATTTTTTAAAAGTTGAGATGCTTTCACAAATGTGTGTGTGGATGGCACAGTGACAAAGTTTTGAATATTAATTACTATTTTTGTAAAGCAATTCTCATAAGTCTTTGGTCTAAGCCAACAGTCCTTACTCAAGCAAAACAACTTGAATGCTGTGGGAGTTTTACCTAGCTCAGTACTTCAATCTCCTTAGAGATCAATAAATAATTAAAAATTTTATCTTACGAGCCACTGTGTTTTAAAATTGACTTATTTTAAATTAATCTTTGCTTTACTTGTTGGAGAAATGGTAAAGAATTTCTCCCCTGTCTTTGTGCCTGCACCCCCTTAGAAAAGTCTATGCAGGCTGCATCCTRCAATGCCATATCCAGCCCTAGTTTGGTTCAGAAACAGTCCCATTTTTGGATTGCTTTTCCTTTAACAACCTGATTACACTACACGATTTACTTCCACAGTTCCAGCACTCCTCATTACTAATTCCAATAGCAAAAACTTGCCAGAACCCCTGAGAAGCAAACCTTCAAATCTAGAATTAAATAACAGAATATATTACACATTGGACATTTTCAGGGAAACTTTACTTGAGGGAAAATAAATACAAACATCTTGTTCTGTGATCTGTAAGTAAACTACTTTAACTGCTGTGCTGCTCCTAGAAAAGCTTCTGACAATTTTGCCTTTTAAGCCAAAGTTTTAACAGTGTGTTTCTGAGGCAAGCATACATATTTCCTACAGTATTAATAAAGGGTTTCCTGAATTAATGAAAATGTACCGTTCACATATAATGAATAAG
>NW_026623343.1:468142-486431 GCF_030028575.1 Malurus melanocephalus
TTTTTTTTATATTAATATCTATTGTATTACTTTAGCCTTTAATGTGAGCCTCTTCAGCTGACTGATGCCCAAAGGGGAGCTAACAAATCGCTCAGCTGGTGGCTGACACTGGTCCTGAAGAAAGCTAGTAAGGAACACTTTGCAGTCTTTCAGAGCCTCTACACCAGCTGTCACCCAGCTATGGGTGCTGAAAAGCTCCTGTCACTTCATCCAAAGGGATTTACTTGGTCAGAAGGAAAATTTAAATACAAAGCATGCAGCTAAGAAGCTAGTGAAAAGGATTATGAGTGCACAAGAGCACATGTGTATAAGACACTAATACATCTTTAGGAAATTTCAGATCCCCAAAGCCAGGATTACTGCCAGAGGCAGGGTGGTATACGTATGCTGGGACCTTTACCATTAGAGTTATTATCTCCCAACTATTCAACTTTATAGGTCTTTCATCATATATGTGTGTGTGTGTGTGTGTGTGTGTGTGTGTGTGTGTGTGTATGGGGGGCTCTTGGCGGTTGTGAGGAAGAGGAGGAGGCTGTTTTAAAACGTGCTCCCCTTATCTTCAATAGGGGAGCAAGAAAAAACATTAATGGTCTTGTAGAATTTACTAATAAGTATTTATTAATCGGTATTTAATAATACTGCTTCTGTAGAATTCACCTGCATTTAAAACACTTTCTAGCCTATATTTATCATCTGCTGTTAAATTTGAGTGTGTGTGCGCACCACTGTGCAAATGGACCCAAAYGTCCAGCTCGATTGTTTAATCGTGACTAAAGCAAACAAAGCGCGGCGTCTTTCGCTCGCCATCAGAGCGGCTRAGGGGAGGAGCTGGACACGCAGGAGAGGTGCAGGAGTAACAGGGCCAGGTTGGCCTGTGGGATATGGCCATCTTTGCATCTTTTTATCTTTTGGCTCTCAAGGAAATGGCACACTAGAGCGGCTAGCTGAGCTGGAAGGGGAATGGTGTGGGAAAAATGCAGTGCTGCAGAGTTGGAAACGCTGTGCCAGAAAGAGTTGAGGGAGGGCAGTTGAATCTCAACTCTAGCCTTCTCTTCTTGTTCCTTTAATTTATTTATTTTTTTTTTTAATTTTCTCTCATAAACATAATTTTAAAATCACCGAAGGGAAAAAGAAAGGCAAAGAAAACGTGAAACAGAAGAGTAACGTCTATAAAAACTTACATTTTTCAGCCAGCTTAACCCTGCRGTCACACTGGACTGGGAGCAGCAGCCGTGCTGGCTGGGCTGAGGGGAAACACCGCTATTCTGTGTTAGCAGGGCCTGGCCTGGCCTGTGGGTGCAGGGGAGTTGATGATAATGCCAAATTGCTGAGCGGGGGGACGGAAAGCAAGGCCACAGCACGAGATGCCGGCTGGCACTGCAGGCCCAGGACAGGGTCACACTCCTGGGGCTGCTGAGGGCCCCGGCACAGGCGGCAGAGGGACAAAAATGGGGCGAGACGGACAAAAACGGGGTGAGAGGGACAAAAACGGGGCGAGGGGTGAGGGGACGAGGGGATGCAGGCAGCCTGGAGGGCTGGGATGCGGGGCTCACCTGCAGCTCCTGCGGACGGTGGGGAGGAGCGGGAAGGTGGCAATGGAAAGCAGAAAGTTTAATGGAGAAATCGTATTTTTTGGGGGAAATTCTCCACGCGGAGCCTGTGGGAACATTAGCATTATTGTGCCTTACAAAGCGGGAGGTTTAACAAAAAGTGCTACACAGCGAGAACCAGCTGCCTTTAGAGGTCACTAGAACATCACTGCAGTATTTACAAATTTTCCATGAAGGATTAGAAGTTAGTCTAAAGCCCTATATACACTATATACAGTTCCAGTGGATGCTGTATACTATTATCTAAATTTCTTCACATAGACTATCATGTATCTGCCCCAGCAAAGCTGATTAGTGAAGCAGCTTGACTCTGACATATCCTTTATGCCAGCCACAAGCTGCCTTGCACAGCCACCTTATTCACTGTGGAGACAGGCCTGAAGCAAGATTGTAACACAACAAATGCAAATGAGATGAGCCTTACACCACTTAAACTGAGATGGCTATAATATGTAACAGCTTAATGTACCCACAGAAGTGATTGATGCCCCCTCCACATCTCYAAAGAGCTTCAGTTTTGATGCCCCCTGTTTTTAACTAATATTTCTTATTATTCCTCTTCCTGGCAATGCTTTTCTATTTTTCCTCAGTGTGGGGAAAGGAGGAAATAAGCAAAATGCTAAACAACTTAGCTGGTTGTCTCTCAAGATCCTGACTTATRAAAACAAAATTTTGAAAGATCCCTTAATCAGCCCTTGGCACTTTTTTTAGATTACTCCAGCAGAAGTTTGGCCCCTTGTAATTCCTGATATTTAGCAGGAAAGAAGCAAGGAAAGATATTAACTGCAAAAAAGCAATGTTTGTAACCTGACAAACTGTTTGTTATGGGGCAACAYAGTCTGAGGGTCTCAAAGAGGTATTGCCATTAATTCAAACAGAYCACAGCCCCACAGTCACTGCCTGATTAGCAGATAGCCATGAATATTAGGAACATTTCAGACAAATCTAACATCCTTTTCTAACCTAGCTGGCTATACATTTCTAATCAGAATTCGTTCCCTGTCCTTAAAATAAACAGAAAACAGATTTCTCCATTTCCCCTAAAATCAATCTTTCACTCTGTCAGTTGCTTTCTCCCAATTAGTATTCCAAATTCATTTATTTTTGTCATAAATTATTTTTTTTTRCGTACCTTGGCACGAGTTTTTCATTCAATACTTGTGAGTAATGTGACAGACTTAACGTTGTGTTGCTTAGCAGTAATAATAAAAAAAAAAAAGTAACTTTGTTAATGAATTGAGATGAATCAAAAATGCCTTATTAATTATTGCTTGCCTAGTAGGCTAAGCTTTGGCTCTTCACCTCACTGGCCCAGAGAACATTTCTTGCCTTTGGCCATGTCGGAGGGGCTCATTAAAACATCTCTTGGGAGCAGATAGAAATTGTTAGTGAAAAGCAATGGTCAGTGCCTCAGCTAGAACCCAGAAGGGAAGGGAATCCCTCATCACTGAGAGCTAACAAGGCTGTATGTATTACACCTGTAATCAAACTGCTCCGAAAATGCCAGGAGACCACTGAGCTCTCTTTGTGATTGGTGAAGTTATCTGAAAATGCTGAATCCAATCCATAATTGATGCGCACACATACAATTACAAGCCTCCAGATATCAGTTAAAATGTTGCAGTTGCAAGCCTTAAGGAGTGGTAAACCTTAACATGCATGGCATAAAATAAGGTGTTTGACATAATAGAAGTGAACCTGTTTTGCTTCCACGCACTGCCAGTTAAATTTTAATTGAATTTGCTACATTTGTTAACAGATGTAATTATAGAAAACCTTACTGAAAAACAATGATATATGGATGGGCTTGGGTATCTTGTAGATATTTTGTGAATTAGGGCTGGGGTATCTTTTCACATTCACATTTTGTGAATTAATTTGTGTGTTTAAATAAGGATCTACATTACTGCTTTGCCTAAGGTAGGTAAAATTTGCTATGACATGCAATGTGACCTTGGGATATTGAAGTCTGAGAATTTTACATGTCCTAAGGTAAAAAAAAATGGTGTCTCTTGAAAACTTGCATCTGTATCTTTGCCTCCCTGTGATCTCCTAGAAAAGTCAGAATTGCAAATTGTTTTCAAGGYTTGGCTTCCAAGTAAGTCACTCTCCAGTAGATGAGATGCTGAAATATGAGATGAAAGATGTTTTAAAATGAGCTCAACAGATAAATTTGCAAGTCAGTGGCATAATATTCTCCCAAACATTGTATATACTTACTACAGCTCATCCAGTCAGCCTCAGAATTAGTGTTTTCCTTTAATTTTTATATTTGTTTACTTCTTGGTTGTTATATAAGAAGCCCTCTTCTAGTGATGTAAAGGCAGATAAGCTTCTAGAAAAGCTGAAGATTGTAATCACTGACAAGAGGATGGTRGGACRGTGGGGAGGCTGTCTAAGAGTAGAACAGGAAAAAGCCAATGGAGAAGTGATGATGTAGAATCAACCAAATACCCACCATAAATATTTTTAGAATGCACCCATGAGTTTAGGATGGGAGAGTTATCACTGCTGATGAAGAGGATTTCCCTATCTCGAGAAGTAGTTTGATGTAAAAAAAAAAAACCAAAAACCATAGATAGATAGATAGATAGATAGATAGATAGATAGATAGATAGATAGATAGATAGATAGATAGAGAGATAGATGGATGATGGATGGATGGATGGACAGATAGATAGATAGATAGATAGATAGATAGATAGATAGATAGATAGATAGATAGATAGATAGATAGATGGACCCCTGGATCGTAACGTTGAAGATGAACTACAACATGAAGAACATGTCCTACTGCACTGTGTGCTGATACTGCTCATGGAATATCTGATTCTGGGGTGTTTCAGTGTTTAGTTCCAAAAACCTAAAATATATTGGCCATTAATGAACAGGAATCACAGAATTWCCCTTTCCAGTGCTTCTGCCATAATGGGGAGGCTTTCTACTGCCCAGCCTTAACTGCTTTAAGACATGCTGCCCTACGTTGGGTGGGCAGGCTACCACTAYAGATGCTGGAAAGAGACAGGTGCGCAAACTGTGTTACCTGTCTTAGAAGGGCAGATTTGTGCTTCAGAGGCAGAGGGAGTCCACTAGAGAATGAAGAAGGCAAAGGCTTAGGAGAGGTGAATCCCACCTAAAGGGTCTTGCCTTTTTTTTTGTTTTGGGTTGGAGTTTTTTTGTTTGTTTAAGATTTCATTTGTAATCTTACTAAAGCCCTCATCATTAAAATGTTTTTCTGTCTGGATTTCTGTTTCAGCAGTGCTTCATTTYACATTATCTTTTAATTGTACCTTTTGAAGAACTGCAGTGAATTGGGAGGTAAGAGATGAAAAATTGCTGATCAAATACCATCTCAAATGGTTGGATTGAGAGGTGTAGACAGAGTTCGAATACCTATTGATATTTATTTGAAAGCACATTTACTTTTCTATTTTATTTTTATATGTGAGATTGAAAAGAGGAAGATATACAAAACTGCAGAATCTGGGAATTTCAGAAATAGAAAAAAACCCTTTTTTTCTTATTATTCCTAAACTGTAAGGAAGATAGATGAGATCTGAATGATTTTCAAACTGATGTCACTCTGAAATTTCTCTGACCACCCAAATTGACAGCATRAAAACCTGCTTGTTGTGATGATTGCATGCTTGACTAGAAACACCATTTCAGTGGTAGAACTCCTCTCCTCTGGCTTCTATAGAGACAGAAAGCAAAAGACAGTCAGCATCCTTTGAGAGTAAATGGTTTTAAGAACTTCACCAAGTATGTGACAAGACATCTGTGGCCTAATTTTCAGCCCTGTCCTGTTACTAAGAGAATATAGTTATTGGGCCAAATTCATGCATCCAGAAGTCCCTGGCYATGTTCAGATCACATGAGGTGTGAATTTGACCCGTGGACTGTGGTGAGGCAAATGGCAGATGCTGAGGAAATGCAGAAAWGCAGATTGCCCTCACCTTTGCCCTGTCTGCATTTCAGGACTGACGGTGGCTCATCTGTGTAATTCAGAACACCTCAGGTCTGTTCTAGGTTCCACTGGCTTGTAGCATCCTCTAAGGTGGTTTTGTGCCACTGAGTGTTTCCAACACTATGAGTTCTGACCATAGGTCCTGCAGTGGGGTGAAGTAGAAAGAGATCCTTGGCTCTGCTGCCCTTGAGGTTCCCCTGGCTCCAAGGTTATTCCCCAGCCTCCATTAGGGCAGTTTTCCAGGATTTTTGCACTGCTGGACTCAGAGGTGTRTACTGCTTGTAAAGCCTCACCCTTGACACTGTTAAAAAGATGAAGGGATGTTAATTTGCCGCTGTGTTGCCAGGTCATGACAAGATTTCTGCTATGCCTGCTTTTGGCCTTGGCATTTGCAARGTACTTCTGTCCACTCTCTGTTGGTYGAATTTTGCCCAAAGATGACCTTARGTTTTGAAATATTGCCAAATATATATATATGTTGCTTGGAATAATTTAGGAAAAGCCTATGTCTATTAAACCTCTTAATCAAATGAGGGATCAGCAATATCAGTAATCAGTGACTACTAGTATGTTAGTGCAGTAATAATTAACAAAGTAGCAATTAGTGACATGTGGTARGAAGAAAACAGACAGATGCCGATTATGACACTGAACTCAGTGCTTGTGGATACCTGTACATGTAATGCACATGCATGTGCATATGACAGGATACATGCAGCTGCACACCCAGGTGTAACAGCCCTTACACACACAGTGACATGCATACATGGTACAGTTTCCAATCAAAACAAATAGAGCCCCAAAGTGACCATTTAAACTGTGAGCAAATGATGCTTCCAGCCTGTGGTCCCTGCTCTGAATACAAGCAGGTGAGGAATGGTGCTAAATGCTTTTGATGTTGCCAGCCCCCATTTGCCACCCAACTTTTTTCTCCTCCAAAACCTCTTAACAAACTTCAAAGGCCTCCTTACTTCTTGCCTTAATCCAGTGCACTGAGACCTCTAGTTCAAAGAACTTTCCTTAAACCCTCTTCTTAAACTGCAACCAAAACTTTTTCTTTCCTTTCCACAAAGTAGCAATTACAGCTCTGTTGCGTGGCAATTGGGCTTGGGCCGATCAGCTCCTGCTATTAATTAATCTCACAAAGGGGGCTCATTTCCTGGCATTCAAATTGACAAGAGAGCAGAGAACAGAAAGCCCTTTCAAAGCAGTTCCAGTTAACTGAGGGAAGAGGTATCAGAAGAAAGAGCCCCACAGTATTTGAGGTAGAGGGCACATTTGATACTACCTATGCTTGYTACTGAYTGAGTGATTTTGTTAAGGAGAGCTCTTTACTAATCTTTTACCTGCAAAAAGCTCAAGAGCAAGTAAATGCTGCACGATTATTGCTAAATTGTGGCAAAGAGGCTTCACAAGCCAGGCTTTCGGTTTCACTCTCCCAGTGCATCTTCTCCAACATTACACTTACTTAAAACAGAAAGTGTTCACTTTACTAACACAGAAAAGCTCTTGGAAGAAGAGGGAGGGGGGCAGAGGAGGTGGGGGGAGATGAAGAGGCAAGAAAGAAGAATAGCAGACAAGAGATTAAAGCTTTTTATTCAGTATCTCTTTCGTATTCAAATTGTGCTAAGGGCTCTGTGAAAGTTAGAAGCAAGCTTGTTCAGGAGGGCTTCTAAAGTGTGTACATGGATTTCATGGGAATAGAAAAGAAGCCACGGACTGGGTAATGAAAGAAAGATAAGATGTCCTATATAAAACAACTCAAGAGTGGTTCAATTACTTCAGCAAACCATCAAGCAAGCTTTGAAGATTTGAGGAAACACTGTTAAAATGTAACAAAAACCTCATGTTGCAGGTTTTGTACCATTACATGTTTGTGTACTGTGTGAATTACTTAAACTATATTCCCTCTGTGAATGTTGTTTACCTCTTTGGGGTTTTTATTATTATTTTTCTGGAAGAGCTATGTTTGTCTGGAAGAGTTATGGAAAATGAAACATTCATGTTTGATCTTTATATCTCTGTGAAAGGGAGTGTGCCGTAAAAAAAAAATAGCATCATTGTTTACAAAAATAAGCCTGGGAATTAAAGGCCTGTGGCTGACAGTTTCACACATTTCTCTTTGCAGTTAAAATAGCCCTCCTGACATRGGCTAAATTGTATAAGAAATAACCAACTCCTTTCACTCTGGGAAAGTTCTGAACTGAGAAATATACTTGCTATAAAAATAAATGCAGTTTAGAAAATGCCTATTTTTAATTGCAGCTCTTTCTTTCTCTCTGTCTCCTTCCCCTCCCCAGTTCTCTGAGTCTGAGACTTGACAAGTAACATCAAACATGGCCCAAGAACAAAGCCAAACAACCATGGCCTGCAGCATCCTTCAACCAGAAGWCATCTTTAGTCAAGCTTTGCCATCTAATTTGTAGTGTTTCTGTTCGTACTCTTCCAGCAGACGTCCTAAAACTCTTGTGTTACAAAGCTTTCCTGGTTTCTGTCTGTTAAGATTCAATGAGAGGTTTAGAATGATTTATCTCTTGTAGCAAATGTCCACCACCACTGCCCTGGTGGTCTGGCTTCAGAAACCTAGAGCTGAAACCACTATTTTATTCCCCCGGGTTTATATCATGGTTTTTTATTGTGTTTTGAATAGTATATCTGTAAAACTCCAACTTTAAAGTGCAACTCCATCCCCTTCTGTGCCAAGTGAACTGAAATAGTGCTAAATTTGCTTCATAGGTAAATGGGGTTTTTTTATTTAGTTGAGTCAAATAGATGGCAATGCTATATCACATCAAGAGAAAGACAAGGTATTTCTTGAATCTTAGCAAACAAAAACAATTTACAGGTCCTTTTCTCAAAATAGCAAAAAGGAATATCACCAACAAGACTGGCTGCTGAAAGGGACTRTGAGGAGAACTGACATATTGGTTGTTCAATAAACAAACAGGGAAAACTCGTGGATATACAGAGGCAAACACTAGTCAAACCTGGAACATCACTGAAAAGCAGTTTTATTTTTAAAAAGAGTTAACACAGAAATCAAAATCACATCCAAAACTTTTCCAAAWTTTTTGAATGAACCAAGGGGAAAAGGTGTTTGGTTTTTAAGCACCAAACCCCTAAAAACCTATAAGACAGAAGCGTTTCAGTTTAGGCATGCCAGAAAAGATCGTATTTTGACTGAACTGTAGCTCATGGTTAGGACACATTAATTTAACACCATAACCTCGTCTCCATCCCTAMAGGAAGTTCTGTCAGCTACAGGAAGAGGACAGTGAAGAAATTAAGGAAAAGGACAATTTCTATGTTGTAATGAACTTCCTTTCTTCCGTATTTCTTATGATGGTCATTAAAATATGCTGGTAAAATACAGATGCAGTTAGGATTGTTCTACTACTTTCTTTGTTCAGTTTCCCCTATTCCCAAGGAAATTTTATTTCCTTCTTTCTCTTATATATTACTATGTTTTCCTCTGTACTTTATTCATCAGTAACTTAGGTCCTAGCAAAATTGTAACAGTTCATCCTTAATAGAATATCTGTTTTATCATTCAGGTAATGACAGCATCTATCAAACCTATCAACTTCTTAGATTTCATATCACATGCATTTTATATACATTGACAGACATTAATCTTTTCCACTGTTTAGAGTTCTGCTCCACATGTTACCTTTTTCAATGAAGCAAYGTCTTGAGTGTACTTTCAGCATTGCAGCAAATAAGAAAACGACATCAAACTTTAGGCAAACTCAGACTTCAGGTGCAGTTGCATGCCACTTGTTTTGAATAACTTATAATATCTGTCTGTGCCTCTATTGCCTCCACTGAAGAATTGAGAGATAGTCTTTAGTTACACTTAGAAGAGAATTGAGTGCTCCCCTGGCTTCTAGTGTCTTTATATTCTCTTCTTCGTGTCCTGCTCCTTCTCTCTCTGTTCTTTTCCTTTACCTGACTAGTTTAGATTGCATGCTTGTTGAAGCATCACGCCTCTCATTTTAGGAGTTCTGTTAGCATGCATAGATAAACTCCAATCAGCTTGGATTCCCATGCATATACATACAGGTGGCACATAACTCCAGAATATACCTGTCTGCTTCCAAAGAATTGAAGTATGCAAATGCTCAGAAATCAAAAGTCCTCTGGAAACCCTCACCAGAAATGTGGCTTTCCTAGAGTTCCAGTAAAGTTTTTAATAAGTTTTCCATTCCCATTTATGTGAGTTACATTAGGTATCAAATATAGCGGATTTTTAAAAAAATAAAATACAAAAATCCTATATGGAAAGGACTCTTTGAGTTCTTTTGCATTAGACRTGCCAGAAAGAAAAGCATCTCTCAGTTTGTCTAAAATTCTTTCTGATTTATGGAAAAACTCCATTTTCAYAGGAAATAAATTAAAAGTCTCTTATTGACTGACCAACAAAGCAAAGGTCCTTCTCTCTTCCTAAAATGAGCAGTTCTTCATCAGCTTAATAAAATTGTCTGGGGCAATTTTACTGGTTCTGAACTTCATATAAAGACAAATACCATTCTTGAGAGACTATAAAGCATACCTTTAGATCAATAGAGCATAGGAAATCCTCCAGAGATACAGTCTTGTTTATGGTCAGAGAAGCCTTTTTGGGGGTGGAAAGGGAGAGTTTCACAGTATTCAGGCTCATTAGAGTAAGTATCAGCCTAGAGGAGCCCTAATTTCTTTGAGACTSCAAAAGAGATTCAATTGAAACCTAAGCCCTTTTTCAATTGTGGTACTGGAATAATAGATTCTATGGCAAGTATCTTGGAGACGGTGGAAACGGCTGCTCGTTTTTTTATGCATAGTTCACTGATTAACATCTGCCTGATTGAACCCTTATAAACTTGGAATGGACTGAAATTTTATTGAGTAGGCTTGCTGAAAGGTCTCTGAAATACATGTATACGATGCCTGTGGGCATATAGATGGGGAGATAGGTGGGACTTCATCAGACATCGTCCTATCTGAGGACTATMCACACAATTGACAGTAAAAGCCAGTCGGAGTCATGGTATCAGGTGGCAGGTGTCCCTCAGTTCATTTGCTATCTCTTGGACTTGGACAGMAAAACAGACTTCAGATATTACAGGAGCAATAAACCTGTGACATTTATCACTGAAGCTTTTCTGAGCTTTTACAGTGGGTAAATAAAATTTTAAACTTGGAAGGTCTGTATAAGTCTTCTTTGTGACAAGGAGGAGGGCAGAAATGGAGTGAAAGTTTTTAGAACAACATATTAAAAATTCTAGGAATTCAATTATACTTAAGGCTGAGTTACTTTGTTTAATGGTGTAACTGCTTGCCATGTTCTGCTTTATAGCCCTTTGAAAACAAACTCACTAATAGCACAGTATGGGATTCCACCATCTTTATTCAAACTGACTGGTGTCTTACTAAATTCCAGAGGATGACCATCAGTGAAGGGAGCAATAACTTGTAGAGTGTAAAAAGAGTTAGCCTCTGCTCCCCCTCCTGCTGAGGCCCCGTGGTTCATCATGTGAACCACTGAGGAAAGCTAAATGCAGGAAGTACCAGGACTTCACTCAGCAGGAGACTGAGTGCACACTGGGATGCTGGTAAAAAAAGCAAAGCAGGGTAAGTGGGTGTGTTTTAATACTTACCTTAAACTTGTTTCAGTTTGACTAAATAAAATCTTCCAGTTTGGATCAAATTAAYCACACCATGATATATTAATGAGGATAAAAACCACCCACAGAGGTCATCTGGCTCAGGAGAGATATCTGAAGAGTGAGAGAGCAGAGATGATGCATACAGAAAACCAGGCAATGCAGCTACATGAATGGGAGGGAAAATGTGAGTTAACTAAGAGCATCTGAGAAGTGAGGTTCTGACCTGGCTTGTTTTCTTGTTTTCACCCACTGTATAAATTCTGCATCATCATCACAATTGGACTAGAAATCTGGATTTTGATACCTGAGAATGTTATCAGTGTGTGGGAATGAGAGAAGCACCTATGCAGGATAAAAACATCATGGCATACAAAGTTCAACAGCCCTTAAAATGTCCCTATTTTTTGTGATGGAGAGGTCTAGGTTATGGGTGTATAGTGAAGTATACAGCACAAGCAGCGCTGCATATGTGTATGCTTCTGTTTACTCATGCAGCAAGATTTAACACTTTGTTTACCAGCACACAATGACTTTTGTCTCTTTACTACAATTTAAATAGCTTGTATATCTCAATTACTAAAATCATAACACCACATGTGTAGATGTTGAGCATGTGGGAAGGTGGTAGTATACTTGTCTTTCAAGGTATAGCCAATATATCCCTCTGAGAAATATTTGTAACGTGACCATAGAATTAGAGCTAAAGTACTTGCTAGATAATATATCTAACTGATATTAAAAAAGGGAAGTTCATGACTTAAATCTGAAACAAWACTTACACCTGATATCTGGGGGGGATTCTTCACAGATCTGGWCTGTAAATACTGATTTTCTAGGAAACAAAAAAGAAGATAAAACAGCTAGAGAGAAGGCACCCACATTACAAATATTWACAAAACCACAGAGAAAAATGCACTGATATCCACACAATTTTGAAGTTCCCTAGGCAAAAATGCTTTATTGCACATGGTGTAGGCAACTGATGCTGACAACTAAGACTGCTGAGATAGAAGTGTTCAATGTTTATAAAGGCACATTTATTGACCCTCTACTAGAAGTGTAGTAAATAAATCAAAGCAGGAACCTACAAGACCCTTAAAACAGGGAAAGCAAATGCTCTGACCCAGAGATTAAAGAGTTTGCACTACCTAATTGTTGTTGTGATGTTTTGTTTTATGCCTATATATTCCTAGGATTTACTGCTAGGGTTTTGTCTGGCTGTAAGGTATCAACCACAGACTGTGGGGTTGGGTCTTTGCCTTTCACACTTTGGCTTTACTGAGCTGAAACAAGGCAATAAGCTGGGCAGAAGTGATGACACCACTCATCTACTTAACTCCACTGAGGAAGAAGCACAAGGARTATGGGAGAAGCTGGTGTGGTCTGTGACACTGAATTCAACATCAGAGCTGTTTAAACATGTACAGTATTAAGAGTTCACTGTAGAAAAGCAAATTGCCTATGTAGCTGCTTAGGACTAGGTTACTCTGGTCTGGGGGATCTTTGTAAGTTCAGTGATAAAGTGATAGTGTAAATTTACTTGGTTTAGACCAGTTAGGATGGCAAAGTTACAGCACACAACAGATACTTAGGTTGTGGATGCCTGTACTTATCTCAGTTGAGAAAAGCTTGTTCTGGAAAAATCTGTAAAGGCATCATTGTTTGATTTTCCAGTCTCACAGGTACTGTTTGTACACAATGTTCAAGGGATTGAAAAGGAAAACACGGTTTGTAGCCAACAGAGAGTGTTTCTACTACTGCTGAGAAGCCTTCAATTTTTGTATTTAAASTCAGCAAAATAAGTTATCACTAAAGGTAATGATATGCAACAGTACTAAAAAAAAACCCAACAACAAAAACAGTCTAGGAGCAAACAAGCCTTACCAATAGTTTGTTGTAGAACTGCACAATAGACACTAGCATAAAATACTGAGAGGAGTACACTTAATTTAAAACTAACTAGACGCAATACTTGAAATAATTTAAAAAATATTTCTAGTTCAGCAGTCTGTATGTGGTCTCTGAGGTCATGTGCTGTAAAGACACTGGTCACAAATAATTAATGTGCTAGTAGTAGTAAAGAGATGCAGAGGAAAATATCTTAGAGAAAAATGGTTTCAGGTGTATTTTCCTTTCTATCTGTGTTATGCATTAGAAAATTCTGATAGACTGTCAACAATCTGAAAATATTTGAAATAAGTGGTGGTGGGTAAATTAAAAGTGAGAAACTCTTCTGTTAAAAGGTAAATACATCTATCACTGGATATGCCATTCTGTTTAAATTCTAGTCTTACTAAGAGTTCTACATACCACTGTTCATTATGTTTAGAATGGTAGAAAGAAATACAGCAGTGTGCAATGCACACATTTCTAAGGAACAGCAAGATATCCTCCTCAGCAAGGGGTTACAGCATAACATAAATCAACTTCAAACTCATAAAAGCACTAACTTACGTGTATTTAATTTCCATAGGCACATTTACTAGTATTAAAATTTTACAGTACTGTAATACTCCTACTGCCTCATCTTAAAGTATTAAAGTGATAGGAACTCTATTAATAAATACAGATCATTATTTTCCAAAAAACTGAGACTTTGAACCCCAGGTATTTTACATGAARAATCTTTAGTTGCAGCTCAGTACTCATTCCCAAGTCACAGACAAAACTAAAGCAAACAGGTATTGCTTACACACGTAATTTCAATGTTGCTCATTATGACTAAATATTTGTACCTTTTTTTTTCAGTAAAACAGAAAATCTGGGTGACATTGGTTCTGTCCTTGCAAATGGTTATTCTGAAACATACCCTTTCATGTTCTGAAAAAATATTTTTGTTCATATATTCTTTTCAGCATATTATTTTAAGTGCATATTTGAATTTTAAATTTTTTTCAGTGTTTCAGGCATTGGTTCTTCAATATTGTTGATCATCAAGTCKATTTTTCACAGAAATATCAGGTATTCTTGGAACTTAAACAAAATAGCTAAGTTTTCAGGGTTTCTCAATGACAGAATTAATAGTCTGGAGTTTGGCATCTTTCTTTTACTTTCCTTCTTTACTTTTTTCCTTCTTTTTTATTTTGCTGTTATCAATTCTATCTGATTGAATGACATTCAACTCTATCAAACCCCCATCAAATCCTCTGCTGAACACCCCAAATGTTCTTCACCTTTGTGCAACATGCACTTTTCCAGCTGTTCATTACTGTCTTCATGACTTTGTTTTGACAATAACACATAAAGTAAAGGGCACTTCAGGGGGGATGTTTGATATTAAACTATAGCAGCCATCAACTTAATACATTTTGGAATATTTYGATACCATTTGTTTATCTAATACATCACCGTGGGTGGGATTCAGCTCACCTAACTTCTAGTCATCTAGTCATGCCATGGTCTTCTGGAGACTAATAAGCACATTTAGATCATCAATCACTTAGCAAAATTCTACTTTGGGAGGAGATGAACCATRCCCAAAAACTTCCTATCCTACCCACACACTGATTATAAAGACTAAGGTGATTAACTCAGATACGGATGTCGGATTTGAAAACATCTACATTTCATCTCCRTGTCTCGTGGAGATATAAGAAATTCTAAAGCTCCTGTGTAGATATTTTGGGATTAGCATGTCTGGAGTGTGAAGTGGCGCTGACATAAAGAAGAAAAACAGCAGAACAATCTGAACAGTGRCACGACTCACAATTTTTGGGGGCATTTATTTGGCTAAAGTAATTTCAAGTGTTTTCTGAAATGTTGACATTTGTTCTTATGGATGAGAAGACCGTCTGTTACATTTGCATGTGGCAGTGCAAATGCACTGCTGCTTGACTGGGATTTGCCATTTTGAGTGCAAGAGAAGAGTAAGCAAGCAGGGATTCAGGAGCCTAGCTCTTCCTGGCAAGGCCAAGCTCCTCAAGGTGAGAGGCCACCCTTTGTGAAAGTTGGCACAAAGGTCCAAAGAGTCCATTCTTCACTGGTCTCCTGAACAACCAGCCTTAAGGCACAGAATATCATCTTCAGGTTCTTCTTGCAGGGCTGCCTACTCTGCAAACATCCTTTCAGATGATCTGCTGTAATGATAGCCTTCTGCACCTCTGGCCRCATCTTAACACTGTCAAAGTCCTCTTGCCACCCTCTCGCTCCTTGCTGTAGAAGAGATCTCTCTATTGGAATGGAAATTACGGCAAGGCAACTTCTGAGTGAAAATAAAATGCAAATATGCGATACTGTGAGCATTATCTAGTGAGTATACAAATAAGCATCACCATCTGTGATAGTTTTTTCGAACGTGATTTTTAGGATCTGTTTTATTTTTTGTTTTCAGTGAAGCACAAAAACTGAAAGTTGTAGGGAAATCTGGCCTGAAGTATTTGCCATTGGTATATACATTTCTTCGTTATAAACAACACTCACTTATACTTCATTTGAGCACTTTCCTCTTCCCRTTCAATTTGTCAAAGAAAGTCTGTTGATTGGAGGGAAAGGATGCTTACTGTGAGAACAAATTGGCATGGTATTTTGCAGATCAATATTTATTTTTCTTATTCAATGCATATTTTATTGTTAATTGGATGCTGGGCTGTTTCTGTTTGGAAATATGCAAATATTTCTGAACTTTTTACAGAGAAATAATAATAAAACCTAATTTTAAAAAATGCATTTCAGTATATGTAGAAAAACAAATCTAGTTTAGACTTTGGACAGATGGTCCGATTTGGTGCAGCTGAAAAATAGCACAATTAAAACCTAAATATTGTATGTTTCCACACTTCATGAGTCAGAGGTCAAACGTAGGCATTTATTTTTAATTTTGCCAGAAGATCTTGTCTAGTGCACCATATAGAGCAAAACTAAGGAAGATTAATGCTTATTCCTGGCTAAGTATGATTGGAACTTTCTGCTGGCATTTATACATAGGTTTAAATTCATTAAAAAATAACTATCTAATATTTGTTTTATATGACTGAATTAATTACATTTGTAAATGTTAACACTCAATGACAGGTCTACACAAATCACCTCATTAAAATACAAGTACACTATGTGCCTGAACTCTTAATTTTAACTAGTTTTCAGATAACATCAACATAACTGCTGATGTTAAAAACATTAACCTGTGCAGAAGTTTACTTGTTATTTCCTGTATATCCTTTGTTAGTAACAATTATTAAAGAAACAAAGAAACGGAGACAACAAGCTGCTGGACTTTGAATGACAGCTATCAGCAGTAGAAGAATGTGAAGATACAGTTTGGTAAATTATTTTTCTTGTCCTAATTGAGAAAAGAATGAATACAGCATGCAGAAACATGAAGGTTTTCAAGAATGCAAAAGTTATCAGGGAAAAATATGAATATGTTTCTGTTCACTCTTTTATGATCTTTAGACCAAAGAAAGATAATCTAAAGCCGGATTTACTTACTATGACATTTTGGTGGTAACACTTTATATGAGATGCCCTCTTTACAAACTTGCAGGTGATTCCTAGTTTGGTACTTTGCTGCGTTCCTAAGCTGTGTTTCTGTCTCACATTGTGGCAAGTATAAACTACTGTAAATTTGTTTGTTTGGTTTGTTTTCTCCTCATTTTTCCATCAAAGCAAAAAGAAAAAAAAAATCCCACCTCTCCTTAAATCCCACTGATGTTTCCAACTTTATCAGTTTCTGATTATCCTAGAAGATTTTCAGATGAGAAACTGTTTTCTCTGAGTATGTTAGTCTTTTTTCCAGAAAAAAAAAAATGCAGTCAATTCTAAGAGTACCTTCTGTGTCTCCTGAGGTTTGGTAAAAGTATCAATTAGCCCTCTTTCTCCATGTGACTGATATTTACCAGTTAGGAAGGTGATCACATGCTCTGACTAAATACGTATGCCACAGAAGAAAAGCAGGATATTTAGGTTTGCAGAGGGAGAACAGTAAGACTCAGATTCAAAATTATTACCCAAGCCCTCCTTCTTAAAGAAAATGCCTAGGGAATTGTAATGCCCAAGAGGTACATGCAAACAAATTTYCATTGCTAATTCCTGCTCCAAAGACAACCACTTTTTTATTGCTTGACACTCAAAATACCTAACTTGAAACTTTGAAAATGCTGAGCTGCTTTGGGGCTTCAGACTTTATGGTACTGTTATTTCTAACCTTATACTTGGATTTTACAATCTAGGTACTTTGCATCGTGTCCTCTGATAATACTAAACAAATACATTTTAAATGATATGTGTGAAGTGTGATGTAGAGAAAACAGTTATAGTTCATTATTACTCTCTCACAGCTCTGCTTTAAAGCTAAATAGGTCAGTGTAGACTACCCTAGACAATGTGCTAATTTAGATTCTACCTACATATCTACCAAACTGCTTAAAATTTGCAGTATGCTTGCTTGTTTTATTTATAAAATTTTCSTGTCTAAGGGAATCTCTTTGATCATCTGGAAAAATGGAATAAAAGATTCAAAAAAATGATTTGTGGACACAAAATTTTCAAAGAATCACTGTGTCATTAATTTACATAAAATTTCAGTTTCATTTAGAAAAAAAATGACAAATCAATGCTGAAAGCATGTTTGGTTAAACTATTCATAACCTTCTGAGATAGATGCAAAGATCAAAACTGGTGTGCTGCAATTAAAAAAATTCCAGACATATTCGTAGTAGGGCAAAGATGCAAAGTTGTTGTCATATATCGTTTATTTTAAACTGTAATATCTGGCATTATTATTTATATCATTCTTACACACTCCAACAAATCTTTGTTTAGATACACTTTTGTTTCTGAAGCCAAAAATGTGAACCGGCATTTTGCAATGGTCCACGGAAAGCAGACAAAATCTTTGATGCATCTGACTSTGAAAAARACTGCGTGCCATGCATGATTTTCAYGAAAGAATATGAGTGATCAGTTTGAAAAGTCTTGTGTCCCAAACAAATATTGGGAACTCTAGAAATATTCAATAGGCTCCTATTGTTTAGAATCAATCCTGAATGCTTTCAGGTATTACATAGAATCCTGGATGCTAAGTCTGTTCAGAAATGTTTGGAGAGGCAAAATTAAAAAAAAAAAAAAAC
>NW_026623343.1:486449-497453 GCF_030028575.1 Malurus melanocephalus
CAAACAAACAAAAAAATCAAAACACATCACAAGCCCAACGACAAAACTTGTCAAATGTATATCTGCAGAGAGAAAAAAAATCACACCCTTTGCATATTGTAATGTTGGCAACATATCCCTACTTCCTAACTATTTAATGACCTCAAAAGAAAAAGAATTCAATTCGCTTTCCTGTATTGCCATGTGTTAGTTAATGTACAGTATTGCTTTCAGAACAGGCTCTTTATACTAGCTTATTGGTTTTCCCAGATTACAGCCAAAGGGATATATACGAGAGAAATAACCTTTCATGAAGCATTGTGGCATTTTCAGTTAATACTAAGTTAAGAAGTTAAAAAGAGATACACAAATTTAAAGATATTTTTCTATTTATGCAGAATTATTTTGATCCATTTTGAAGCTGAAATACTTTTTAGTTTATCTCAGTCAGKTAATTCATGCCTATTATGCTAATTTTCCCTTCTGAGTACTTATTTACATTTRGACCACTAGGGCACATAAACCAGATTTGTGATTGTTTTCCTTTAAGAGATAGTTTCTTACAGCTTTACTGCACATGTTTTCATACTGAATTGACTGTAAGAAATCAAAGAAATCTGAAGAGTTTGRTTTGTTCAAAAGAAGTGAAGAGTTGTTGACTGATATCCAAAAAATAATCTGCATTTTTGGGGCACGTTTTGTAATCAACTCTGTGGAGTAGAGCAATGGCTTCAAGTGGTGACATGTAAGACATGTCTCATTAGGTTCATGAGATTAMCTAATATCAAGTAAAACTCTTTAGTCTTTTTAAAGTGCTATAGACATGTTAAAGAATTAATTAATTTCCTCAGAACCTTGTAGGACTTCTCTGCCTTTCATTCCCCACTTTCCTTAAACAAAAGCTGCATCACCAGTGTTGAAAAGATTGATTTTCGTGTGACAGAGCTATCACAGAAGTGCTCACCCCTTCTCAGCCATTTCTAAAAAAATGTGAAAACCTCACACCATTGTCTGGTAGCAATATAAGAAGGTGGCCACTGCGTGAGGTGAGCATGTAGACAGAGGAGTCCAACACAAGATTTTTGCTTGCTTGGTCTGTTCTTTAACAGTGCTGCCTGTGCTGGTCATAGTGTAGATGKCTTTCTGGGCATGCTTTCTGACTGGCAGACCTAACACATCTCCGGACTGTCAATATGGATGAAATGTGTGAAATACAGAGAGAAAGCCTGTATCATGTCTTCCCAAGAGTGTTTTCCCAACCCCCAAAAATTTGCAGTTTAAACAAATCYCGGAGTCACAAGTGGGTCTTTTCAATTGCCAATAACATCATTTCTTTAAATTATGTTTTGTCTTTCACCTGAAAGGATCCTACAGGACCTGCAAAATTAAAAATTCTGTCACTGGCCAAATCTGGGCCTGTCAGCACTGGTAGCACCTCTTTYAAAACTGCTGCAGAGCGGCTGTGAGAGAGGACTGAGAAACTGTGAGAGAGACAACCCCACAGGCACCAAGGGGAGTGAAGAAGGAGAGGGGGGACTCCTTCACGTGCTGGAGCAGAGGTTCGCTTGCAGCCCATAGAGCAGATATCCTGCAGGCTGTGGAGGACCCCATGCCAGAGCAGATGGATGTGACCTGAGGGAAGATGCAGACTGTGGAGAGAAGCMCATGCAGCAGCGATTTTTCTGACAGAAATGTGACCCCAAGAGTAACCCGCATTGCAGCAGTSTGTTCCTGAAGGACAGCACCCTGTGGAAAGGACTCACACTGTAGCAGTTCCTCAGGACCTGCAGCCCACAGGAATGACCCATGTTGGAGAAGTCTGCAAAGGACTGTCTCCCATGAGAGAGATCCCATACTGGAGCAGGAGAAGAGAGCGAGGAATAGCGAACAGCAGACACAAAACATTACTAATTGATCRCAGCCCTTCTACACCCTTCTGCTCCACTCAGGGTAAGGAGGAGGTAGAAGAGTTGAGAGTGAAGTTGAGCCTGGGAAGAAGGGAGTTACTGACAAGCAAACTCCCTGTCTTTATCTTGACCTATGTGCTTTGTGTAGTGTTTCCTCCCCTTGTCATGCATGGGGGATGATATACTGGCTTGATGAGCACCTGCTTTTTAGTCAAGGTCAATCAATCAATCACAAGCCTCCTCCTTTCCTTCATTGTCTCCATGTTAAGTAACAGGTGTTTTCTAGGTGGTGTTACAGAAACAGGGAATAAATTGTTTGCAAAACTTTATGGATACATTATCCAAGTTGTTTATGTGGGACAGACTCAATGGGGGTTTACATATACGGCATTTTAATGGAGAGGRGTGAGGAGGAGATGTTTTCTGCAGACTCTTTGAGCTTGAAGATCCTTGGCTCTGGAGCAGGATGACAGAAACTATTATTTAAAATTCAAGTAATCACGGATGAGAAATGAAATGTTAGTGGACATTGTTTCTTCCACACTTGCTTGAAAAATATGGCAGGATGGGGTTTCTGCCTGGAGTTCAGCTCCTGGCTTGTGTCTATCTGGAATGATGCGCAGAGCTTTTATGTGACCATTGACCTCCTGCCTCTAGAAAATCACAGATCAAACTTTAGATTCATGTTTTAAATGAGTTAAAGATGAAAAGTACTGCATGAGACTTGTGGTAGATACAGAAGAAGACTAAACTTTGTGCAGATCTGTCGCTTGCTCCCTGGGAGAGACCCCATCTAACCAAGACACACAAGAGTAATGATCAATATGTTTCTGCATTACCCCAAATATAAAATATCATAGGGCCAGAGAATGMGAGAATAAGATGGAACTTATTTTCTAGCCTAATAGTGAGTATCCATGGCTAGGAGACTTTTTGAGATTCTGGCCTTTGACTTAGAAATGTTAATATACTCCATGGGTTAATACAGATGGTAATTGGAGGAAAGCAGAAGCAGCCCAGTAACCATAATCATCTATTTGTTTGAGCTTAAGGATGACCAAAAGACCTCTTTTTCATTTGTGCTCCAGCTGAGGCCAGMAGTCTGTGCTTCAGGGTTTGTCCCACTTGTCATGAACATTCCATCATATTTCCTGTATCCAGCCCTGGTTTGCAGGCTGCCACATGTGAGGGCTCACTGAGTGAGTGAATCCAGCTAAGTCCAGCAATTATCCCTAGTATCACAGCAGGCTTTATGTAAGAGGGGCATGGACGAGATAAACCCAACACAAACTATTTAAAGGTGCTCTACAGAACATTATCATACTGTAGAAGTGATCTAGCACTGACAGTATAAATTATTACATGTCAAAATTGTTCTACTTTGTTGCCAGTTCTTTTGGGGAGATATTAGGAAGATGTTCTTTCCTGGAAGAAGTACAGCTTGAAATCTTACTGCAACCATAAATTTATTTTCTACATGGCTGAGAATCTTTACTGAGGAAGGCAGCTTAAATCAGTATCTCTTCCTGTAAGTCATGATCAAGCCATACTCTTACTCCGTGAAGAGGCAATTTGTCAGAAAAAAATATGTGAATAACACATATGAACTTTATTTTCCAAACATTCCTCATATTCTTTAAATGTTCAAACCTGAAATAAACACCATGGTACCACTTTTCAGTTTGCTACTTCAAGGAACAGCCCTAATTGCTGTGACAAAATACCACATCAGAAAGCATAAGATTTGTTAAGGAAAAAACATAAATTCCCATTTTATTGTCTCTTCTGATAGCAAATCTAATAGAAGTCCTGGAGAAATTCTTAAAGCACCTAAATTTTATGTGTGCTCCAATAGCTTTTCTCTTCCCCCAGGGAGAAAAAACTACCTCAGTAAGAGATAGTTGTGGGTCTTGAGACTTATTGTTAGTTCAAATATAAATCACCTTTTTTTATATGAGATGAGAAATCAAGTTCCAGTCATTTTTATACGTGAAGGTTTGAATTTGATAAGTGCACAAACCAGAGTCCAAGGGTATTTTATAAACTTTTACATTAATAAGTTGAATAAATTGCTTTATACTTCTAAACCAGTAGAGAATTTTGATATATCAAATACATATCTATCCTTCTTTTTCATCCCATCATTGCTTTTCTTCCTGAGTRTTATGGTTTCTGTTGTCTTCAGTACACCAGTATTTGTTGGTGTGCTCAAATTAAAAGTATTTTGGTAAGTGTATATTTTTCAATAAGCAAGTTTAATCACCTCACATGTTTTTATCTGCAGCTCACAAAATACCTGTGGCAGGTTGATCTGTACATAGTTCTGCTGGAAAGTTGAACATGAGCCAGCAGTGTCCTGTCAGCCAGGAGGGCCAACCCTGTCCTGGGGGGCATCAGGCACAGCATCRCCAGCCGGGCAAGGGAGGGGATTGTCCYGCKCTGCTCTGACCTGGGGCAGCCTCACCTCCAGGGCTGGGGGCAGTTTTGGGTGCCACAATATAAAAAAAGAGATAAAGCTGTTGGAGAGTGTCCAACGAAGGGATACTAAGGTGATGAAGAGTCTGAAGAGAAGCCATATGAGGAGTGTTTGAGGTCACTTTGTCTGTTCACCCTGGAGGAGASTGAGGGGAGAACTCATTGCAGTCTAYAACTTCCTTATGAAGGGAAGAGGAGGTAAAAACACTGATCCCCTCTCTCTGATGACGAGTGACAGGACTCAAGGGAATGGCAGGAAGCTGTGTCAGGGCAGATTAAGGTTTATGTTAGGAAAAARTTCTTCACCAGAGGGTTTTTGAGCACTGGAACAGGCTCCCCAGGGAAGTGGTCACGGCACCAAGACTGACAGAGTTCAAGCAGTCTTTGGACAATGCTCTCAGCACACCGTGTGGCTCTTGGGGATAGTTCTGTACAGGGCCAAGGGCTGGACTCAGTTATGCTTGTGATTCCCTTCCCACTCCGAATAGTCTATGATTCTATGATTGTACTCATTTAAAGGTTAGGGAACATGTCCTCACTTAGTAATACAGATTATGCTAAAATGAAGATGAATCTTTGTCTTTTTTTTTTTTTTTGTTGGTTTGTTTTTTTTTTTGTTTGGTTTTTTTTTTTTTCTATTTCTACCTTATTTCAGGAACAAAGCAGAATATTCTTCACTTTCCCTTTCCTGGATCCTTAATCTGGATATATTTGATTTGTGTCAAAGCATTGGATATCATCATGGCTATGGAATGGTCCCATGGCCATTGCAGATAGTATCAGAATCAGGCTGCTGTCACTGTGGAAGGCAGTCTGGATCAGACTAGCAGACCCAAATTTTCTCAGTTCGCCAGTCCTTCTCTTCTCCTTCTGTGCATATGACTCTTCTTTTTCCTTGCTCCTTCTGGTGGCAATTTCACTCCAGCCTCAGACCAGCTCCTCATGCTTATGTTATCATAACTTACCAACACTACCAAAAAGCTCAGAAGCAACTCAGGCAAACACAGCAATCTATTTTATTTATCCTGAAATGGACAATGGTTGGAGATGAAGAAGGTACCTTCTCAATGCTGCAGGCACAGAGCTGTACTCCGAAGCAGGAGGTACACCCAGGAGTGAGCACAGCTCTGTATTCCCTTTGGGTCCTACAAAGTCTGACTGCAGTAGGAGCACATCTGCACCTCCCAAGGTAAGGAGCCTTTCCTGTCAGACAGTATTCTTGTGACTCAACTGTGCAGAGCAAGAATCCACTGTTCTCTCCTGCTTTTACATGGTGCCAGGGCAGAGGCTGACAAGTACCATTGCACGGTTCATGGGTTCATGTCACAGTGCTTGCAGAGGGCACTACAAAAACGCAGTCAGAACAGGGATAATGGGGCCCTTGGGCTCCCACAAAATGACCCATCCCACAACTGGGATCCTTTTCCTCCACAGTGTGTGTGGCTTTTAGCTGATGAAGGAAAGGCAACCAGGCCGTTGAGTGGCCAAAGAGAAAACAACCGTGGGAAGTTCTCCTTGTCAGTGTCCTTTGCATTTTATTTCTGGAAGAGGCTTGATTGACTTGACAGTCTGCCACAGCCATGGCTGATGCTTGAATACATCCCTCTGTGTTTGTCTGTTCTTCCAAGTTATAATCTGACATTTCTGTATGAGGATGTACAGGTGGATGTGGGATAAACCTTCTCAAAATGTGCAGCTCTACATTCCTCTTCTACCAATCTTCCTCTATTTCTCTTGAAGGGTGAAAAACAAGTAAAAATAAAAGAAAATAAATTATTTTTGTCTCAGGTGACTAAATTTTCTGACATTCCCAAGTCAAGATAAAGTGGCTACCTGAGTGTGATTTACTTCCCCCATGCAGCCAGTGACCTCAGCCCTGACCCGCAAAGACCACCCTGCACAAAAGCAAAAATATAATCATACTTCCATGCTGTTTTGGTCACAGACTCTTTCAGAGGCTGTCACCTGTGTAGACATGTGCTTATTTTGACATTATATTTTTGTGATCTTGTCTCCTGTGTAGTTGGAAGAAGAAAAAAATGTAAAAAAATAGAAGAAGTTTCAGTTCAGTTTATTCAACTGCCACAACAAAGTGCCTTGAAAAGCTTATCATAGCTCTAAGGTTTCCTATGAATCCTGTGTTGTCAGTAACCTTACTTCTAGACTTTGAGATATGGAATAAAAGACATGAATTGTGAACTTAAGGYGTTGTAAACAAGTGATAAACAGTTTAAATGAACGGAGTAAAGATGGCACACAGATTCTGCTCTTTTCAAATGTGGAAAATATTGCGGCCCAAGCTAGATCTGCCAGTCAGTGGCTCTAAGTCACCTGGTAAAACTACAGCCTAAATATACCTGCAGCTGGGACACTTTTGTTATGACCTTGTTAAATCTTATTATTCATAAATTGAATGTTTAAAATGTTCAGGTGCACATTGGGCTTTGGGTCTCTCTTCTGCAATTAAAGACATAAATAAGTAAAGGACTTACAAAAGTTCTTTAGAAGCTACTACATTTCTACATATTTTTCATTTTCAGGTCATTGCAAGATGTAATTTACACCAATTAGCTTTAGCAGTTCTGGAACAACAGGGCAGACTGACATCAGCTGCAGTAATACATGGCTGGAGATAGATAACAATCTCTCTGCAAATAATAAAACCAACTAATATCAAGACAAATATTAAATTTTACTGAATTATTTATTTTCTTTAGAAAGTAGACTTTTACAGGAAAAGGTTCAGCAAACTTGTTTTCAATCCTTGTTACAAAAGATTCCAGACAATTCTTCATCCAAAGCCAGATACCCACCTAATCACAAACTAAAAATACTGAATAAATTCACTGGTAGGCTGAGCTTGGGTTTTACCACTTCAAAAAAAAAAAAAAAATCTCTTTTGTGGAAGAAAATCTCTTCCAATAGGATTTTCACTCTAAAAACTGAGGTATCTATCTCCAAACTGAGCAGAAGATGTGTGTGTGGGAATTGTTTCCTAGGTGAGGGAACAGCTGCCAAGCAGATGAATACAACTTAGCAGATAGAACATTTTAGAAGGTGATTGAATGTAGAGTTTTATCTGCACACAAACAGCTGAAACACAGGTGAGTTGATTGGCTGAAAGCCATTGCTATTACTTGGCCATACTAGACCTGTTACAGTATGTAAAACAATTTTGGCAGCTCCAAATTAGTTCCTAGCGGAAAATGTTGCATTACAGGAACTACTGGTGATGTTGCTCTGTTGACACCATGCTACTTCTTGGCAGTCACTTCAGAGAGATGAAAGATGGAAGAAGGAAGGTAAATTCAATACGTTGGYTTTATTTTTATTTATTAATTTTTAATCAAAAGGTGCTTTATCCTCCTAGTCAATGCTGAGAAAATCTGAAATAGGCACCTGGAAAATTGTGGTGACCTGACATGTTTCATAAGCTCACCTCTGAACTGACCATTGACTACAGATTTCATACTGTCCTCACAGCCATCCTTTGATACACATTCTGTGCCTGCCAAATTAATGAGTATTCTTATTTTTTATTCCCATATAATCTCTACTGCAACTCTTYCTTGTTAACATGCAAAATGACTAATTTTCAATGATACCTTAGTATACAAAGATCGTAATGACACATATTTTAACTTATAACTTTATGMTGTAATTTCAAAATCATTGCTTTGCTTGCTGTTCTTTCATAGCTCTTGTATTATTTGTACTATTATTGTGAAAGACTGACAATTTTCTGCTGAACATAATTATTAGTTAATGTTCATACACTATATAAATGAAAACATTTGGTCCTACAGATTCTTATATAAAGTGTTTTCATCACTGTAGTAAGTTTTTATGTTTTGTGATTCAATTAGAGACTCATTTTGTTAAGAAGGAAGCTGATGGTGACAAACAGTAAAGAGTTAAAGTAGCCCCAGAAACCAAAGAAAAAAATGCCAAACATTTCAGCTTTGAAGCAAATTGGAAAACATAGCAGACACACTATCTCATGATGCTCAAGCAGATTGGATCTATCACCTATGAGTGATACTAAGAAAAATCTGTTTCTCTATTGACTAATTTTCTGCACCATGACTATTCAAAACTGTACCTTCAAACCCACACTATTCCTCTTCAATCTGGGACATCAAACTCATTTGAGAGAGAGAGAAATTAATTCCATTTTTATATTAGGCACATGGACTTTGAAACCAATATGCTTAATATTCTATTTGTATTGATGTTAAAGTTAGGATAAAATATTTTATTTGTGATTAAAATTAAGTTATTTTCAATATGAATTTGCTGAGTAGTGTTGTTACTCTTAGTAAAAGGCAACAAGGAAAAGAATTCCATTGTGTGACAACCACATTTCTAGCCTTTTCATTTTCTTCCCTCATTTTCCATTTTCCAAGTTCTCTACTTCTTTTTTGGGCTTATATGTCTCTCTTTCACTTCTTTAGCACTTCCCAAAAAATTTCCATATTTTTCTACTTCCTAATCACTTACCTAACAATGAAAGTCTTGTTTATATTGTCAGTGTAAATACAGTAGAGAGGGTTCATTTTGTCTAACTTTACATAAGTTGGTGTAAAGAAGTATATATGAYTATGATGGTCCCTTTCTACTCAGCAAATCCCATTATAATCAATGGACAGAATCAGGCACTTTTAGGAAATTACAGGTAAGTTCAGTTGCCTGAACATAGATGCCTGTTGCCAGACTGATTGAAATACTGAGACCTTCATCCTTCTGTAGGCAGAGACCGTGAAAAGCTATGCTTAGGCATCTGAATAGCCCAGTTCAGTTCATCCTACAATAAATACCCAAAATAAGGGAAGTACATTGTGCCCCAGGTATTCCACACAATTGTCTGTGCATGAGTTAGTTGCTTAGGACACTTTTACAGCCCACTTTAAACTAAACAAATCCATTCAGAACACYATGGGGAGCTAGCCATCTCATCCTCAAGTGGGCACGTGTACTTGGTCAGCCAAATCACTCCAGCAACTCTTTGGGATGAAWTAACTAGACTGAAGATAACTATAATCTGACTTCGAATTTCTTTATTTAGGAATTTGAAATTGCTCATTTGCAATAYAGAGGACTTGTCCAGCATCACACTTAACTGAATCCCATCCTTGGCTTTAAATGATTTCAGCTGGGTGAAATAAATCATGCCCTACTCCGTTGYGAGCAGCAATGGAGTCCACAGAGATGATAAAAGGTTGAGATATTCACATCTTTCAGAATCAGTCTTCTCCAGACTGGGAAGAAAACATTGCATCAATAACATTTGGTTCAATAAAGGAATTTGTCTTYAAAATCATAGAATCAGAGAAAGGTTTGGTTTGGAAGGGACAGTAAAGATCATCTAGTTCCATATCCCCTCCACCAAAAGCAGGGATGTTTTGCTGTTTCTTATGAAATGACAGCAGATTTGAAGGTATTTGGACTCAGTTTATGTATCATACACAAGGGCTTCAGAGGTCCAGGCGTGACTGACAAGAGGGAGCTTTGCCTGCAACTAGCACTGTGCTCCCATTTTATGATTGTCTAGATAAGTCTGAAGAAGGTGTGGAATCACTGAAATTTAGAGGTGGAAAGAAGTTAAGGGGTTATCTGGTTCACCTTAAAGTTTTCCTTGGACATTCCTAATTTGTGTTTATCTAGCTTGACATAAAAATCTCTAAAGGGAGGGATTATTGAAATTTCATGGACAGCCTTCTCTAGGACTTTTTCAGAATAATAATCTTTTCCCTAAAATCTAGACTTGTTTCTTTTTAAACTAAGCCTTTTTTTTTCTCTACTTTTTTTTCCCCACAATAAGGAAGAACTGAGTACCATCTTTATAACCATCTTTTATGTGCTAGAGTATGGCTATATGTTCTGTCTCTTTTATTTTTTTTTTTTTCTAGACTAAATTAATTCTCTCAACCTTTTCACACAGGTCATGTCTGCTAAACCTTATCTCATTTTTCATGCTCTCTTCCGGGTTTCTCCCATTTGTCTTTCTTAAAGTGTGATGTTCAAGAGCAGACACTGAGCAGAGCTCCAGCCTCACCAGGGTAGACTGGACAGAATTATGTTCTGTATTTCATGTGTAACAACCCTGCTAATCCCCCCCAAAAGGAGAATATTTGGGGTAAGAGAATTGTTATCAATTTAATTTTCAACTCACTATGAGCCCCACATTTCTGTCCTACTTCTGGCAGTCATTCCTCACATTATAAACGCACATAAAATTTTAGATTAAAAAGAAAAAAGTACTTCCAAATCTCCAGACTTCAACTGATTTCAGAAATGAGTGGGCAGACATCCCCACGGGGTGTAAAATTTACAAGTTTTCATTAGAAAAAGTTTTTCATTTTTTAGTAAGAAGAAGAAGGGACCAAAGATCAAAAGACAAATTCCACTCACTACAACCTATTTTTCATCATGTAAAWTTTTTTAGCATGCTAAACTACTTTCAGACTTATAATTAGTTCTGGAAAGAAAAGATGGGACAGAATGGGATCATTTGACCACCTTAGGGACAACATGTTTAAAGAATTGCTGTGGAGCATCCATTAAGAGACTAAAAATGGTGTCTTCCACTTCACACTGTTTTTCATTATTTTGGTTATGGAACAAAATTTCAGCACACTATTCC
>NW_026623343.1:497604-509025 GCF_030028575.1 Malurus melanocephalus
AAACCACTGAGTTCTGAATATGGACTTAATTTCTAGACTTGCCCTTATTTTTCAGAATTCTGCATGTCTTGCTATTAAAGAACACTCTTAAGTTTCATTAGATATCCTATGTGCACCAAAGTCAATGACTTTTTCAATTGACTTGAGGAGAGATAAGATTTGACTTTCTGATCCACAGCCTTGAGGCAGAACAAGGTTTTTTTTCCATTACAGGAACTTTACCAGAATTATAATGGTCACTGCCTTTCCATCATGCTGACAGTTTCCTAAAGCCTGTGAATCCCTCTCTCTTTCCATTCTTTTTCCTAAAGCCTGTGAATCCCTCTCTCTTTCCATTCTTTCTCTCTTCTATCTTCTCGCTCTCAGCATCCTTTCTCCTTCCAACAGTCATCTTCTCAGAATAAAAGGACAAGGTTAGACAGCTTTTGAAAACAAAAGAAAAAACTGGTGAAAGGAAAGGTGGGGGAGAGCTGTGGTAAGTATTTTCCTGCATTAACACCACACCCTTAGTGTGCAGCATGCAGTCAATAAGTGGATATTTGGGCTTTGATTTTGAAGCCCCTATCCTCTGAGACATCTAGATCAACTTAAATCAACAAAAGATTRCTTTGAAACAGCAGAATTCTTCTGTTCCAGGTTGGAATGAAAAGCCAGGCAGGGACTTCTAAGGTGTGATTTTGTACTGGCATTTTACAATTATGTTGTGGCCCATTTTTCCAATAGTTGAATACTTCAAATTTCTCTCAAGTTGTGGATTTATCTTGAYTATTTGAAATACAGAGGACAAAGCTGAAATGGAGGAGCAAGGACCTTTCCAGGCTTGACTGGTGCAGAATTCAAGGAAYGGTGGGAAGCACAGCACAGATCCGTTGTCTCTCTGAGTTACTCCTCTGTGTTTTTAACCAGAAGGACCAGTCTCATGCCAGTGCTCCAAAGCTACTTCCACTGCCAGAATTAGCAGGTAGGCTGCCTCTTCTCCTGAATAGTCTGCAACACTAGCAGCTATTAAAAGAAATATGGAAATTAGCAGTTAAAGTCAATGAAGTTGGTAGCTCCTACTTACCAAGTTGGTGCCTCAGTGATCAGCTCTAACGAGGAAAAGCTGTACTCAACTCCTTATCAACAGCTTCAGACTTGGCAGAGCTGGATTTTGAAGTGAAACCAAAAATCATGAGAAAAGTGACACATAGTTTAGTGTGACTTTTCTTGTACTTTAACCCGAATAGGGCTGAAAATAAGTTGATGATTCAGTCATATTGTGGTCCTCTTACTTCTTTTCCAATGCTGCTTTTCCAGTATAAAACACTGACAGGCTAGAGCCTAATACCAAGCTGCATTTAAAAATTGTTTCCTTGTATGTGTGTTTGTGCATGAGGGTTCGCATGAATTTATTGTCATTCCATCATTCACAGTGACAGGCATTGTAACTTGCTGTCATGCCATGGCACCTTACAATGATGTGAACTTTAATTTTTTATTAAGATGGTAAGTTACAGTCAGTTAAAGATAAATGCCTTAGCTTAGTCAGAAATGGAATAAARGCTGGCATGCCTGCAGTACTAACAGGTTAGCAGGCTTGATTACAGCCCTTTGGGGTAATTCTCCACTGCCACTGATACAGGGTCACTGGTGGAAGTGCTCCAGTCTCTCCTTTTACTTCATCTAAAGCGATACTAAAGATATTAAGAATCAAGAATAAAAAATAAATTTTAAAGTAGGAATTCAATCCAGATTAATGCAGGTGTTTCAAATTTAGACATGCAGATCTGCTCTAGTCATGTGTGTCTGTCTTTTATAATGTGTTTCTGAATTACTATTGAAGAATAATGTATTATAATTACAATGATGCATAATAATTTTGGTGTAAAATGCATTGAGAGCATTGCACACTGGAAATGCTTATTTTTCTCTGTTCAGTATAAAAGGAAACCTATGTTGAACTAATTCAGCCTTAAATGTCTCACCGTCAGCAAGCTAAGTAGATGAGTGCATTTTCACATGTCTTAATAGAAGAATGCTCATTTTTTCTCCATTTTTTTTTCTCCATGCCTCAAGCCCTTCACAGTCCTTTACATTTAGCTGTTACTAAGCAGATAACCTAGGGTGGAAAACAGATCCTTGGACCCCAGACATTCTCTAAAGAAAAATATAATCATACATAAAAAAATTTATTTACTCAATTTTTRTTGCAACCTAATATTTTTTGTTTTGTTTCCTGTTTAAAAATCTCTTGGTCTTTCTATTTCTATTGTTCTTTACATTAGAAATATGTTAGAAATGGGGTATGTAACTATTTCTTTACAAATGGTCCTCATAAAAAAATTCTAAAAAACACACGTTCCTAACTGAAATGCAAACTCAGCATTACTTAGGACAACAGCACCAGCAGTAAATGAAAGCATGTGAAGCAGAGGAGGGGAAAAAAAAAAGAAAAAAGAAAAAAGAAAAAAATAAACCAACCGAGAAACCAACTCCCTTTACTATAAATCAACCTCAGATTCAATATGAATCATCAAATTTAATATTGCCATGATCAGTATTCATGGAAAATAAATGATGCCAAATATGCTTTAAGAAAAAAGAAATCTGTTTAAATGGTATTAATGGTAAGGCATACTACAGCAAGGTGAACAACACTGATAATATTAAATTAACCCAAGAGGCTCCCTAATCAGGATCCCTATGCAGAAATCTGCTTGCCAACTGTCGTTCTTTTTCCCATTGGTTTAGTTAAGGGTTGAAGTTCTTCTTGAAGTTTCTTTTTTAATCATTAGATCCCGACCTTACAGTTTTCTCTGACTACTTTCCTTCAGGCTGTCTTTGCTCCTGTCAATTTAGGATTTCCAGGGAATTATTCTTCTTTGAAATGCATATTCCAGGCTTGAAATACTGGCATATGTACACTGTAGAGTAATTGTGGAGGCCAAATGTTTAATTACACATGACAGCTGGAGCTGTAGGAGTCCGAGGCATGCTTGAAAACAACTTATGCCCTATGCAGTCTTAACGAAAAGGAACAAAATAATATATATTTAGGTTTTGTGCCACATGGTAGCCGCTGTTCTCTCTCTTTTCACAACTGAGGGTGGTTTGCAAGAAGTTCAGCTGCTTTCACTTCTGTGTACCGTCTCTCTGAATATATACTTTTTTTTTTTTTTTCTCCTCCATACAGTCTAGGCACAAACTTTCAGACCGTGCGATCCTGCAAGAAATGYTTGGAATTTTTGTTTCATTTTTTCCTGGGTGACAGAAAAAAGCTTTTCAGGAGCTTTTCTATTACAGTGTTCTTGATATAATTTCACAAAACCACATTACTAGAAATGTCAGAATCAATTAAAATTTTAATTATAAAATACATATGCAGCATTYGTATTTTATTCTAATAAATAAATGTTTGATTTACTCAGAAATTAGGCAAAAGAAGTAACCTGATTCCTAAGGTTTCAAAAAGTATTTATTTCGACCAGCATAAATATTTTTCCACATTTATACACAGATAGATTTAAAGGCACATGAAAACAATTATTTAATCCTGCTATCAGAAACTTTCTGTCCTTAGTAAAACAGAAGTTAAAAATTATTTCCTATTATCAATATATCTGTTCTCAATGTTCAGCTCTTCACCTGACATAAATTCATATAGTTCTTGTGACAAAATGTCTATGTTGGTTTAAAGCAGTTGGGAGGTCKGACTCAATATTTAACACAATTTTTTTCTGTATACACACACATTTTAAATTATTATTACATTKTATTATTATTACTATACTTACTGTGCAAAAGTGGCTAAAATTTGATTTTGGAGTTTTGGCAAATCAGATTTGCTTTGTGCATTGTGTAACATAAGAACATCTTAATTAAATTATACCATATTATGAAAGGGCTAGCCTTTTAATTTATTTATTTATTTTCTTACTCTATCTCTCCTTTATAAAGGACCAAGATAAGATTTAATTTAGTGGTGGTKCTGTTAGTGTTTGACAGGAAAATAGCATGTTCATTTCCATGGTGAGAAAAATGTATCACCAGTGCCCAGTTGAAAAAGATATTTCACTCCTTGCAAGGAGAAGTTAATGAATATCTATAGCACTCAGATGTACAAACAAGCAAACAAAGAGCATTACTATATTTTCCTGATGTCTTTTATGTAAGGAGAGTAATGAGATTGAATTGACAAATTAACTTTAAAGGAATATTGTTCTATGGTGTTTGGAATTAACTGCTCTCTATGGTTGAGAATGAGCAATGTTATAACCAAGGAAGTTAAAATGAAACTCCCACAGGCAAACAATTGAGCACTTGAGTTTATTGCCATGAATCAGTAAGGTAACCAAACCTCACTTAAAAATGTGAAGCAGAAGTTCAGTTTTAAACTACTTGGTATTTCTTGAACAAAGAAGGCTTTCTTTGAGATGAGCCTGCTTGCTTGAAATGTGAACCATTAAGCATCACATAAACTGTTATTTTTTAAATTATTTGTTTCTCCCCTGCAGTTCTTGTGGGTTTTTTCCTGAGAATTTGAAAATAAGCAATTTTGTCAAATAGTGTAAAAATTATTTCAGGTTTTCGTGGTCTCTGATTACCTCCATATTTAGAAAATGTGATAGGAAATTTGACTCTGAAATTCCCAACTTGATACAGAGAAAATTAGAAATACAGCCAACAAACAGTGTCATCTACTACTTGGAAGCCCCAAAATGAGGTATATAAAAATTGGACTGTAAAGCCTAAAAGTCAGCTGTGGGAGGGAGACCAGGAAATGTACCATGGTAAGCCAGAAAAATCATTTTGCAGAAATGGCTGGTCCCAAGACTCTGCTAATGCAGACACAGAGACATCCATCAGTCAGGAAAAGCCATGGTCAGGCTCATCTCTACTGCAATTCAGGAGACCTGCATAGGTGAATATACACTCTTCTTACACTCCAAAATACCACAGCTTGCGTGGTTTCCAAAATTGTTCAGTGAGTTGAGGTGCTTCAAAGGGCACCAAAGTACATCTCACACATGACTGTGATGACTGATCTCTTAAAGCTCTGTATGAGACACACTGCAGACAAGTGAGCTTATTCCTTCTCCTTTCTGCAACATTTTGGTAAGTAAATCCTCCTCTACTTATCCTGCAGAAGCCCCCTTCTACTAAGGTTGCCCTTGTCCTCCGTGCTGCAGAGTGACTTTTATTTTACTCATGTAGGAGGCTGAGTTACTTGTTGGAGTCTGTCTCATATAGCTGAAAGATTTCAATCAAGATCAAGCAACAGTTTTTGGCATTTTCAGCCTGACATATTAATACAGTAAGCTCACATAACACAGAATGCATGGTGTCAGACCAGAGTCTTTTCTCTCTTTGGGAAACTTGAGTTTGAAGCTAATTAATTACAAYAAAAAATAATAGGTTTTACCTAGCTTTTTGTGCTCTTCTAAGTTTTCACTTGATGAAGAGTAACATCAAGACAGAAGGTTGTACAGTACAGAGAAAAAAATCCAAGGCTGAAAATAAGGGAGATGGGAAATAGTACCTTAAAATCTGATAAAGGGAAAAAATGCTAACATTGTTAGTGTTGGGAGAGGAAAGGAGGATGTGGCTTCATGTGATAGATGAACACATTTGTATCAATTGGGCTGTTTCTCAATAGGTACTTTATTTCACTGTAGTCTTCTAGATTTCATGAATAACACTTATCCCCTTGTAATTCTCTCTTTCCATTTTTGTAGATAATTGAATGTTAAGTTTCTTATTTTAAGAATCAAGACCCACTTACTGATGTAAACAAAGCTCCTTGGGAAATACACGACAACATAAAGACACTGTGAATTGTTTTGCTTCTTAGAGGTAACATTATCTGGAGTTGGAGAGAGAGCAGCTCTAGACTGGCTTTTAATTCAAACCAGGCATAAGAGTGCATGTGTTGACCTATGGGCTTTGCCAGAACCAAATAAGAACAGAGGAAGTGATGACTAGAAAGTGAGCCTGAACACCTGTACAGGTCACTGTTGATCCATCATGCTTAACTAATTTTCCCCTGCCCTCTGACCTAGTTTTCCACAGTGCCATAGAGATTTATATCTTTCATCCTGAAAACCCTACAGCTGCCTGCAATTAATGAAACAAGCCTCAACTTTCTTATCTGATAAACTGAAGGAACAATTGTTTTATTATTGTATTGACAAATTATCCTATTAACGAGTGGCTACTGTGAAAATCAATTAAAATCTCAGCTGAAATACTTGAATAACACTGGAGAARATACAAGAGGGAATTAACTACTGAGTCCATTAACTGTTATACCGTACAGTTCATAAATTAGGTGTGACCAGCACAAAATCTGTGATTTGTTTGATAATTAGAACACAAAATTATTGGATGAAATATCGTGTGGTATGATACAGATTTAATTTTTTTTTATTTTGTATGGGCTTTGCTTAAGTGAGTTACGTTTAATGTGTGTGAGATAAATTTCACCAGTTTCTCCTTCTTTCAGTTTCTTGCAGATATTTTCGTGCATTTTGGATGGAAATGACAGCCTCACATCCTTCAGACTCTGTGAGAAAGAAGGAATGGTATCTTGCACAGCCAGGATGGTCTGCCTGAGTGTACACTAAACTGGGATCAGCTCCTTACAGTCCCCCTGCATGAACTGGGCTTAAACAATCCTGCATTTTTCAGAGATGTAAATGTCATTTTAAAAGGAGAGCTGGAAGATCMGACCAATTTCTGAAATAAGGTCAGGTGACCATGTGTTACTTGTCCTAAAGAGTAGAAAATCTGACCYGCAGGCTTGTTGTCTTGTTAATAGGAGAGCTTGCTACTATATTAGAAAGAGTTAGTTAAGGTATTTTGCAGAGAGCGACACAAGCTTCCTTTGATGCAAGCAAGGACTTGCTGTTATTCTCAGGAAAAAAGATCCAACACCTTTTATTATAAGAAGAAGTAATACCTTTTTGAAGCTCACTCAGTTGATAATCGCTTGTACAATGTCTTGGGATTTAGTTCTGCCCTCTTGACACCCCTCGCATAGTACGGTTTAAGAAAAAGTAAGTAAAATTATATGTACTGTATAAAGTATACATTATACTTCAAATAATCTTAAACTACACCTTAAACAACTGTGCTTTGGGGAAACATAATCAGAAAAAGCAGCACCGGAGAATGAGAGACTTCTAAGGTAAAGCTATGCTTTCCTCAAGTATATTATATTTAATGGAGTTAAAGACTTCTGAAACCTTTAAGTGAAATCTCTGGGAAGAAGGGTTTTACTTTGTCACTGAGCTGCTGCACTTGAAGGCAGTACAAGAAGGCATATATTTGGGTTATTTGGGGGAAGGAGAGAATGGGAGAGAGGGAAGAAAATTTCCTCAGGCAAATTTGGATAGCTGAGTTGTTTTTAAAGCTTGGCTCTTTTGGAGGGTAACGCGGGTAGCAGAAGCTGGGATTTGCTACTCTATATGGAGTGAAAGAGAGAGTTAGATACACACATTTATATTTATATACATGTCTACACATACACACACAYGTACACACACTTTTCTATACATATAAATACACATACAGTGGTCTAAGGAAACATACTGAATAAATTTTGTCCTGTTTTACTATCTCAATTAAACAACAAAGACTGTTTCCTTAGGAAAAAAGGAACAAAGCAGTCCTGGCACTGGAATATCAGAAAATGAAAATGTTGAGAGACTGAAAACAGAAAGAGGAAATTAGAGCTATCGTGCACCAGTGAATCATTATAAGTCTCTCAGCTGCTCTTTGGCAATGGTTGCTGCAGGGAACTCTGCATGAACATGTCTCATTCACCACCAACAGCTTATGGGGGCTAACACTATGAAGTAAGCAAGGGAGATAGGTGGGTGGAAAAATCTGCTTGCTGACAATGTTCACCCTACGAATGGCAAACTTCTCCACCTAGAAATGACAGTAGTCCTTAATGTCACAGGACCATGGAGTCTGGGTAGTTGCAAAGTATTTTATACCTTATGTCTGCTACAAGACATTGTACTGTAAACTGTTTTTAGACCTTTTTTGCACAACAACTCTTCTTATCATCACTTTGTAAGTGTGGTAACAATCAGAAGCTCCAGTTAAAACCAAACACCACTGTGTTAGGTGGTATCAAAATGAACATAAGTCCTTTTCTTGAAGGTCTTGGAAAATTCTGTAGAGCAGATAACATTTCTTACAAGTTAAAGTTAATATGCGTAATTCATAAAAAAAGCCACAGTCTTTCTTTTTTTTTTTTTTTTTTTTTTTTTTTTTATCAAAAGCATTTCCTAAGAAGACTGTTATTTGAAAACTCATATATGAAATCTGTGCTAGATTGTAGTGATCTTTTCAGGCAAATGTAATCTTCAATGGTGTGGAAAATTGGCAAAATAATGTATCCTGAAAATGAAGGAATGAAAGAAACTTCCTGAACTAATACAGGGTAAGAAACATTTGAGCCTAGAGAACAACATGGACAGAAAGTCAGCTGATATAAATTACRGTAGCTGCAGTGACTTGCAATAATCCTCTGCATAAGGTCCTTCAGTTTGTTCTCAGGAGCTTAGTAAAATCTCCCAACCAAGCCAGTGCAGTGCAGCTGCAATCAAATATGCATATTTCACTGTGGTGGTGAAATATGTTTTACAAAGAGTTGGTGTTCTTTTATAAGGGATAGAGAAATACTGTCTTGTTGCAGAGGATTTTTTGTTTGCACAAATCTGGTATGGACACACAGACATTGCTTCTGTAGCTGATCAGGTGCTTGCCTTCCAGCACCTTTTTATTTATTTTTTTTTTTTTTAATGTACTTTTAAAGAATTTGTGAAAAAGTGGAAGCTCTTCTTCAAAGAGTGACGTGGAAGTGGTATACATTTTTTTGGCAAGGACATTGTTATCATTGACTGATAGAAGTAATAATGAACGGTAGAAATTTTAGAGAGCAGTTTTGTTTACCRTCGATATACCTGAACTCATTTGGAATATGCACAAGCTGCTCCTAAAGAATTGATTGGCTGGTTACCCTCAGTTACAGTCAACAGCTCAGTGTCCAGGTGGACACCTATGAGGAATGACATTCCTCAGGGGTTAGTATTGGGACCAGCTCARTTTAACATCTTTGTCAGCAACATGGACATGGGACTGAGTGCAGCTTCAGTAACTTTGTCAATGATATCAAGCGCTGTGGTGCGTTTGTCATGCTGGAGGGAAGGGATGCCATACAGATGTGGGGTGAGCCTCAGTAAACCTCCTGAAGTCCAACAAGGCCGAGTGCAAGGTCCTGCACCGGGGCTGGGGCAATTCCAAACACAAATATGGGCTGGGTTTKGGATTGAGAGAAACTTGGGAGTGGTTGTTGAAAGACGCTTGGCAAGACCGGGCAAGGTGTAACCCAGAAAGCCAGCTGTGTCCTGGGCTGTGTCCAAAGCAGCATRGCCAGCAGGGCAAGGGAGGTGATGTCATCCCTCTACTCTGCTTAATAGGATCCCACCTGGAGCACTGTGTCCAGCTCTGGGGCTTCCARCATGAGAAGGATGTGCATCTGCTCCAGCAGGTCCAGAGAGGCATCGCCAAGAWGATCAGGGGGCTGGAACATCTTTACTGTGGAGGCAGGTGGAGAGACCTGGGATCATTCATTCTGGAGAACAGAAGGCTCTGAAGGCACTTTACATCAGCATTTCAGTGCCTAAAGGGGGCCTGCAAGAAAGCTGGAGAGGAAATTTTTACAGAGGCATGCAGTGATAGGACATGGGACAACAACTTTAAACAGAAAGGATAGATTTGGATTCATATCAGGAAGAAATTATTTACTACAAGGGTGGTGAAACATGGCAGTGAGCTGCCCAGAGAAGTTGTGGGTGCTTCATCTCTGAAAGCATTCAATCCAGGCTGATTGGGGTTTGAAGCAGTCTGATCCACTGAGAGGTGTCCTTGGCCATGGCAGGGGTTTGGAATGAGGTGATCTTTAAGGTCTCTTCCAACACAAACCATACTATGATCCTGTGATTCTAATTCCAGGCTTAGCTCTCTGATTGGAATTGAGTAGCTAAGAATCTTTTCAGTGCATCTTTGGAGGAAGATGAACAGTTTATTTTACTGCTCCCTGTGCTTATTCTAAATGTATTCCTCCACAGCTCTCCTTGTGCAGTCAGGGTGTGCTTTATCACATGGATGCTAGAAGACATTTTATCCTTCATTACAATGCATTTAGGTTTTCACTGCTGGAGCCTGATCTAACCTCTTGCTTTTGAGTCTTAGTGAAAAAAATCTTCTTTCGTCTCTTTAACCTAACAGTAGTGTGGTGTTGTCATTGTTTAGTACACAGGAAATAACAGGGGATCTATAACAGAGTAAAGCAGGCAATAATAATTAAAAATAACTCACAAATATACTTGCAAATGCATGAAATTATTCTGCTTTATCGACTGTTTCATACTAGACATTTCACGTTAGTATCCAGGCAACAGAAAGTTAATTCAAGAAAAACTTTACAGATCTCAAATTCCTCCACCATGCTCATAAGCAGATGGACTAGAAGTGTGTCATTCATTGTTTTGCACAAGCTGTTTAATACTTACCATTCACCTTTCTCTGTTTCCAAAAGGTCTCTCTCTCAGTCAGARGTTGAAAAAATATTTGGAAACCTAGCGTGCTCGCCAACACACAATTTAGTGAAGAGGGTGATTTGCAAATCCCTCCTAGATGCTGGTGGAGGATGCAACGTCTCCAGGCTCGTGTAGTAGCCTTACACCATAAAATACAAGTACAGAGGTACATTTCTGGAYGCAACTAGGAACCAGTTACTGTAAATTTTGTCCTCACACTGTGTGAAAGCATGCGCAAATATATCAAGAGAAATTCAAATTAACCATCAAAAAAATATCAAGACAAATAAAAATACTATAAGTACTGGAAAATGAATTTTTACCTTTAATTAAATATTTTTGCAGGCTTCCTCAGTCTAGCTGTATTATTTATTAGTTTCTTCTTTATGCCCAGTGTATGTGTGAAGAATCACCCTATGCCTGTATATTGGTGTCTAGATGTATTGCTGGTCAGATGGCTTTGTCCAATACGCAGATTCAACCATAATCTGTGCTTCAGGTCACTGGGGAGAAAAGAGATGTAATAGTTTTGTGGTGGTGTGTGCAGATATAATTTTATTTTTTGTCATAAAACAGGAATAAGGAACAGCACAAGTGCTTGTCTCCTTCCCCTGTATCCCTTTGCCATGTGGAAATTAGTGTTGCCTACGGTTGTTTGAGCACAGTTGTCTCCAAAAATACACATATATACTACAAAATTTTTAGTCCTTGTGTTTGAATTGTTTTCCTGGGCATTTCTTTTTCTTTTTTTTTTTTTTTTTTTTTTTTTTTTTTTTTTTTTTTTTTTTTTTTTTTTTTTTTTTTTTTTTTTTTTTTTTTTTTTTTTTTT